>NW_012101277.1:772495-780490 GCF_000951045.1 Mandrillus leucophaeus | reverse complement strand
AAAAAAAAAAAAAAAAAAAGAGTATTGAACAAGACAAAGAAGGGTCAAACCCTCATGGAGCTTACATCCTGAAATTGTCACATTGCAAAGAATAAGCAAGTAAACAAAAAACGTTAAAAGGTAATGTAGGTGGGTGGGATGCTACTGTAGAGTGATCAAAGAAGCTCTTTGAAGTGACAGCTGAAGATCAGGGATAAAACATTTACTAGTACAAATTTCCAGGGCCTGAAAGAGCTTGGGGTGTTTATTTGAAGGAATAGCACAAAGGCCAATGTGTTTGGGGAGTAGCAAATGAGGAGGAGAATGATTTGGATTAGGTCACAGAGATAATCATGGGTCAGGTCATTAAGGGCCTTGAAGGCCGTGGTAAGGACGTGGGATTTACTCCTGGATAATGGAAAGCAGTGCAAAGATTTAAATTCATTGGCCAGGTGCGGTGGCTCATGCCTGTAATCCCAGCACTTTGGGAGGTCAAGGAGGGCGGATTACCTGAGGTCAGGAGTTTGAGACCAGCCTGGCCAACATGGTGAAACCCCGTCTCTACTAAAAATACAAAAATTAGCTGGGCATGGTGGCAGGTGCCTGTAATCCCAGTTACTTGAGAGGCTGAGACAGGAGAATCGCTTGAACTCAGGAGGTGGAGGTTGCAGTGAGCTGAGATCGCACCATTGCACTCCAGCCTGGGCAACAAGAGTGAAACTCTGACTCTAAAAGAAAAAAAAAAAAAGATTTAAATTCATTACCTCAGAAGTTATATTGATTTCCATGTTCAAAAGACAACTGTCCCTTTAGAAAATGGATTGTAGGGGTCAAAAGTGACTAAATAGGCTATTACAGTAGGTGCTGGAGATTCAAACTAGGGTAATAGCCATAATTATGAGAAGTCAGTAGATCAGGAATATATCTTGAAGAAATTGCCAGTAAGCACTGATGGGTTACATTTGCGGAATAAAGAGAAGGGAGGAAACAGATCTCTCAGGTTTCTCTTTTGAGTAGTAGAGTGAATGGAGTGCCATTCACTTAGATGGAGAGACTAGTGGAAGAATAGACTTTTACTGTCACATAAGGCAATCAAGAAAATTAATTCCATTCTGAACATGTTTAGGTATGTTATAACCACACAATAATTTGTAAGTGAACTCTATGACTTGATGTATGGTTTATGCAAATCTGTGCAAGAATAAGCCATGCTGTAACAAAGTGTCAAACTACTTGGGAAATGAGAATAAACTATATACTGTATATTTAAAGTACAAGGTCACTAAGCAAGTGAGTGTTTCTGTTAAGATAATAGCTACCATTTATTGAGGGCTTGCTGTTTATTTGAACCATACGGAATTGCAGATCCCAACATTTTTGGACTTGAAAATGACAATGCTATATGGGTCATCCTAATATATAGTAACCATAGAATTAGATGTTTATGTACGAATTAATATTCACAAAAACCCTTAAGGTAGGCTTCTTACTATCTTATAGTTTACAAAATAAAGGTGCTGGAAGATTTAAAATAACCCGCCAAAAGTCTGATGACAAGTAAGAACAAGGTCTGACATAGCATCTTATCCCAAAAGTAACACTACCCAGATTTCTAGCCAAGGAATCATGTTGCCTTCCCCAAAATGACAAAAGCTTCAGATTCACAAGGCACAGAAATACAGAGAAGTGCTTGGTCTGACTGCATGGAGAATGGCTGTCTCCCTACTATCGATACCCAAATTCAAGTTGACCTTACAAGCCTGTACTGCATTTTTATTTTATTTTATTTTTTATTTATTTTTTGAGATGAAGTCTCGCTCTGTTGCCTAGGCTGGAGTGCAGTGGTGTAATCTCAGCTCACTGCAACCTCTGCCTCCTGGGTTAAGTGATTCTCCTGCCTCAGCCTCCCAAGTAGCCGGGATTACAGGTGCTGCCACCACACCCAGCTAATTTTTGTATTTTTAGTAGAGACAGGGCTTCACCATACTGGCGAGGCTGGGCTCGAACTCCTGACCTCTAGCGATCTGCCCACCTCAGCCTCCCAAAGTGTTGGGATTACAGGCGTGACCCACCACGCCCAGCCTGTACTGCATTTTCAAAGCAAATCCAGTGAACAAAGAGCAATCAGACAGTAATTTAACACTATCAAGGGTTGTTCAAAAATTCCCACCATGAACCTGGCATGCTGGCATGTTCCTGTAGTCTCAGCTACTTGAGAGGCTGAAGCAGGAGGATTGCCTGAGCCCAGGAGTTTGAGGCTGTGGTGTGCTGTGATCTCACCTATGAGTAGCCGTTGCACTGTAGCCTGGCCAATATAGCGAGACCCCATCTCAAGAAAAAAAAAATTAAATTTATCTCATCAAGAATTTTCAGCTTCTCTTCCATATTTGTCACTGAACCTCTCTAATTTGCAAATATGTTAAATATAAAACAAGTGGTTCTAGCCTCAGAAAAAAATATAATGGCACGGATTGAAGCTTAGCAGCCAACAAGCTTTCAGTATGCTTATCAGCTGCCTTATAGCATATTTATTAATGTCCTCTCAAGCATTTCCATACAAAATTAAAAGTGTTACCACCAGTGAGTTAGATTCAATATGAAATTATGTAAAATACGCTATCAGTTATAGGAACTTCAGGCTTTTCCCTCTTTAAGCAGTAGCTAGAATATCTAGATTTCAGTAAAAAGCAAGAAAGTTGGCCAGGCGCGGTGTCTCATGCCTGTAATCCTAGCACTTTGGGAGGCCAAGGCGGGCAGATCACTTGACGTCAGGAGTTCGAGACCAGCCTGGCCAACATAGTGAAACCATCTATACTAAAAACACAAAAATTAGCTGGGCATGGTGGCACCTGCCTGTAATCCCAGCTACTTGGGAGGTTGAGGCGAGAGAATCACTTGAGCCCGGGAGGTGGAGGTTGCAGTGAGCCAAGATTGCACCATTGCACTCTAACCTGAGGGACAAAAGCGAAACTCAAAAAAAAAAAAAAAGAAAAGAAATTCTTCATGTATCTTCTCTAACACTACCTGTGAATCCGTTTGGAACTCTGTAAGTAAAGAATGGCTATTTCAGTTTGGTCACTTAGTAATTACCTGTTCAAGTCAAAGGCTGAAAAAAGTTTAGGAACTAAAAAGCTTTCTGTCTACCCTTGGAAAGAGTATTTTCCATATAGATCTTCCGTTGATGGCGTCAATTAGAGCCAACACTCTTTCCTGGTGGTAAGCAGTGAAAATAGTCACTTGTCAGGCCAGGCGCGGTGGCTCACACCTGTAATCCCAGCACTTTGGGAGGCTGAGGTCGGTGGATCACCTGAGGTCAGGAGTTCAAGACCAACCTGGCCAACATGGTGAAACCCCATCTCTACTAAAAATACAAAAAAATTGCCAGGCATGGTGGTGGGCGCCTATAATCCCAGCTATTTGGGAGGATGAGGCAGCAGAGTCGCTTGAACCTGGGAGGCGGAGTTTGCAGTGAGCCGAGGTCGCGCCATTGCACTCCAACCTGGGCAACAAGAGCGAAACTCAGTCTCAAAAAAAAAAGAAAAAAAAATTTTTAAATGAATCTGTTCTCCAATGCTCTGTAGATCAGGGGTTCTATGAGTATAGTGGCTGGTCCTCAGATTGGTTAAAAAAAATAAGGCAATACTCACCTAGCTTTGTTAAGTTTAACAATATATACCCCAAGTCCTTACTGCAAGTCAGACACCATGCTGTGTGCTAAAACATTTATGTTTTCATTTAAATCTCCTAACACCCTATGCAATAGGTTATATTGTCTTTGCTTTAACTGCAGCTTGCAAATATTAGTAACTTCCTAAGGTCCAAAACTAGTGCAGAACTGGAATTTAAACCATTTTGGCCTCAAAACCAGTGTTCTTACCCCCTATTATATATAGATGAAATTTTAAAATTATAATTATATATAATTACATATAATCTCTATTTATTATTTACATATATTTTTAAAATTATTTTGTATTTTTATTTTTTTTAATTCATTTTTTGAGATGGAGTCTCACTCTGTAGCCCAAGCTGGAGTGCAATGGCACTATCTTGGCTCATTGCAACCTCCGCCTCCTGGGTTCAAGTGAGTCTCGTGCCTCAGCCTACCCCGATTAGCTGGGACTACAGGTGTATGCCACCACACCCGGCTAATTTTTTATTTTAGTAGAGACAGGGTTTCACCATGTTGTCCATTGTGGTCTTGAACTCCATTGCTCAGGCTATCCACCTACCTTGGCCTCCCAAAGTGTTGGCATTGCAGGCGTGACCCACTGTGCCCAGCCTCTTTACATATATATTTTATTTATTTATTTATTTATTTATTTATTTATTTTGAGGCAGAGTCTTGCTCTGTCACCCAGGCTGGAGTACAGTGGTGCTATCTTGGCTCGCTGCAACCTCCGCCTCCCAGGTTCAAGTGTTTCTTCGGCCTCAGCCTCCTGAGTAGCTGGGACTACAGGCACACGCTACCACACCCAGCTGATTTTTGTATTTTTAGTAGAGATAGGGTTTCACCATGCTGGCAAGGCTGGTCTCGAAATCCTGACCTTGTGATCCACTAACCTCAACCTCCCAAAGTGCTAGGATTACAGGCATGAGCCACAGTGCCTGGCCTATCTATATTTTTAAATGGTAGAGCTGATGACTGTGGGAGTAGATAGGGGTGGTAAATGGCAATGCTTGTATTATAAAGGTGGCCAAAGGGTTTAGAATCTCGACCCTGGCTTGAAAACTGTCCATGTGTACTTGTCTTTTTGGCAAGCCTTTGAATTCTTAAAAAGTTATTTATGTGATCTTCATAGTCAAATTTGTCTACAATCAGATTTCTTGAAAAATAATTATTTTGTAGGTGAAGTCAATATTTAGTTAAAATGTTAAATGTATCTGAGCACTAATAGAGATGGATCATTCTGTGATTTTTCTTGCCTTTGACAACAATGCAAACAAAAAGCACACAACAGAAAAGAATAGTGGTTGGATAATCCTTCGAATTATTAGTTTCTGGTCCCAGACTGTGCAAATGAATAGACATGAGTTATACAGAGTAGACTGAAGAAAATCAGGGTGACAAATGTTCAACTATTAGCTCTCAAAAAAACCACTGACTTTAGCCCAACATGAAAAGATCCAGATATATTTTGACAGAGCTTTTGCTCCCAGAGATTAAATAAAGTAAGATCCCGGGGCAAAGAGATGAGTGGGAGAGGAGGCAGAAATCACATGGGAGAGACACCCCAAGCCCTCACCAGAGCCTGCACAGCTGCTAGCCCAGATCCAGGGTACCGCTTAGAAGCTGAGGCAGAACTGAGTTGATCCTCTTGTTGTCATCCTGTGGGTTCACCAGTACATTCTTTGTCCAGTTTGAGGTGATTCTTGCCTGTGTTCCAAGAATCTTTTCATATTCCTTTGATTGACCATCTCTTAAAAATAATCCCCCATCTAACAGACAGGACACTCAAAAACACCGTTTTGCTCCTCTTTCTGCCCCCAAAATGGAGGGTAGAAAACTTAGACTCTTCATTGGTTAATGAAGGAAAAGGCCTGGACACTTTATGGGGTGATGGCTGGTGACAGCTGAAAGGGAAACTTTGTGTAAAACAAAGGAGGATTACTTGAAGTTAGTGCGAAATCATCCACTGAGCTGAGATAGCAGAGAAACACACTACTCCATTTCAGAGTGTGAAATGTCTTGTCACAGGCAGAGAATGTTAGAGCTGGAAGGGAACTTGAGAACATCGGCCCCACCCTTCCACATAGCAGAGGAAGCCCAGGAAGAAACAGATGTGGCCTGGAAAGGGGGCCTGACTTGCTTGAAGTCAAATAGCTGGTCATTTGGCTTTGTCAGAACCAGGAATAAAATGTCCTAGCAATTATCTCCACTGCCCAACACAGGCGAATCTGGCTTAGGAACTCTTTCTTTGGAAGTAGACTTTTCTCTGATCCTGCCTCAAGTCATAATAAGTTGAATGGAGAGTCCAGTTTCTATGTTCTTAGAAGTCCAAATTCAACACCTCACAGTGATGCCAAAGTTAAGTATTTGTGGAATTAAATTAGTTTATGGCATAAAATATAGTAAAGACAAGTTTTTAAATAGTTGTGGGAGAGCCATAACTGCTCATGGAAAATTTGTCTTTCATAGAGACTCTATGGGACTACACAAATTAGCCTACACATGCCTGAAACGGAGTGGCACCACGCACTTAATTTTGTTGAAGTCCAAGCTTCTTTCCCTATGATAAAAGAGGAAGTGACATTCTATACAGCTATGCCTGTGTTCTCCTCATTCTTCCAGGAATACTTTTGTCACTAGAATTGTACAGGTGAAGGAGGAGGGTGTCATCCTATTGCTCGGCATTTCTCATATAATCACTGTAGCTTATACTCCCCACAACAGTTTATCTCAGGATATTTCATGGCTTCACGCCATCCACCATTATTACACCAGAGAAACTCACCAGATTATATTTTCTGTATTCACTCTTCATAGGCTTCTGTTCCCTTGATAGATTTTTGTCTTAGAAACTTTTTTTCTTGAGAAACACTAATGTTTAGCACCACTTTATGTATGCAAGAGTGGATGTAGGTTTCTTTGTAGCAGATTTTAAAACTCTGGCATCCAGCCCTGGTGGTTTCTGGTGCAGAAACTGAGAGACCCTTTGGTGTTCTACCTGGAGGAGTGGCTGGCGGACGAGATCTTGGGTGAGTGACCCTAGGCCCAGACCAAGCTGTAATTCTAGAAATGGCGTGGATGCACCAAGCCCTGCTGGTGGTAGACATAGTGGGCTCCAAGAACCTAGTCGAAATCATGGTTTTTGGGTGGCTCCGTGTACAGAATCGGGTGAAGAGCATGCTCCTGTCCCTGGCATGGTTTCACCAAGGACACTGTGCCCGAGCTGAGAAGATAAAACACCTTGAGAAGAACTTGAATGCCCGTGCCTCAGGCCCTCACACTCCCCAGCATTCTATTGCTTAAGGCAACAGAACTATTGTCAGGAGCATTTTGAGAACTTTCTTGCTTTTGCTGCTAAGGTTGAAGAGAAGCAAGTGCAGCATTCCTAAATCCCTGCATTCCTTTTTCCTGTGTCTTGATGGATAGTGGTTTATTTTGTGGCAAGAGTGAGTTTGAAGAACTACTCTAATAGAGAAATGGCTCTTTTGCCCAATGGTATAATGATCTTTGCACACTTACAATAAAGCAAATTTATTTTTAAAAATTTTAAACTTCTCATAGAGAGGTATTGATGGAACATTCAATTAAAATCTTTGTTTATAGGACTCAGAGATAGCCAGATATTAAACAAATCAAAAAATGTTTCTCATGAATATCAAGTTGACTCTTGATTAACATTTTATACTCTTATTAACATTGTGTACATTGTTTCTATTCAACCAATTTCAGAACTTCATGAAAAAGTTGAGTGGTAGGTTGAGTAATGGGGTAACACAATGGGAGCCTTTTCTGCAAGGCTGGCATGTGAATAAAGTACCTGCAAATCATAAAAAGAAACAAAATAGAGAGCTTTAAAAACAAGAATTTTCACATTGGTCGCATGGGTACATTCACACTCACTGGCTAGGGTTGTTGGGTGTGGGAGTCTAAGCCACAAGACTTTGGTAGCATTTTCAGCCCTCCAATCTCCCTCATTTGTGACCTAGAAAATCTCTGACATGTGGACTGTCCTCACCACAGTATGAGCAGAGGCTCCTGCTTCTTGGTTTATCAGGCAATGCACAGTGAGGAGTTGAAATGAAAGGGTCGAGCTGTGGTGACTACTAGGGCCAAGTCAAGAAGGAAGAGTAGAGCTCATCCCCACGGCCTCAATAAAAGCCTAGGAATGGCCAGAGGAAGAGGCAAAAATGAGAAGGCCTTCAATCATCCCCTTGGATGACTTAAAAGAATGTGTCTCAACCCTGAGTGCACACTGGAATCACCTGGAGAGCTTTATCTTTAAAATCCCGTGGCCCTGGTACCACCCCAGACAAATGGAAACAGAATTTCTACATGTGACACCTGGT
>NW_012101277.1:768792-770775 GCF_000951045.1 Mandrillus leucophaeus | reverse complement strand
ACGTGATCTCAGCTCACTGCAACCTCCGCCTCCTGGGTTCAAGTGATTCTCCTGCCTCAGCCTCCCGAGTAGCTGGGATTACAGGCGTGTACCATCATGCTCAGCTTATTTTTGTATTTTTAGTAGAGACGGGGTTTCACCATGTTGGTCAGCCTAGTCTCAAACTCCTGACCTCAAGTAATCCGCCCGCCTCCGCCTCCCACAGTGCTAGGATTACAGGCCTGAGCTACCGCACTCAACCAAGTTTATTTACTCTTAATTACTCAAAGCAGGTTAAAATTAGTACTACTTCTGTGAGATGCAACTACAATAAAGACAATGAGTGACAAACTGTTCTTCAAAGAGAGTTTGATGTTTCACTAGTCTTTTCTGGCCTGGGAATATACTTCAAATGGCAATGGTTCTTAGAGGTCCCCAAAATCCTACCATTTTCACAGATCAGGTTAAATATTATTAAAAACAAAAATAGGCCGGGTGCGGTGGCTCACGCCTGTAATCCCAGCAGTTTGGGAGGCTGAGGCGGGCGGGTCATCAGGTCAGGAGTTCGAGACCAGCCTGACCAACATGGTGAAACCCTCTACTCTACTAAAAATACAAAAAAATTAGCCAGGTGTGGTGGCGGGTGCCTGTAATCCCAGCTACTCAGGAGGCTGAGGCAGGAGAATTGCTTGAACCTGGGAGGCAGAGGTTGCAGTAAGCCGAGATTGCGCCACTGTATTCCAGCCTGGGTGACAGAGCGAGACTCCATCTCAAAATAATGATGATAATAATAATCCCTCATAAATACCTAATCTTCTAAGTATTGGACCACGATGCAGGTTTGCATGAACTCAGAAATGAGTGAAATCTTACTGCAGATTAGATTCAGGCTTTTTTTCTTACCTGAATTCTTCTCTGTAGTTATTCTTAATATACTCAGCTAGAGTCCTGCTGTGCTGCAGACAGCTCTTGAGGATGTAAAATTGCTGGTACAACAGAACTGCTTGGCAGGGAGTTAGCAGCTGAAATGAAGCTGAAAGCCCCCTCACCACTTGTTTCACAATACTGGCCACAAAAGTAATCTAGACAAGGAAAATACAGTTACATGTAGGCTGAGTGCCACCCACAAAAGCAACTATTTTAGCTGGAGCTTCAACTACAAATCTAGACTGAAGCCCTCACTACCCTAACACCACTGTTGCAATGTTACTCATCGAAATGTTGTTCAGTGTCAAATAAAAAGTATAGGAGGAAGCTGGGCGTGGTGGCTCTCGCCTGTAATCCTAGCACTTTGGGAGACTGAGGTGGGTGGATCACGAGGTCAGGAGTTCAAGATCAGCCTGACCAACATGGTGAAACCCCATCTGTACTAAAAATACAAAAATTAGCCAGGTGTGGTGGTGCGTGCCTGTAATCCTAGCTACTTGGGAGCCTGAGGCAGGAGGATCACTTGAACCCAGGAGGTAGAGGTTGCAGTGAGCCGAGATCTCGCCACTGCACTCCAGCCTGAACGACAGAATGAGACCCTGTCTCCAAAAACAAAAAAGTCTATAAATTGGACTGAAGTTTTTTTAAAAAAGGCAATCTAAGGCCATAATTCATGTCTCCACATCCTTTTACATCTTCATCCAAACAAATGACAAAGTTATGTCTGCTGCACTCTTTTCATCTTAAGTCAGAGACAACCTAGGTTTTCTCCTTAATAGGTGCTACGCAGGGCTGCACTGCTAAGTGCACTTGGCTTTGGCAGCCTATAAATAGAAATGGAACCCCTGAGGTGCAGGAGAACAGGCTGGCAGATGAAGCCAATGCTGGTTACTGCTGTTTCTTACTGTTCTGTTACTGAGAGGGGGTAAGTGAAAAGAACAAAACCCCTGATAACCATGCTGATTGTTACTCCTTTATCAATTGCTTCTGTCCAATAACTCAATTGTAAGTCACAATCCATAATTTATTATCCTCTTCAGTGAAGTTTATTACCTTTTTTTTTTTTTTTTTTTTTTG
>NW_012101277.1:766319-767317 GCF_000951045.1 Mandrillus leucophaeus | reverse complement strand
AGCTTTATCTTTAAAATCCCGTGGCCCTGGTACCACCCCAGACAAATGGAAACAGAATTTCTACATGTGACACCTGGTTATCAGTATTTTTTTTTAATAGGTTGAGTATCTCTTATCCAAAATGATTGCAATCAGATGTGTTTTAGATTTCAGATTTTTTCAAATTTTGGAGTATCTGCATTATACTTAATGGTTGAGCATCCCTAATATGAACATGTAAAATCTGAAGTGCTACAATGAGCATTTACTTTGAGCATCATGTTGGTGTTCAAATGATTTCAGATTTTGAAACATTGCAAATTTTGGATTTTTGGTTTAGGGATGCTCAACCTGTAGTTACTCAGGTATTTCCTATGCAATGTGAGTTGAAAACACTAGTTTAAAACAAGAATCCAAACCTAAATGGCTACCAGTAATGTAATTTAGGGGGTAAGAGTAAGCACGAGAGAGAGGAGATGGTGGCAAACTAAACAGTACATGATGCACCTAAGGGGGTAGCTGCAGGAGTTCTGCCTAACTGTTGTCATCTACAAGTGTGACGCCACTTTGCCAGCTGTCCTGATTTTCAGATGTTCGTATCTAAGTTTTAAAAAATTGAGTTGTGTGCTACAATGTGGATGAGCCTTGAAAACAAGCTCAGTGAAAGAAGTCAGACACAAAAGACCACATATTATATGATCCATTTATATAGAATGTCCAGAATAGGCAAATCCATCACAACAGAAAATAAATTAGTGGTTTCCAGGGGTTGGGAGGAGGAGAAAATGTAGTATGATTGCTTAATGGGTACTGAATTTCTTTTGAGGTGATGAAAATGGTGTGCAATTAAACAGTTAAGATGGTTGCAAAATATGGTAAATTATATTAAAAACTACTGAATTGTATATTTTAAAATGGTAAATTTCATATTATGTGAAATTTTCCACAGTAATAAAAAGGTCAATGCCCAGTCGCCACTATTACAAGAAAGGAGGGATCAGCTAGAATTTATTCCAGAC
>NW_012101277.1:754501-763564 GCF_000951045.1 Mandrillus leucophaeus | reverse complement strand
GTTGGGGCCTGTGTGCTACTGAGGAAGACAAGTTCATGGGCTCAACCTCCATAGAAGGCAGCTGGCTGTTCTACTGACAAATGTACCCTCTGACCCCAGCCAGCTTTGTGTAAACATATGTCATAAGGATCTGACAAGAGAGTCTAGATCCCGTAGGACAGACCCAACATCACTCTAGAGAAACGGCAGGGGACCACTGACGGTCCAACAGATGCATGTCCATATACGGAAAGAGAACAGGCCGGGCGCAGTGGCTCATGCCTGTAATAGCAATTTGGGAGGCCAAGGTGGGTGATCACCTGAGGTCAGGAGTTCCAGACCAGCCTGGGCAACATGGTGAAACCCCGTCTGTACTAAAAAATACAAAACTTAGCCAGGCATGGTGGCAGGCGCCTGTAATCCCAGCTACTTGGGAGGCTGAGGCAGGAGAATTGCTTGAATCTGGGAGGTGGAGGTTGCAGTGAGCTGAGATCGCTGCACTACTGCACTCCAGCCTGGGCAACAGAGCGAGACTCTGTCTCAAAAAAAAAAAGAGAACATATTGCCTCGTGCCCATTAGCAATGGAAATTTAGTTTAGATTACTCTTTTGAAGAGATTTCCAATTAAGTGTTTGTTGACTGAGTGCGTAAGTTTGAGGAGGTAAGAAGAGATTAAGGGATAAAGCCTTTACTAGAATTAATTCAGCAGATATTTTACTGAACATTTATGGTGTGCCTAGCACAACAGACAGAGCTTTTACCCTCACAGCACTGGCAGTCTGTTGGAAGAGAAAGAGAGTGTATCAGTCATGATGGACTAGATTATGCTGTGGTAACAAACCTCCCAAAAGACCAACGCTTTGCTTGAAACAGCAAAGGTTGATGACTCAGTCCCAGAGGGGTCTGCAGGGCTCTGCTCACTGTAGTTACTCTTGACCATCAGTGGGCAAAGCAGCCACCTTGTGGGTGCTATGCCAAAGGAAAAGAGAATGCCAGGTGGCACACACTGGCTCTTAAAGCTTCTGCCCAGAAGTGACAGAAGCCAGTTCTGCTCACATTTCATTAGCCAAAGCAGCAACAGAGACCGCCCCCACCCCCCGATTTCACATGAAGAGGGAAATGCAGTCCCACCATGTGCCCAGAAGGAGAGAGAGACAGAATATGAGTGGGCGCTAATGGCTGTGACACGGCAGAAGCAAATAATAACACAAACAAATGTAAACTGCAACAGTGACGAGACCTATAAAGCAGAGGAAGAGGACACCATGCCACGCACTATTTGTGCCTCTAATGAGGGAATCTCCCCTGTCAAGGGGGACAGAGAAGCAGCCTCCACTGCCCCACCCCAGGAAGGGGCCCTGAGGCCTGAGGGATGAGTAGAAGTTGACCAGGTGAAAAAGGGAGGGAAAAGCATTTCCAATGGAGAGACAGATGCAATGGTACAGGTCCTGTGATGCAGCTGGGGGGAGCTGGGCAGTGGTGGGGAGAGAGATGGTGAGCAA
This sequence comes from Mandrillus leucophaeus, assembly GCF_000951045.1. Taxonomy (NCBI): domain Eukaryota; kingdom Metazoa; phylum Chordata; class Mammalia; order Primates; family Cercopithecidae; genus Mandrillus; species Mandrillus leucophaeus. The sequence goes on along the minus strand of NW_012101277.1, from coordinate 762,083 downwards.
GAGACCCACACAGCAGGGAGGCTGAGGGACCAGAGGAGGCTGTCGGCCATAGCACGCAGGCCCTGTAGGCCATGTTAAGGAGTTTAGTCTTTATTCAGAAGGAAGAGTTATTGAGCGATTTGAAGCAAGGGATGACAATCAGATTTTTATTTCAGATGGATCCCTCAGCCTGTAATCTGGTGGGAAGACAGGGACAGACCATTGAGATGTGATTGTAGTATCAGGGAAAGAAATGGTGATAATAGGAACTAGGATGGTGTCTGTGGGACAGAGCACACAAGTGATCCCAAGTGTTAGATTCACGCTCACTATTTAAGGTAAGTATTTATCTTTTTACCTAATTATACAGCTAATAATTTAATATTCTGTTTTCCACATATATCTTAGAGTTTTTCATGAAATAACGTTCCCATTTAAGATATAATTTCAGTGCCTTAAACATTCAGGTCCCAAATGTAAAAACAATTTATCAGTTAAATAATAAACTGTCAAATTTACATTTTGCTTCTGGTTGATAAACTTGATTACATCACAGGGAAAAATGTGTGTTTTATTAATTAAGCACAAGAGTATCTGCTTAATTAGGCTTGAGGAGTGATTTCGTTTTGACTTCTAGATACTTACGATGGGAGGACAGCTTTGTAGAAAGGACATCATCCAGCTAATAGCAAACTTTGTGGATCCCAATCCGAGATTTCCCTAAAAGACTCAAGGAAATAAACAAGTTATATTCATAAAGTTCAAGTTGTATATAAAAGGATACTCATTCTTAAATACGTTTTTATCCTGATTAATCGAATCTTTAAAATCAGTTTTGGAAAATAAACTAGATGAGCACTTAAGAGCAAAGGTCATATCATTGAAGTCAACCAGTTTTGGGGACCATCTCAAATACAAGCATTTTTGGTATATTATTAATCATATAACATAATTGCATAATATACATATATCATATAATAGTCACATAATTTATGGTTACATAAAATATTTTAAAATATAATTTTTAAAAATTGTACCTGCTGAAAGACAAGAAGTATCTCATATAAAAGTGCTGTAGCGGTATTTGTATACTCCAGAATAAGCTTCTGTAACTAGAATTTTCAAGAATAATCAATGCAATGTCATAAACCAAGTCAGAAAATGGTAATTTCCCTTGGTTCCCTTTAGGTACTTATACAATTTTTTTTTCTTTTTTTTGAAACAAGGTCTCATGCTGTCACCCAGATGGCAGTGCTGTGGTCATGGCTCTGTGCAGCCTCCAACTCCTGGGCACAAGCCATTCCTCTCACCTCCGCTTTCTGTGTAGCTGGGACTATAGGCACAAGCTACCATGCTGGCTAATTTTATGTTTTTAATTTTTTGTAGAGATGAGGTCTCACTATATTGCCCAGGCTGGTCTCAAATTCCTGAACTCAACCAGTCCTTTCACCTCAGTCTCCCCAGTAGCTAGGACTACAGGTATGTGCCACCACACCCAGGCAATTTTTGATTTTTTATTTTTGTAGAGACAGGGTCTCGCTTGTTGCCCAGGCTGGTATGGAACTCTTGGCCTCAAGCGACTCTCCCACCTCTGCCTCCTGAGTAGCTGGGATTCAAAGGCAAGCCATTATCCCTGGTTGGCCCACAGAATACTACTACAAAAAATTGCATACTTGATTTGCAAAATCAATCAGATCAACAACCCTACTTCCTTTCAAGAATGTAGAAATACGCCCCCCAGAGTTGAGGTGAGAGACTCTCTGGGGAATTTAGGCTTATGCCCAAATTAAACTAAGATTCCGTGGGATGGATAAATAGAAGACTTAGAGATATTTCATTCCTCTCAAGAATTCCAAACTCCTCTTTACAAAACTATCCCTTTTCTTCTTTTCTTCATTTATTTATTCAACAAATATGCATCAGACACCGTGCTAGGTGTTGAGGATGCAAGGGAGAACAACACAGACATGAGACCTGCCCTCATGGAACATACAGTCTAGTTGGGGAACAAACATCAAATGATCAAATAAGCAAATGCATAATTATAAACTGAGACAAGGGCTATGAAAGAAATGTACAGGAAGTTAAGGGAGCTCTATAAAGGAGGATTAGTCTCATTTGGGGATCAAGGAATGCTTCCCTCTGGCCCATATCATTCCTTACCTAGATTACGGCACTAGCTCCTTAATAGCCCTGCCTATCTGAGTCTTAGTTCCACCCCATTCTTTAATCCCTAATCCACCACTGAAAGTGATGTTGGAGACTCTCTGTATGGAGTCTGTAATTACATATTCATGGATATATTTGAATAACGTCTGTCTCTCCCAGCAGAGTAGAAACTAATGAAGGCAGGGGTCATGTCTGTTTTGCTTACTGTTTTGACCCTACTGCCTAGCACGTTGCTTGCTCATAACAGATGCTCAGTAAATATTTACTGATTGTGGCTGGATGTGGTGGCTCATGCCTGTAGCCTTTTGAGAGGCCGAGGCAGGCAGATCGCTAGAGCCCAGGGATTTGAAACCAACCTGGGTAACATGGCAAGACCCCGTCTCTACAAAAAATACAAAAATTAGCCAGGTGTGGTGGCTCGTGCTTGTAGTCCTAGCTACTCGGGAGTCTGAGGTGAGAGCATCACTTGAGCCTGGGAGGTCAAGTCTGCAGTGAACCGAGATTGTGCCACTGCACTCCAGCCTGGGCAACAGAGTGAAACCTTTTCTCAAAAAAAAAAAAAAAAAAATTACTGAATGACTAAATGAGTTTTTTAAAACATAATTCTGAGCATATATTTAAGAACTATCAAATCATGTTCCATCTTTTTTAAAAACATCTGTTAGCTTGGCTCAAAATAAACTAATAATAAGTTGGTTTATTCTCTCAGAAGGTGTACCTTCTAGGCAGTTTGATATTTCTAATGTTTTGGTACAACCTTAGAAAAATAAGTAACTCTTTCTGAGAATTTATACTGTTCATATAGGTGGGAAAATGGTAAAGTATGAGAGTTAACCTTAAAATCTCTAAGACAGTGATTTTTAACCTATTAGACCCCTGCTATGGAATTACATATACATCATATTTTGTACAGAGACAGATATAGATTTATCAAATTTATAAGGAATGCTGATTACTTTCCTTAATATACATACCTTAAGACATATAAAATGGATATATTAATATTGACTGAATAGTTATTTTTTCCTTTTTCTTGACTCTCTAAATCTCTAAATCTACTTTAGACGGAATAGTTTTCTAAGTTTTGAGGTTAATGACAAAAGATCTACTCTTTGGTTTAATTATATTTCTGTTTCTACGGTGTCATGGTCCACATTAAAAGAAGCCAGGGCCCCAATATATAATAGTTTACCTCGAAAATTCTCATCTCACCTTAGCATCAAAAGACATTCTGACTAAAGCTGAATCAGCCACCAACTGGATATCAAACACAGGACAAGATTTTGGAATCTGAGGCTCACTAATTAAAATTACCAAGAGATTAAATAGTGTTCCCCTGGAAAAAAATAAATAAAAGGCAATTAATGAGCAAAGTGTTGAGAAGAAAAATGGTGACGCCAAGTTTACAAACACTGAATATAATTATGTTCAAAAGAATGAAGCATTGCAGACCATCTTTGACTGAAGTTTTGGACCCTTGGACATGCAAATGAATGTCTAGAGATAAAAAATTTTAATGAAAATATAATTGCTTGGTCTTCTGGCTCAGAGCAAGTATAGTTCTAGAAGTTCACATAGCTTAGAAAGACTAGAAAATCTGGATTTAAGGGAGATTTGGGTAATTTCAATTATAGCATTATTTTCCAAAGGACTTTTTATGGATTGCTAATTCCAGACAGTATTATAGTTAAAATAGATTCTGTGGTCAAAGGAGATATAGGGTATTTGGTTAAACCAAGTTCATCAGATGTGTTTACTACAGAACTTCTCAGAGGCTTTATATGCTAATATGCACTGTGTATCTCTGGGACAAAGCAACAGTATGCAGCTCTTCTTTTTTCTTTTCTTAAGTTTGTTTGCTTGGGTTATTTTTGGCACAGTATCTCATGATGTTGCCCGGGCTGGTCTTGAACTCCTGGAATCAAGTGATCCCCTGCCTCAGCGAAGTAGCTGAGATTACAGGCTTGAGCGACCACTTTCAGTTTTTACTTTTTTAAATTAATAATAAAAATTGTATATGTTTATGGTATACAACATGATGTTTTGAAATACGTATATACTATAGAATGTGTACATATTTTATAAATCAAGTGAATTGACATATGCATTACCTCACATGCTTATTTTTATATAGTGGGAACACAAAATCTATTGTCAGCAATTTTCAAGTATACAGGACATTATTATTAACTATAGTCACCATATTTGTATGATTGATCTCTTGAACTTACTCCTCCTGTCTAACTGAAGTTTTGTATCCTTTGACCAATATCTCCCAATTCCACCCCGCCCCTAAGCCTCTGACAACCACCATTCTACACTCTCTGTTTTTATGAGTTTGGCTTTTTTAGATTCCATATATATGTGAGATCATGCATGATCTCAAAAGTCAAACTCATATTTGTCTTTCCGTGCCTGGCTTATTTCACTTAGCATAATATCCTCCAGTTTCATCCATGTTGTCACAAATAACAAGACTTCATTTTTATGGCTGAATAATATTCCATTGTGTATATATACTACATTTTCTTTATCCATTCACCCATTGCTGGACACTAAGTTTGCTTCCTTTTCTTGGTTTTTGTTAATAATGTACAGCATTCCTTTTTTTTAATAAAAATTTTTTTTAACATAAAGATGGGGTCTTACTTTTTTCCCAGGCTGAACTTGAACCCCTGGCCTAAAGCAATCTGCCCATCTCAGCCTCTCAAAGTGCTTGGATGACAGGCATGAGCCTCCGCACCCAACTCCACCATTTCTTAAAATGCTTGTTTGATCTCAAAAAACCTCAGATCTTTTCCTTTCCAATGTGGGGTACTGTCCATTGATAACTCACTTAAATGTTACATGTGCATCCTGATGAGCTGAGTTAATAACATTATCTCCTTCTATTGAGTAGTACAATCCCAGTATGGTTGAAAAGGAGCTGAAGGCAGACTGCTAAAAACTCAGTTGTCTAATTGAAGGCAATGTCAGAGTAGATTTGAGGGGTAGGAGTAGTAAAATGATTCAAAGATAAGACTATACAAAAGTTCTCCATAACCATAAGCATTCCTTTCATAATGGAATAAAGGAGAGTGAGTATAAATATCCTTATTTAGTAGGATCTGAGGCTTTCTAATCTTTTTACAATCATTTAAATCATCACCATGATTAGAAGCTCATGATTAACCTACACTCTAGTAAAAATGCAATGCCCTTCCTTTCTCCAAGTCAAAAAGCAGGTCTAGTTCTTATATTTGGAAGAAGAATCACGTCAGTTAGTACATTTCTCACAAAAGCAGGATATACCCTACAGTGTATTTAATAATGTTTTATTCAGGCTACTTAAAATGGCCAATCTTACTTTTAGAAGACCCTTTTAAAATCAACAGAACACTCCCTTTAGAAGTGTTTCTTGATATTGTTTGAATTGGCATTCCATTCACTGTTGTATTTAATTATAGTCCTTTATTTTCAGTAACAGCTTATTTTCAAAGTATCATACATCCAAGGCAAAGAAAAAGAACTCCCAAACTATGGGTCACTTGCTATGATAACATATGAATTCAACCCTAACAATACTAGGATATGAAAAAATATGGCACATTTCAAGAAAGTTACAGCAAAGTATGTGGAACGAATAAAATCTCCACTCATGAAAATAATAAAGAGGAAAATGCTGAAATGATTAACTGCTTTTTTATTTACCCAAATGGAATTTAATTTGAAATCCACCTCTTCTGCCAATTCAATTTAAAATCTATTAGGGCAATAATAGAGAGAAGAAATTTTAATCAAAATAGTAGTTTCATCCTGAAAATATAGATGACTTAGAGGATTGACATCACAGCCTTAAAAAGAGTCCCAGCAGCTTAATACTTTATTGTTTAGGTTGTTACTATTTCCAATGTATGGATTTGGAATGTACTACAATATCTTAAAAAATACAGACTTTGAAGGCCACATTCACAGTCTCCTAAGTCAGTCTATGTTACTGTGGTGGGCAGAAATCTAACGTGGCTTCCAAAATTCCCAGCCTGCTGGTACAAACCCTATCAAATTCCTCCCCCTTAAGTATGGGCAATACCTCTGAATATGTTTGTCTGTCACTCTTGTGATTATGTTATATGAAATGGAAAAGGTGAAAGGATTCTGAGAATATAATAAAGGCCCCTAATTGACTGACTTTTGAGTTAGTCAAAAGGAGATTGTCCAGAGTAGGCTTGCTCTAATCAGTTGAGCCCTGAAAAAGAGATACTCTCCTGCCAAGAAAAAAGCCACATGAGTCCCACAGCTGTAATGAAATTTAGTCTGCCAACAACCACCCAAATGAGCTAGGGAGAGTGTCCCAAGCCTCAGATGAGACTATGGCCTGGCCAACACCTCAACTGAAACCTTGTGAGACCCTAGGCAAAGGATCCAGTTAAGCTGTGTCCAGATTTCTGATCCATGGACACTGTGAGATAAGAAATGCATATTGTTTTAAGCCACTAAGTTTGTGATAATTTGTTATGTGGCAATAGAAAACTAATACAGTTTTGGCTGGGCACGGTGGCTCATACCTGTAATCCCAGCACTTTGGGAGGCCAAGGTGGGTGGATCACCTGAGGTCAGGAGTTCAAGACCAGCCTCACCAACAGGGTGAAACCCCCATCTCTACGAAAAATACAAAATTAGCAGGGCGTGGTGGTGGTGCAAGCCTGTAATCTCAGCTATTCAGGAGATTGAAGCACAAAAATCGCTTGAACCCGGGGGGCGGAGATTACAGTCAGCCAAGATCGCACCACTGCACTCCAGCCTGGGTGACAGAGCAAAACTCCGTCTCCAAAAAAGAAAAAAGAGCCCAGGTGTGGTGGCTCATGCCTGTAATCCCAGCACTTTGGGAGGCTGAGGCGGGTGGACTGCCTGAGGTCAGGAGTTCAAGACCAGTCTGGCCAACATGGTGAAACCCCGCCTTTACTAAAAACACACAAAAAATCAGCTGAGTGTGGTGGCACACACCTGTAATCCCAGCTACTTGAGAGGCTGAGGCAGGGGAATTGCTTGAACCAGGGAGGTGGAGGTTGCAATGAGCCAAGATCACGCCACTGCACTCCAGCCTGGGCAACAGAGCGAGACTCTGTCTCAAAAAAATAAATAAATAAATAAAATAAAAAAGAAAACGAATACAGTTTTATTAGATATTTACTGGGCTACATAATACTATGGGTCACATGATTTGACCCTAGGGATATAAAAACTGGCTGAGAAAAGTTAATATTACAACCAGACTCTACTATAGCAATGTAATGTATGTATTAAACGACATGAAAAGAATTGGTAATATCAGGAAAGAACCTTGATAGGGCTGATGTGATCAAACCAAGTTAAAACAAAACAATTGAAGGCAATGCTTTTAAAGAAAAAGAACAAACCAAGTTAAAACAAAACAATTGAAGGCAATGCTTTTAAA
>NW_012101277.1:749333-753281 GCF_000951045.1 Mandrillus leucophaeus | reverse complement strand
GAGTTTGAGACCAGCCTGACCAACATGGTGAAACCCCATCTCTACTAAAAATACAAAATTAGCCGGGCATGGTGGTGCATGCCTGTAATCCCAGTTACTCGGGAGGTTGAGGCAGGAGAATCACTTGAACCCGGGAGGCAGAGGTTGCCATGAGCTGAGATCGTGCCATTGCACTCCAGCGTGGGCAACAAGAGTGAAACTCCATCTCAAAAAAAAAAAAGAAAGAAAAGAAAAACAAGTATTAATTAATGAAATTAGGGCCTGGTGTGGTGGGTCATGCCTGTACTCCCAGCTGCTTGGGAGGCTGAGGCATGAGAATGGTGTGAACCCGCAAGGTGGAGGTTGCAGTGAGCTGAGGTCGCACCACTGCATTCCAGCCTGGGCGACACAGCAAGACTCTGTCTCAGAAAAAAAAAAAAAAAAAAAAGGAAAGAAAGAAAGAAAGAAATATTAATGAAATTAGCCGAGTGTGGTGGCACATGCCTGTCATCCTAGCCACTTGAGAGGCTGAGGTGGGAGGACTGCTTGAGCCCAGAAGGTGGAAGGCTGGAAAAATATTACCAAGAGTTCTTATTCTTTCCCCTGGTTTAAGTGTTTTTGTCTGTTTTTCTTTTTTTCTAGAGACAGGGTCTCATTCTGTCACCCAGTGTATCACAGTAATAGCTCACTGCAGCCTCGAACTTCTGGCTCAACTGATCTTCCTGCCTCATCCTCCTGAGTAGTTGAGACCACAGGTATGTGCCACCATGCCCAACATTTTTTTTCCTAGAGATGGGGTCTCTCTTTGTTGCCCAGCCAGGCTGGTCTCAAACTCCTGGCTTCAATTGATCCTCCCACCCTGGTCTCCCAAAGTGCTGGGATGACATGTTTTGACTATTTTGGAGTCCATGGCTCTCATCATTTGCTCCACCCCTTTTTTTTGTTTGTTTTTAAAGAGACAAGGTCTCACTGTTGCCCAGGCTAAGTGCAGTGGTGTGATCATAGCTTACTGCTGCCTGGAACACCTAGGCTCAAGTGATCTCTCCCTTCGGCCTCCTGAGTACTGGAATTACAGGTGTGCACCACCAAGTCTGGCTCATTTCTCCACCTTTTAATACAGTAGATTTAAATAAACAATTGATGAAAGTGGAAAAAAAATTTAGCCACAACATTGCCCAATAATATAATTTAGAGTTTATAAATACATATTAAAAAATCAAGTGGCTGGGCATGGTGGCTCACACCTGTAATCCCAGCATTTTGGGAAGCCAAGGCGTGTGGATCTCCTGAGGTCAGGAGTTCAAGACCAGCCTGATCAACATGGTGAAACCTCATCTCTACTAAAAATACAAAAATGAGCTGGGCATGGTGGTGGGCACCTGTAATCCCAGCTACTTGGGAGGCTGAGTCAGGAGAATCACTTGAACCCAGAAAGCAGAGGTTGCAGTGAGCTGATCGCACCATTGCACCCCGGCCTGGGTGACAAGAGCAAAACTCTGTCTCAAAAAATCAAAATAAAAAATCAAGCAGACAGTATGCAAAACTGCAGAATCAAAGTTTCTGTGACAAAGAATGCTACTGTCCCCCACTATACATTCTTCCATTCTTCCTTTTAATAACAGATGTCCTCATTACCATCCAAAACTAAGTTAGGCACATAGATGTCCAACTACAGACACATTTCCAGCCTTTCCTGCAGCTAGGCGTGGTCATGTGCCTAAAGTTCTCACCAGGAGAGATGTGAGCAGAAGTGTTATATGCCTTGCTTAAAAAGGAAGCTTGTTTGCCCTCTACTTCTCTCTCTCTCACTCTCTCTTTTTTTTTTTCTTTTTTAAGTGGAATGCCCTCTGTTTCTCTTTCTGCTTCCCACAGGGTATAATGAAGTCATCAAGGTCAGCCAGCTTCCACTATAAGGATAAAGACAACATGATAGAAGACAACAGAGTAACAAAGGGAAAAAACCTAGGTCCCTGGCTCACCTTGTGTATGAAAGCCTGAATATTTACTCTGAACTGTTACGTGAGAAAGATTTCAATTAAGATCTTCTTTGGGCCACATATTGTAGAGTATCTTTTTATTTTTTTATTTTTTTATTTTTTTGAGACGGGGTTGCCCAGGCTAGAGTGCAATGGTGTGATCTCAGCTCACTGCAACCTCCGCCTCCTAGGTTCAAGCCATTCTTGTGCCTCAGCCTCCCGAGTAGCTGGGATTACAAACGTGCACCACCACGCCTGGCTAATTTTTGTATTTTTAGTAGAGACAGGGTTTCACCATGTTGGTCAGGCTGGTCACAAACTCCTGACCTCAGGTGATCCACCCGCCTTTGCCTCCCAAAGTGCTGGGATTACAGGCATGAGCCACCGTGCCTGGCCTAGAGTATCTTTATCATAGCAGCTCACCCTAGATATTAATAAACTCTCCAAAGTCATTTACTCTAAGGTCACACGATTATATTGTAAATGAGGCTACCATAACTCCTGATTTTGCAATTTTTCCGTTGTGTGGATATAAGGATACTCTGGGAAATTCTAGTGGAGATCCCCTGGCTTTTATTGTATGATGGGTCATTTGGTCTTTTTCAAGTTCACCAGACTAGGACAAAAAATAATTATGCTAAGAAAATCCTTCTACCCTTAATAATCCAGAGAGACAGAGAGAACTTGGCCTGTGCCAATTAACCTGTTCATCACAGAAGGAAGGAGAAAAACAAAAGACTGAAATATACTTGGAAGGGTGTTGAACAGGGAAGTTGGAGAATTACGTGCTTTGGAAGACACTCAACAAGAAGGGTTAATGGGTTGCAACCACAAGGTCCTGATATCTTCTAAAAGACCTTACTTCTTAGCTGCCAATGTGTTCAGGCGTGATGACTCAGTTTCTGTTTCTCTGAACATTAATACTAGGGTCTGTATAATTTCAATGCATGCCCTAGAAAATAAAACAATAAAAGGCAAAGAAATTGCATGATTTCATTAGAAGCTCAGAATTCCATGAAAGTAGTAATCTTTGCTAAAACTGCTTCCAGATACCCATACAGAAAAAAGTACAGGAAATAAATTCTGTACATCAAATTGTTAACATTGGTTAAGTGCCTACTCTGACTGCTACACAGTAAACACCCAAAAACATTTGCTGGTCGGGCGGGGTAGCTCACACACTACTGATGCTGTAATCCCAGCACTTTGGGAGGCCCAGGTCGGCGAATGGCCTGAGCCCAAGAGTTTGAGACCAGCCTGGGCAGCATGCCGAAACCCGCCTTTACAAAAAATAGCTGAGTGTGGAGCTCAGGAGGTCAAGGCTGCAGTGAGCCATGATCATACCACTGCACTCCAGCCTAGGGGACAGAGTGAGAACTTTTCTAAAAAACAAGAAAAAAATTGTTGAATGAATGAATAGCTGGATGTCAGTACTAAGTCATTTTTTTTATGTATCTCTTTTCCAAAGTTTTTAGGATAATCACACACTGTTTTAAAATTATTGTTTAATTTTTAATATTTTCAGAAAGGTAATATTTGGCTCAAAATGTCAATGGTAAAAAAGAGAATACAGTGAAAGCTGTCTCTCCTCCAGATACCCACTTTTCCCACTTTGGGACAACAAATATTACTAGTTTCTTGTGCATCCTTCCATTAAAATTAGAACAAAATGAGTTCTACTTTTTAAAATCCACAGGAAGAGGCCAGGCATGGTGGCTCATGTCTGTAATCCCAGCAGTTTGGGAGGCTGAGGCGGATGGATCTCCTGAGGTCAGGAGTTTGAGACCAGCCTGGCCAATGTGGTGAAACCCCGTTTCTACTAAAAATACAAAAATTAGCCAGGCATGGTGGCGTATGCCTGTAATCCCAGTTGCTCGGGAAGCTGAAGCACAAGAATTGCTTGAACCCACGAGGCAGAAGTTGAAGTGAGCAAAGATTGTGCCACTGCATTCCAGCCTGGGCAACAGAGTGAGACTCTGTCTCAAGAAAAAAA
>NW_012101277.1:745421-747923 GCF_000951045.1 Mandrillus leucophaeus | reverse complement strand
AAACAAAACAATTGAAGGCAATGCTTTTAAAGAAAAAGAACAAACCAAGTTAAAACAAAACAATTGAAGGCAATGCTTTTAAAGAAAAAGAACAACAATAAATAAATAAATAAATAAATAAATAACTCTATGACAGAGGTAAGGATGATTTTTTTCAACTTGGAAATAGAAAGGTAGGGACCAAAAGGTGGAGAAAAAGGATAACCAGATTTAGTGATAATTTTAATATGGGAGAAGACAGACATATCAAAAATAATGTTGAATCTCCATCTTGGAGATTAGGGAAATGGCAGTACTACCATTCGCATAAAGAAGTATTCAAGCTGCATGCGGTGGCTCATGCCAGTAATCTCAGCACTTTGGGAGGCCAAGGTGGGAAGATCCCTTGAGCCCAGGAGTTTGAGACCAGCCTGGACAACAAAGTGAGACCTTGTCTCTACAAAAAAATAAGAATTAGTTTGACACGGTGTATTTTCTTGTTTGCTGTAAAGTAGGACTCAGCAAACTATGGCCTGTAGGCCAAATCCAGCCTACAGCCTGTTTCTGTGAATAAAATTTATCGGAACACAACTGTGTCCATTCGTTCATGCACTGTTTATGGCTGCTTTTGTGCTACAATGGCAGAACTGAGTAGATGCAGCACAGATTGTATGGTGTGATAAGCCAAAACTATTTTCTATATGATCTTTTACAGAAATGTTTGCCCATTCCTGCTACACAACATAGTATGCCGGCTCGGCACAGTGGCTCACGCCTGTAATCCTAGCACTTTGGGGGTCAGAATGGGGGCAGATCACTTGGACCAGGAGTTTGAGACCAGCCTGGGCAACATGGCAAAACCCCATCTCTATGAAAAATACAAAAAAAAAAAAAAAAATAGCAGAGCATGGTGGCACATACCTGTGGTCCCAGCTACTGGGGAGGTGAAGATCACCTGAGCCACAGGAAGGTTGAGGCTGCAGTGAGCCAAGATCGTGCCACTGCACTCCAGCCTGGATGACAGAGTGAGATCCTATCTAAAAAAAAAAAAAAAAAAAGGAAGAAAAGAAAAAAAAGCATAGTATGCCCATAGTCCCTGGCACATAGCAAGTGTGCTTAAGAAATATTAATTAATGAGGCTGGGCATGGTGGCTCATGCCTGTAATCCCAGCACTCTGGGAGGCCAAGGTGGGCGGGTCACCTGAGGTCGAGAGTTTGAGACCAGCCTGACCAACATGGTGAAACCCCATCTCTACTAAAAATACAAAATTAGCCGGGCATGGTGGTGCATGCCTGTAATCCCAGTTACTCGGGAGGTTGAGGCAGGAGAATCACTTGAACCCGGGAGGCAGAGGTTGCCATGAGCTGAGATCGTGCCATTGCACTCCAGCGTGGGCAACAAGAGTGAAACTCCATCTCAAAAAAAAAAAAGAAAGAAAAGAAAAACAAGTATTAATTAATGAAATTAGGGCCTGGTGTGGTGGGTCATGCCTGTACTCCCAGCTGCTTGGGAGGCTGAGGCATGAGAATGGTGTGAACCCGCAAGGTGGAGGTTGCAGTGAGCTGAGGTCGCACCACTGCATTCCAGCCTGGGCGACACAGCAAGACTCTGTCTCAGAAAAAAAAAAAAAAAAAAAAGGAAAGAAAGAAAGAAAGAAATATTAATGAAATTAGCCGAGTGTGGTGGCACATGCCTGTCATCCTAGCCACTTGAGAGGCTGAGGTGGGAGGACTGCTTGAGCCCAGAAGGTGGAAGGCTGGAAAAATATTACCAAGAGTTCTTATTCTTTCCCCTGGTTTAAGTGTTTTTGTCTGTTTTTCTTTTTTTCTAGAGACAGGGTCTCATTCTGTCACCCAGTGTATCACAGTAATAGCTCACTGCAGCCTCGAACTTCTGGCTCAACTGATCTTCCTGCCTCATCCTCCTGAGTAGTTGAGACCACAGGTATGTGCCACCATGCCCAACATTTTTTTTCCTAGAGATGGGGTCTCTCTTTGTTGCCCAGCCAGGCTGGTCTCAAACTCCTGGCTTCAATTGATCCTCCCACCCTGGTCTCCCAAAGTGCTGGGATGACATGTTTTGACTATTTTGGAGTCCATGGCTCTCATCATTTGCTCCACCCCTTTTTTTTGTTTGTTTTTAAAGAGACAAGGTCTCACTGTTGCCCAGGCTAAGTGCAGTGGTGTGATCATAGCTTACTGCTGCCTGGAACACCTAGGCTCAAGTGATCTCTCCCTTCGGCCTCCTGAGTACTGGAATTACAGGTGTGCACCACCAAGTCTGGCTCATTTCTCCACCTTTTAATACAGTAGATTTAAATAAACAATTGATGAAAGTGGAAAAAAAATTTAGCCACAACATTGCCCAATAATATAATTTAGAGTTTATAAATACATATTAAAAAATCAAGTGGCTGGGCATGGTGGCTCACACCTGTAATCCCAGCATTTTGGGAAGCCAAGGCGTGTGGATCTCCTGAGGTCAGGAGTTCAAGACCAGCCTGATCAACATGGTGAAACCTC
>NW_012101277.1:731315-745371 GCF_000951045.1 Mandrillus leucophaeus | reverse complement strand
CTAGTTAGTACTTACACCAGCTCATCAACCCTTTGGCTTTGATTTTGAAGTGCATTCTTATCCCTAGAATCTGGCAAGTACTCATGAAGTTTGTTTACTAGGAAATAGAAAAGGTCACTGGTCTGTAAAAGCAAGTGGGAAAAAAAGAGAGTAATTAAGGTATCTGTTGTTAAAATTCTCTACTCTCATGTACTAAAAATATGAAGAAATAATTTGTTCTTTGATTAGAGAAATGAATTACAATATCTCCCATTAATACTAGCATAACCCAAATTGGAAACATACTTCTTACTTACAACCAAGAGACCACTGTCCTGGTGACCAGAGCAAGGGCTACAGGGCAATGCTGGGAGATGCAACTTAGGCCTGGCTTGACAATTAACCTTGAAAATCATCCCGAAGCAGGTGTGTCATCTCAGGCAACTCATTCAGTCACCTTGAAAAATGGGGCTCCTATAATTTCTGCCTTTCCAAAGTAATTTGGCCTTTGTGAGGATATAAAGAATAAGCAAGCTCTCGTTTTAAAATGTTTACTAACACAAAAACAAATGTACAGCACTACGCTACGTTATGGAAATGGTGCAGAACAATATTGATTCTTCTGGTAATACAGTGGAAATGTAGATTGCCATTTCTGTCCAAACAAACACTGACTTAGAGCTGGGGAACACATTTTTTGTGTGTTCCTGTCCAGTCTCATGAGAAATTGAGCATGAAAATAAGCGCTGGCCCATGAAATCAGGCAAGTCGGCATTAATGAGAAATGTAATGTAATTGCTTTTCTTTTCTATTCCTCTATTGTTCATTTTTTCCCCAGGATTTTGGTTTACTAGTGACAATTTAGGCTTTTTGTTTAGAAAGTGTGCATGTCCCCTTATTCAGGTAATATGGCATGAGAAGAGGCTGGGAATGGCTTGGAGAAAGGAAAAAGAGGAAGAGAAGCAGGATGTATACCAGATGCTCTTAGAAGTGCTTGGGCTTTGAAAGAAGGAAGGACTTGGCCGGACGTGGTGGCTCATGCCTGTCAGCCCAGCACTTTGGGAAGCCGAGGTGGGCAGATAACTTGAGGTCAGGAGTTCTAGATCAGCCTGGACAACATGGCAAAACTCTATCTCTACTAAAAATACAAAAATTAGCTGGGTTTGGTAGCATGCGCCTGTAATCCCTAATCCTAGCTACTTGGGAGACTGAGACAGGAAAATCACTTGAACCTGGGAGGTAGAGGTTGCAGTGAGCTGGGATTGCGCCACTGCACTCCAGACTAGGCAAGAGTGAGTGAGACTCCGTCAAAAAAAAAAAAAAAAGAAGAAGAAGAAGAAGAAGTGCTTGGGCTTACCCAGTGCCTGATAAATTAGCATAGTGTGGCAGTTTTACAGACTGACCCTGGAGCTATATTCTTTGAGCTCAAATCCCAGCTCTGCCACTTGGCAGTTGTGTGACATTTGGCAAATTACTTACACTCCCTGTCACTCAGTTTCTTCATCTTTCAAATGGCGTTAATAATATCACCTCAAGGAGTTGATATTACATTTAAATAAGATAGTATGTATTTGTAAAGTTTCAACAGTGCTTAGCACATAACAAGTGTTCAATAAGTATCACTTGTTATTATGACCTCCCACCTGCTCACTGATTCAAGAATTTTCATTTATAAAATATCATACCTAAAACAACATGGCAAAATCTCAGAAATATTATGCCAAAAGAAGCCAAATGCAAAAGAGTACTTAGTGTAGAATTCCATGTAAGTGCAATGCTAAGAGAGGCAAAATGAATCTACAGTGACAGAAAGCACATCGATAGTTGCACGAGGCCAGGAGTGTGAGAGAACTGGCGGCCAAAGAGCACAAGGTGACATTCTGGAGTGACAGAGACACTCTAAATCTTGATTGAAGTAGTGTTAATAGTTACATGAATAGAGACATTTGTCAAGACTCTTCAAACTGTATCTTTAAATATGGGTGCATTTTATTTCATGTAAATTATACCACAATAATTTCTTCAAAGAAGATAGTTGAATGGCCAATAAGCACATGAAAGATGCTCAACATCACTAATCACTAGGGAAATGCAACTCAAAACTACAATGAGATATTATCTCACACCCATTAGGATAGCTACTATTTAAAAAAAACACAAAATAACAAGTGTTGGCAAGGATGTGGAGGAATCAACCCTTATATACTATTGGTGGGAGTAGAAAATAGCACAGACACTGGAAACCAGTATGGTGGTTCCTCAAAAATTTAAATATAGAATTACCATCCAATCTAGCAATTCCATTTCTGGGTAAATACCCAAAAGAATTGAAAGCACCGTCTTAAAGAGATATATTGCATACCAATGTTCAGAGCTGCATTACTCACAACATCTAAAACATGGAAGCAACCCACGTGTCCATTGACAGATGAATGGATAAGGAAAATGTAGTATATACATACAATGGAATATTATCCAGCCTTAAAAAAAAAAAAAAAAAAAGTCGGATACATTCTACAGCATGGATTAAACTTGAGAACATTGCACTAGGTGAAATCTCAGTCACAAAAAGACAAATACTATATCATTTCAACTATATGAGGTACGTAGAATAGTCAAAATCACAAAGACAGAAAATAGAATGGTGGTTTCCAGGGGCTGTGGGTTGCGGGGGTGGGATGGGGAAAGAAATGGAAAGTTGTTGCTTAATGGGTAGAGAGTTTCAGTTTTGTAAGATGAAAAGTGTTCTGGAGATGATCGTGTTGATGGCTGCACAATATTGTGAATAAACTTGATACCACTGAAATGTATGCTCAAAAATGATTAAGGAAGTAAATTTTGTGTTATGTATATTTTGACACAATTTTTTAAAATGGAAAAAAAATCATATGAAGAAAAAAAAAATTTTTTTTTTGAGATGGAGTCTTGCTCTGACGCCCAGGCTGGAGTGCAGTGGCACAGTCTTGGCTCACTGCAACCTCCACCCCCAGGGTTCAAGCGATTCTCCTGCCTCAGTCTCCCAAGTAGCTGGGATGACAGGTGCATGCCACCACGCCTAGCTAATTTTTGTATTTTTAGTAAAGACTGGGTTTCACCATGCTGACCAGGCTGGTCTTGAACTCCTGACCTTAGTTAGGTGATCCACTTGCCTCGGCCTCCCAGTGTGCTGGGATTACAGGCATGAGCCACCGTGCCCAGTGGAAAAAATTTAAACTAGAAAAAGAACATATTTTATCTACTCATTTATTCATTCACTGAATGCATAATTACTAATTGCCAGCTATGTGGCAGGTATGCTAGATAATGAGATAACATCTTGAGCAAAACAGACAGACATGTGTCTGTTCTTCTAAAACCTGGGAGTTTAGTCAATCTATGAAAAAGTGTTCTCGGCCTGTAATTTCACGCCTGTAATTCCAGCACTTTGGGAGGTCAAGGCAGGCGGATCACTTGAGTCCAAAAGTTCAAGACCAGCCTGGGCAACATGGTGAAATCTCTACAAAAAATACAAAAATTAGCCCAGCATGGTGGCATGTGCCTGTAGTCTCAGCTACTTGGGAAGTACTCAGCTACTCAGCTACTTGAGCCCAGGAGGCGGAGGTTGCAGTGAGCCGAGATGGTGCCACTGCACTTCAGTCTAGGTGACAGGGTGAGATCCTATCTCAAAAAAAAATGAAAACGTATTCTCATAAATTATACCTTCAATAAAATTAAAAAATAAAGACCACTTAAAAGAAAAAAGTGGCCGGGCGCGGTGGCTCAAGCCTGTAATCCCAGCACTTTGGGAGGCCAAGACGGGCGGATCACGAGGTCAGGAGATCGAGACCATCCTGGCTAACACAGTGAAACCCCGTCTCTACTAAAAAAATATAAAAAACTAGCCGGGCGAGGTGGCGGGCGCCTGTAGTCCCAGCTACTCGGGAGGCTGAGGCAGGAGAATGACGTAAACCCGGGAGGCGGAGCTTGCAGTGAGCTGAGATCCGGCCACTGTACTCCAGCCCGGGCGACAGAGTGAGACTCCGTCTCAAAAAAAAAAAAAAAAAAAAAAAGAAAAAAGTATGCCTTAATAAAGTTCATTTTAAAAGGGAGGGAAAAAACTGTATAATATATATTTTTATATCTATAATATATATCACTCTATATTACAGCATATCTATAATTTTATATCCATAAAATGTATATTATATATGTGTATAATTTTCCATCCTATTACAGGAACCAAAAATTAGAGATGCCTGTGACAGTTAATTTTAGGTGTAAACTTGGCTAAATTAGGAGTACCTAGAAAACTGGTAAAGCATTATTTCTGTTATGTCTGTGAAGGTATTTCCAGAGGAGACTGGCATGTGAGTTGGAGAACTGAGTGGTTCTGTCTCTCTGGAGAATCCTAATACAGATTTTGGTACCAGAAGTGGAATTGTTGCTCTAAGGAATACTTAAAAATGTGGAAGTGGCTTTGGAATTGGTTAATGGATAGAGGCTCGAAGAATTTGGAGGAGCAACCTAGAAAAAGCCTAGACTGCAGTAATTGGAGCATTAAAAGTGATGCTGGTGGGGGTTCAGAGAAAGAGGACAGCTGTAGGGAAAGTCTGAAACTTCTTAGACATTTCTTAAGCAAAAGAGTGAAAGATTATTCTCCAGCTTTAAGACAATATTATTTTCCCTGTTGGGTTTTGGACTTACTTGGCCCTTTCCTCTTGCTTATAGCTTCCTTTGGAATGGGAATGTGTATCCTCCACGCATCCCAACACTGTATTTTGTAAGTAGATAACTTGTCTTGATTTACAGGCTGACAACTGGAGAGGAATTTGCCTTAGGATGAATCCTGCCTTGAGTCTCAACCATACTTGATTTAGATGACAATTGGTAATTTGGACTTAAGAGTTGATGCTGGAATGAATTAAGATTTTTGGAGCTATTGGGATGGAATGAATGTATTTTGTATGTAAAAAAGACATGAATGTTTGGGGACAAGAGCAGAACGCTGTGGTTTGAATGTGGCCCCCAAAGTTCATGTTTTAGAAACTCATCCCCAATGCAACAATGTTGAGAGGTGAGACCTTTAAGAGGTTGATTAGGTCATAAGGCTTCTGCCCTCACAAATAGATTAATGTCATTATTGTGGGAGTGGGTTTCTGATGAAAAGATGAGTTTGGCCCCCTGCTACCCTTTTTTGTGCATGCTCTTTTGCCCTTCTGCCTTCTCATGGGATGACACAACAAGAAGGCACTCACAAGATGCCAGCACCTTGATATTGGACTTCTCTGCCTCCAGAACTGTCAGAAATACGTTCATTTTCTTTATAAATTACCAACTTTGTGATATTCTGTTATAGCAACACAAAACAGACTAAGACAATGGCCCTAATCTCTCCACCCCAGTATGGGTTTCTAAGGGAACTTCACAGAATGTATGTTTTCCAAGAAATATAGCATAAAGTTGAAAAACCACTGCTTTACCCTAAGGCTATGATAACAATTTAAATTAAAAAATCTTAAAGAATGTTGACTTTTATTAGTCATATATGCTAATTTTGTGAAAACAAATCTGAGGATAGATTTTGGTTGTGGATTAGACAGAAGAACATAAGGCTAGTGGGTTTGATGGCGTGGTTGGGGATAGGGCCAAGGGGGACTCCACTAAAGTGTAGAAAGATCCCAAATAGAGAGACTACCCATTTACTTTTTTTTTTCATACTTTAAGTTCTGGGGTACATGTGCAGAATGTGCAGTTTTGTTATACATGTGCCATGGTGGTTTGCTGCACTCATCAACCCGTCAGCTACCTTAGGTATCTCTCTTAATGATATCCCTGCCCTAGCCCCCCACCCCCTGACAGGCCCCAGTGTGTGATGTTCTCCTCCCTGTGTCCGTGTCTTCTCATTGTTCAACTCCCACTTATGAGTGAGAACATGCAGAACGTGTTTGGTGGTCTGTTCTTGTGTTAGTTTGCTGAGAATGATGGTTTCCAGCTTCATCCATGACCCTGTAAAGGACATGAACTCATCCTTTTTTATGGCTGCATAGTATTCCATGGTGTATATGTGCCACATTTTCTTTATCCAGTCTATCAATGATGGACATTTGGGTTGGTTCCAAGTCTTTGTTATTGTGAATAGTGCCGCAATAAACATACATGTGCATGTGTCTTTACAGTAGAATGATTTATAATCCTTTGGGTATATGCCCAGTAATGGGATTTCTGAGGCCTCTGTTCCGTTCCATTGGTCTATACATTTGTTTTGGTACCAGTACCATGCTCTTTTGGTTACTGTACCCTTGTATAGTTTGAAGTCAGGTAGCATGATGCCTCCAGCTTTGTTCTTTATGCTTAGAATTGTCTTGGCTATGCAGGCTCTTTTTTGGTTCCATATGAAGTTTAAAGTAGTTTTTTCCAATTCTGTGGAGAAAGTCAATGGGTAGCTTGATGGAGATAGCACTGAATCTATAAATTACTTTGGGCAGTATGGTCATTTTCACGATATTGATTCTTCCTATCCATGAGCGTGGAATGTTTTTCCATTTGTTTGTGTTCTCTCTTACTTCCTTGAGCAGTGGTTTGTAGTTCTCCTTGAAGAGGTCCTTCACATCCCTTGTAAGTTGTATTCCTAGGTATTTTATTCTCTTAGTAGCAGTTGTGAATGGGAGTTCACTCATGATTTGACTCTGTCTGTTATTGGTGTATAGGAATGCTTGTGATTTTTGCACATAGATTTTGTATACTGAGACTTTGCTGAAGTTGCTTATCAGCTTAAGGAGATTTTGGGCTGAAACGGTGAGGTTTTATAAATATACAATCATGTCATCTGCAAACAGAGACAATTTGACTTCCTCTTTTCCTATTTGAATTATTTTCTTCTCCATTCACTTTGGCCTTTCATTTTTGACAACCAAAATAGAAGATCTGTTTTAGCCCAGGTAAGAACATTGTATTAAATAATGGCTGCAGTGTTTTCAAGTATAAAACAGATCATGAAAGCTTCATTTTTAGACATCAGATTAGGTTAATATTTCACAAGAGAACAGATTTGCAATTCAATATGAAAAGCTTACAGCACCTGGAATATGCATGCATTGTGTTTGGCTTGAGGGAGAATACAAAAGTAAGTAAGATATATACTTGTCCTACAGAAGCTTATAGCATATTATGATAAATAAGAAAAATGTACCAATAACTATAGTAAAAGGGAGGATATCTGTGCTAATTCTTGATGGTAGGAACTGTATCATAATCATGCTGTATTTCTAATACCTGTCACCAAGCCTCACACCGATTAGGCATGAAACCTGTCTGATAATTGTTAAAGAGGAAGTGCTATGAAAGATGTCATAGAAATACATTGTTCAACTCATTAGCTACTGGTCACAAGTGGCTATTTAAATTAACTTAAATTTAATAAAATTAACATTTTACTTTTCTAGTCACTAGCCACATTCAAGTGCTTAAAAGGCACATGTGGCTAGTGTCTGCTGTATTGAACAATGCAGATTATAAAGCATCAAAGAAAGTTCTATGGCACAGAATTGACAGAGAAGATCAAAAGGAGGAAGGTACTAAAGTTCGCCATTCGGCATGACAAGAAAGGTAGAAAATGGCATTTGGGCTTAGCCTTGATGAATGGGTATGATTTTTAACAAGAGAAATTAGAAGAACAATATTTTAGAGAAATCAAACAGCAGGGAGAAAAGAGAGCTAAGGAGAACAGGTATCCAAGTTATCCTACATGGCTCGATCTTGTAGAGGACAGAGGTGAGAGAGAAGACGAAGTGGTGGGTCGGGTCTGTTAGTCCTAACCTTATTCTCTTTCTCTCCATCCATTTTTTGCTCCACAGCCTAGGCCACAGGTACCAGCCCTGTTTTTACATTGGAGATGCTTAAATGACCTCTAGACTAACACTGGTGCTGATCCCATTAGGAGAACACATCAACATCCTTCTTAATCTAACCCTTAAGTGGTACTTCAGTTCTCCTACCTAAACATGCACTTTAAATCCAGTCCCTGATTGTGTCCAGTGTATCTGGGTGGACTTCCCCTTTGGGCACTGTCCTAAGTCCTTTCCCAGTCCTCTCCCAGCTGCTGACTTTACTCTTGACAATCTTTATGTCCTCACATTCCATAAAAGCTCCATCCCCACACCCTAAACAAGCAGATCTTCCCGGTGCCAAATGTTTGTGCAGACATCCGGGTGTAATTCACCCACATGCTAAAATATCCTGATATTTCATTTAGCTCACTCTTATGGCTCTCACTCTTAGGCACTGTGCCTTTTCCAGGAGCATCTACATCTGGATTCATTTTCCCAGTGCCCACCTTATCCAGATGGTAGCCTGATATGGTCCGGTTCTGTGTTCCCACCCAAATCTCATCTTGAATTATAATCCCCACTGCCGAGGGAGGGTCCTGGTGGGAGGTGATTGGATCATGCATGCTGTTTTCATGGTAGTGAGGGAGTCCTCATGAGATCTGATGGTTTAAAAGTGGCAGTTTCCTCTGCACATTCTCTTTCTCACCTGTTGCCATGTAAGACATGCCTTGCTTCCCCTTCGCCTTCTGCCATGATTGTAAGTTTCCTGAGGCCTCCCAGCCATGTGGAACTCTAAGTCTGTGGCAGGCCAGGTCTTCATAACAGCTGAACAGATAGGCCTCCATAACAACTCTTCCTGCGCTGACTGAGTGGTTATGTTAAATATTAAAAGCTGATAGAGCCAGTGTCCTTACACAAAGGCTGGGATGTAACAAAAGCCCACCAAGAGTTTTGCCCAGGCCTTTCCTGGGCCTTGAAGCATGACAAGATAATGAAGGAATTCTTTACAGGACCTGTTTAGAATTAAATGAGTTTTACTGGGCATCTGAAGAAACTCCCCAGGCCTCCACAAACAAGTTTATTGGTGGTCTGAAGGAACTCCCCAAACCTCCGTGCTTTAGCAGGAGGCAAGATAAAGGTAATTACCCCAGGACCTGGACCCATTTAGATTAAGTAAATTTACTGAGGCCCCAGAGGAAGGTCTTAAGGACCTTCCTTAGGTCCTGATCTAATCTTAGGCATAGATTAAAAGAAGTTAATCACTTATGGCTTTAGATGAATGCACTTACATGTTGACATATAGCTTAGAAGGTATATCAGCTCTGGAAAACCTTGTAATTCTGAGT
Source organism: Mandrillus leucophaeus (assembly GCF_000951045.1). NCBI lineage: Eukaryota > Metazoa > Chordata > Mammalia > Primates > Cercopithecidae > Mandrillus > Mandrillus leucophaeus. The sequence continues at coordinate 736,241 of NW_012101277.1, read as the reverse complement.
TAGTCTGGCGATAATTTCGAGGCCTTTTCCCTGTTACTGGTTACAGATATAAACTCCCTTCTTTCCCAGTTCATCTGTGTCTCATTATTGGGCCATGAGAATAAGCAGCCTGACTCTTGGTTTGGTCCAGGAACAAGTGAACTAAACCTTCTTTCTTTATAAATCACCCAGTCTCATGTAGTATTTTTATAGCAGTGTGAGAATGGACTAATACACAGCCCCTTCCTGATAACCCCAGCCTACTAAAATAAAGGCCATGCCTGTCCAAATTTGAAATCTGTGATTAGGGGAGAGCCTTAAATGCCAAAGCCAAAGTCTGTACTTAATTTAGTAAGGAAAGTCGCAAGAAACTGTTGAACAAGCAATCCCATACAATCAGGGTTGTAGATTAAATTGATACTGTGTGTGGGATGGACTGGAGAGGTTTATTTGGGAAGAAGATAATCCTAATTTATTTACCCTTTCCACATGAATTCCATTCCATCTTCATAATCAAGATGGATTGGTCTTACTTGGTTGGTCATATTTTCCACAATCTTCTAAAGTTCTAGAGTCAAAACTTGGATGGCGTATTCCTCACAGGATCTATCCAGCACCAACCATTTTAGACTATGCAGTACTATGTCATCCTTACCTGAGTCTCAGTGTCTCAGTGTGGTGGGACATTTGGCATATTACTCTCTACAGCTTATCTGCCTTCACCGTACTGATTTGCTTGGAACTGTTCTAGCTTTCCAATATTGCAGGAATTTCCTTAGTCCCAGGCAAACTGGAATAGTTGGTCACCCTAATCTGGGCAAACCAAAATGGTTGGTCACCCCACATATGAAGGACCTAGAAGCTAATAAATGGCCAGGACTGCCTTGTACGGTTGGGAGTGCACATGCTTTACCATTGCTCAGTAAAATGATGGCAGCTACTTATGTGATCAATAGCCAGAATTAAGATAAAATATGTAGCAATCAACATGAACGCAGCCCTAGGCAGGGCTCACCCTCTCACCTAGGCCTCATTAGCGCCACACCAGGTTACTCACCTGGGCTTCTTAACTCTTTCACCTGAACCTAAAAATGAGGCATCTGTAATTTACTGAGTGAGAATGAGGTTGCCTTGCCTCCCCAGGAGTCACATTTTTAAAAATACCAGTCCTAGACTCAAAAATAATTTTTTAATTATATTTTTACAGTAGAGGAAACTGTACAATAAAACATCTTGAAATCAGCCAGGTACAGTGGCTCATGCCTGAAATCGCAGCACTTTAGGAAGCCAAGGCAAGAGGATCACTTGAGCCCAGGAGTTTGAGACCAGACTGGGCAACAGAGTGAGACCCTGTCTCTGTTTAAAAAATAAACAGGCAGGGTGTGGTGGCTCATGCCTATAACCCCAGCATTTTGGGAGGCCAAGACAGGTAGATCACTTGAGGTCAGGAGTTCAAGACCAACCTGGCCACCAAGGTGAAACCTTGTCTCTACTGAAAACACAAAAAGTTAGCCAGGCGTGGTGGCGGGCGCCTGTAATCCCAGCTACTTGGGAGGCTGAGGCAAGAGAATGGCTTGTACCTGGGAGGCAGAGGTTGCAGTTAGCTGAGATCATGCCATTGTACTCCAGCTTGGGCGACAAGAGCAAGACTCTGTCTCGAAAAAATAAAAAATAAACAAACAAAAATTTCTTAAAATCTACTTTCCCATCTCACTGTCTATATATCTTGCATGCCAAAAATGTTCCTCCTAATATCTCTCCGTTGGCTCTGCCAACCCAATGCATGGGAGCTACTTTTTGCTACCACTCCCCTCTCTTCCCGTCTCCCCTCGACACACACATATACATTACTGATTACATCACAAAGTATCCAGCATTAAGACATGACTACATTAAATTTTATCGACATTTAAAAATACAGCATCAGAATACAAGACAACACTTATTTATATTTTAATTTATGCTTATATTTGGTAAACAGGAGACACAAGCTTTAAAGATTAAAAATAAAACAAAACACTTACCTTCCAGAAAAGCCTTTTCAGAATGAAGTTTTTCTGGGCTGCTACTTTAAGCTCCATAATTAAAGGAAGTATCCTCCTCAAAGAATTGTCTTTAAGAAAAAGTTCAGATTTAAGTTGACTGAAGTGTTTAATTTTCTCCTCAGATCTACAGAAACAGAAGAAAATTTTCCACTTAAAAAATGGTAAGAAATAGCAGTTTAGGAATATCGATGATTACTGACAGGTTTGTTAAACTTTGTTACTAATGGGCTTTTCATATAGTTTTATTCTTCTAGCCTTAGTACTCATCAGTAGTGAAACTTGCTCCCCACAAATTGAACTGTTTGTTACTCTCCAAACATACTTTTTTGCCCATGCCCCTTAACTCAAGCTGTTCCTATACCAGGAATACTCTCACTGTCCCTGGTAAATTTCTGTCCCTCTTTCATTTACCATAATCCACGAACCTTTATGTAATATTTTTCTTTCAATCAACTAGCTTTAAAAAAAAAAAAAGTTTATAAAGAAAATGTTGTGTCACTTTCCAGGGAAAACCAGTATCACTTTGTGTAAATGGCATGAAAGCACCATAAATTCTAAGTCAATGCTCCATGGTCTGAGCCTGAAGCTGGCTTCTCTGTGAGGAAAGGGCAGATGAGCATGTGTTCCAGAACTGTCACTAGTGGCCCCAAGCCGAGAGGTTCTCCCTGATGAGATCAGCCTAGCTGGAAAAAGGAATCACATATTTCCACCATGGAATTCAAAGTTGTTTTATGCCATATCAGAGTACCACCTGGAATCATCTCCCCTTACTGAACCATGTGCATTCCACACTTAAGGAAAAGCTGGCTTAGCAGAAAAGCCTTCTCCTCAGATCTTTCCCTAATTCCACCAACAAATGCAGCCCTTCTCCCACTGCAGTTTTTTCACACTCCTAGTATCACATTAATCCCGTTTCACTCATTGTAGTTAGTTACTCGTGTACCTATCCTAGCCCCTCAGCTGACTTTTAGCAACTTGGAAAAAATGTCTCCGGGTTAAATATTGTTTCCACCTCCCACTGTGCTCAGTAATAACAACTTGACTAGGTGGCTGGCTCTGGCCTGAGTGCTTTCCGTAGACTCGTTCTTGCACTGAGCTGACTCCACTGTGGGGACCGAGCTGGGAATTACCATCGCATTTTACAGGAAGTTGTAGGGAGGTTTAAGTAACCTGTCTACGCTCACACAAATTCAGAGAGCCAGGGTGCAAGGTAACAGTAGGAAAGATAGTTCATGTTCTGTGTAGATTGATGGAATCTTAAAATTTCTGACTTGAAGTAAAAACATTTTTTACTGCTTACTCCAGAAACCTGTACCAGCCGTTTATCCCAATACTAGCTACTGCATGGAATATTGGTACTTGCCTACTACCTCCCGCTTTATTTAAAAAACATCTAAGATGTTCTCCTTTGTCCAATCAATGAGTCGCTCTTATTAACCTGAAAATTAAGACTTTTTTTTGAAATAATGGTCTCTTTTCCAGTGGAGGTGCTGGAGGGAAACTGATCATTATGAATTCAATAATAGCAAGCAGAGAGGCAGAGGAGCATAATGATTATGAGCATGAAGACTGAGGTCAGAATCCTAGATCTGCCCCGACTCAGTTAGGTCATTATCACCGTCAAGTTACATAGCTTCTCTGCGCCTCAATTTCCTCATGTGTAAAATAGGAATAATGATAGTACCTATCCAAATGTGCTGGGTTTTTTGTTTGTTTGTTTTGAGACGGTACCTCACTCTGTCACCCAGGCTGGGGTGCTGTGGCATGATCTTGGCTCATCGCAACCTCTGTCTCCTGAGTTCAAGCAATTCTCCTGCCTCAGCCTCCTGCGTAGCTGGGATTACAGGCGAGCACCACCATGCCCAGCTAATTTTTTTGTATTTTTAGTAGAGATGAGGTTTCACCATGTTGGTCAGGCTGATCTCAAACTCCTGACCTCAGATGATCCACCCACCTCCGCCTCCCAAAGTGCTGGAATTACAGGTGTGAGCCACTACGCCCGGCCAAATGTGCTATTTTGATATTTTAGTTAATGCATGTCTTCATACACACTAAGTGTTTGATAAATGGTCTCTAAATAAAGCAGGAATAAGTTTGAGATCCTGCTTCGCTATCCACTTCTAATTACCACCATATTTCATTTAAAAAATAACTATGAAATCCCTCTACTCTTTTAGAACTCCAACAACAGAAATGTAGATTTTACAAACAAAAGAGCTTAGAAAAGCAAAAACTCAAATAAGATACAGTATCAGCAGAATTATTTTGAAATTGATTTTCCTGTTTTTTCATTTGGAGTCAGCAATTTGCTAAGATCCGCAATAAAAATAAACTGTTTTTAATCCTTTGCCAACTAGGATAATAGATTGTAATGCCAAACTAATTTTTTTAATGGCCAAAAAAATTTTCACAGAAAACAGCATACTAATCTCTTCAGACTAAAAATCAATTCATACATAAATGGAGGTCTCATACACATCATAAATTCAAGTTAGAGTACACATTCTATATTACCGCAGATAAGTTATGAATAATAATTTCTTTGAGGATTCAGAAAATATTAGCTTATACATAGATGACAAACTTCATTTGACTGAAGAAATAAGAAAAAGTCGAATGCCAGAAGACTCCATTATTCAATTTAGGAATAAGAGGAAAATCTATACTAATGTTAACAGATACTCTATTTTCATCAGGTGGGAAACATAAATTCACCAAAATAATGTTGCAGGAAGGTGTTTCTTTTTTTTTTTTTTGGGGGGGGGGTCTTGCTCTTTTACCCAGGCTAGAGTGCAGTGACGTGACCTCAGCTCATTGAAACCTCTGCCATCCATTCATGTATGCTTTCAAATCTTTATTAATTTTTTTTTTTTTTGAGACAGAGTCTTGCTCTGTCACCCAG
>NW_012101277.1:723422-731265 GCF_000951045.1 Mandrillus leucophaeus | reverse complement strand
TTTTTTTTTAGACAGAGTCTTGCTCTGTCACCCAGGCTGGGTTCAAGTGATTCTTGTGCCTCCCGAGAGTAGCTGGGACTACAAGTGCATACTACCACACCTGGTTAATTTTTGTACTTTTAGTAGAGACAAGGTTTTGCCATGTTGGTCAGGCTGGTCTCAAACTCCTGGCCTCAAGTAATCTGCCCACCTCGGCCTCTGAAAGTGCTGGGATTACAGGCGTGAGCCACTACACCCAGCCTCAGGAAGGATTCTTAATCCAGTAATAAGCTCTATTTTTCCTGTATTTTTTCATCTTTCCAGACCTTTACTGTAAATAATACCTCACATTTGTAAAGCACTGGAAAGGCTCTTCCTATATTATCTCAGAAGCGCTGTGTATGATTTTCACAGTGGTCAGGTTGCAAAACCGTCCCATCTGTGACACAGTTCTGAATTGAAAACCTAAAGGATGTTTATTCCTTTTAAACTGAAGATGTCTTGCAGGTAGAGGCTATTTCTTGTGTATCACTGCATCCTTCACAGTACATTTGAAATCACTGCATTTTAAGTATGTTGCTTTCAGGAAATAGTAAGAAATACGCTTTTCCTGAGCCAAGAGAGTGGTAGAATTCATCCTTCTTGCCTTCAGGAATAAATTTCAAGCCACCCATACACAGAATTTGAGTCTTTTTTATTATACAATTAGCTTTAAAATCACTTTAAATAAAACACCAAAATGAAAACTGATGCTTTTTTTAGAGTAAACATCTGAACACTTATAGAAATTTTAAGCCATCCATATAACATTTTAAAAAAGAAATCCCAAATATTATGTTACTCAACTCTTACATACCTCAGAATGCATCTCTAAATAAAATCAATACTTTCTTACAAAATGATTATCACCTCCTACAAAATTATCAAAAATTCTTTGTTATTACTAATATTCAGTCTTTTTTTTTGAGACGGAGTCTCGCTCTGTTACCCAGGCTGGAGTGCCGTGGCACAATCTCGGCTCACTGCAACTTCCACCTCCCAGGTTCAAGCGATTCTCCTGCCTCAGCCTCCCGAGTAGCTAGGATTACAGGCATGCACCACCATGCCCGTCTAATTTTTGTACTTTTGTAGAGACAGGGTTTCACTATGCTGGCCAGGCTAGTCTTGAACTCTTGACCTCACATGATCTGCCTGCCTCAGCCTCCCAAAGTGCTGGGATTACAGGTGTGAGCCACCGTGCCCGGCAAGACTCAGTCCATTTTCAAATTGTTCTATTGACTTAAAAATGTGTTTTTATGGCTGGGCGTGGTGGCCCAGGGGTGTAAATCCCAGCACTTTGGGAGGCCAAGGTGGGAGGATCGCTTAAACCCAGGAGTTCCAGACCAGCCTGGGCGATATAATGAGACTCCATCTCTACAAAAAAAAAAAAAAAGAAAATAGAAAAAAATTAGTCAACCATGGTAGTGTGTGCCTGTAGTCCCAGCTACTCGGGAGGCTGAGGTGGAAGGATTGCTTGAGCCCAGGAGGTCGAGGCTGCAGTGAGCTGTGATCAAGCCACTTCACTCCAGCCCTGGTGACAGAGTAAGACCCTCTCTCAAAAGTAAATAAAATATAAACGGTTGGGCACGGTGTCTCATGCCTGTAATCCTAGTACTTTGGGAGGCCCAGGCAGGCGGATTGCCTGAGCTTAGGAGTTCGAGACCAGCCTGGGCAACATGGCAAAACCCAGTCTCTACTAAAAAACTACATAAAATTAGCCAGGCGTGCTGGCGCATGCCCATAGTCTCAGCTACTCAGGAGGCTGAGGCATAAGAATTGCTTGAGCCTGGGAGGCGGAGATTACTGTAAGCCAAGATCGTGCTATTGCACTACAGCCTGTGTGAGAGCGGAAGACCCTGTCTATTGACATACATATATACATACATACATATATAAAATATGAAAATGTTTTCTTACATTTGGTTTGTTAAAATCAAGACCTAAATAAGATGCTTCTTATATTTGCTTGTTATGTTTCTTAAGTCTTTCAAAAAATTTTTTTTCTATATCACATCATCAAGCAATAAAATTTTTTACTATGGAAATTTTCAAACATACATCAAAATGGAGAAAATTTTATAAGAAATCCCATGTACCCGGCTGGGTGGTGGCTCATGCCTGTAATCCTAGCACTGTGGGAGGCTGAGGCGGGCAGATCACCTAAGGTCAGGTGTTCGAGACCAGCCTGGCCAACATGGTGAAACCCCTCCTCTATTAAAAATACAAAAATTAGTAGGGCATGGTGGTGCATGCCTGTAATCCTAGCTACTCAGGAGGCTGAGGCAGGAGAATTGCTTGAACCTGGGAAGCGGAGGTTGCAGTGATCTGAGAGCATGCCATTACACTCCAGCTTCGGCACAGAGCAAAACTCCATCAGGAGAGGAGAGGAGAGGAGAGGAGAGGAGAGGGAAGGGAGAAAGGAAGGGAGAAAGGGAGGAAGGGAGGAAGAGAGGAAGGGAGGAAGGGAGGAAGGGAGGAAGGAAGGAAGGAAGGAAGGAAGGAAGGAAGGAAGGAATCCCATGTACCCATCACCTTGCTCTAATAATTTTCAATATTTTGCCAATCTGGTTTTATCTATTCTTTTACATACACATACAAACACACGTATATACTTTTTAAAAAATTGAACTAAAATATATATAACAAAGTTTCCCATCATGTCCATTTTTAGGTGTACAATTTGGTGGCATTGAGTGCATTCACAATGTTCTACAAGTATCACCACTATCCATTTCCAGAACTTTTTCATCTTTCCAAACAGAAATTCTATACCCATTAAACAATAACTCTCCCTTCACCACTCTCCCCAGCCCCTGGAGATCTCTATTCCATTTTCTGTCTCTACAAATTTGCCTATTTTAAGTACCACACATAAGTGAAATCATGTATTTGCCCTTTTGTATCTGGCTTATTTCACTTAGCATGATGTCTTCAAGGTTCATCCATGTGGTAGTAGCAGAACTTCCTTCCTTTTTAAGACTAGCATACTCACAATGTTTGTTTGTTTGTTTGCTTGTTTTTGAGATGGAGTCTCGCTCTGTTGCCCAGGCTGTAGTGCAGTGGTGCCATCTCAGCTCACTGCAGCCACTGCCTCCCGGGTTTAAGGGATTCTCATACCTCAGCCTCCCGAGTAGCTGGGATTACAGGCATGTGCCACCAAACCTGGCTAATTTTTGTATCTTTAGTAGGGACAGGGTTTTGCCATATTGGCCAGGCTTGTCTCAAACTCCTGGCCTCAAGTGATCCTCCCTCCTTGGCCTCCGAAAGTGCTGGGATTATAGGTATGAGCCACTGCACCTGGCTTATCATACTCACACTTTTAAGTCAGATTCAGGTTTAACTGTTTTAACAAAAATACTTCATAGGTGGTGCTGTGTATTTTATATCACATCAAATAATGAGGCACACAAAGTCTGGCTGTCTCACTGAAGTGATACTAAGACAATGGCTTTAGTTATTTACAACATGATCCCTCCATTTTGAAGTTCCCCTTCACCCTTTTTTTGTCGCTTTTTTAATCTCTTTTTCTGTTAGAGACAGTCTCTCTCTGTCACTCAGGCTGGAGTGCAGCGGTGCAATCACAGCTTATTACAGCCTCCATCTCCTGGGCTCAAGTGATCCTCCTACCTCAGCCTCCCAAGTAGCTGGGACCACAGGCACACCCAGCATTTTAAAATTTTTTTGTTGCCTAGGCTGGTCTCAAACTCCTGAGCTCAAGCAATCCTCCCATTTTGGTCTCCCAAAGTGCTGGGATTATAGGCATGAGCCACCGTACCTGGCCCCATTTCACCTTTCTGTCTAATGGTGTCATCCACTGAAGATAGTTAAATGGATCTGTCATTTCATTACAGGCTAAAAAATTGTAATTTTCTAATTCTGTTAAGCCTCCTGCATTTATTAGCTGGAATTCTGTAAAATGAAATTTGCACTCATCACCTAGGGCTACTTGGTTATCCTGAACTGGATACGGTTCATGGAGGAAAGGAAGAATATATTATATTTTTTCCATTTGTTTGATGATTTGCAGAGTAATGAATTGGTGCCCTATTTTTTTCTAATGTTCCATGTGTTTTATTTCCTTGGAGGTAGGGAGGGAGGGCCCTCTCTCTATCATGCATCGTTATACACTTCTGAATTTTTATATATTCATTATGTTTCAATCATCTCATTTCTTATTTTTTTCTTCTTCTTCTTATATTTTGCTCTTTCACCCAGGCTAGAGTGAAGTGGCGTGATCTTGGCTCACTGCAACCTCCACCCCCCAGGTTCAGGTGATTCTCCTGCCTCAGCCTCCCAAGTAGTTGAGATTACAGGCGCCCGCCATCACACCCAGCTAATTGTATTTTTAGTAGAGATGGGGTTTTGCCATGTTGGCCAGGCTGGTCTCGAACTCCTGACCTCAGGTGATCTACCCACTTCGGCCTCCCAAAGTGCGAGGATTACAGGTGTGAACTACTGCACCCGGCCTCATTTCTTATTTTTTTCTGATGCTCAAGTTGTCCCATCTTTGGTTACTGGGAGCTCCTTCATGTGGGTTCCTGTGCCCCTTACTTAGGGCCCTGTCCTTGCTTTCTGGAATAAACTGTTTCAGACTCATTTTGCATATGTCCTGCCCCAGACCTAGAATCAGCCATGCCTCTAAGGAACGTTGGTCCCTTTTAGTGGGGAATGAATATGCATCTTTTAAAATTAACTTACTCTCAGCTCATTTACATGACTCTCCAATATCAGCTCAATATCATGACTTACATGATATCAAAATTGCTAACACTGTCAATTCACTGAGTGCTTACTGTGTGCAAAGCACTGTTTTAAGTAAGAAAAAGACCAAGAGTAACAAGGCATAGTCCTTGCCTTCCAGGGGTTCACAATCTAATGGAAGAGAGAGTCACATCACGAGTAACTACTACCATACACAGCCAACCTGTGAGAAGAATATAGTAGAACTCTGAAGTCTGGATACAATTCAAACTCCTTAGCCTTGCATATAGGGCCTTTTATGCTCTGTTCTCATAAGTACTGAGACTACTTATGATCAGTAGTCTCTATCTTATCTTATTTATCCATTCATTCCAGGGTCCCTGCCCTTAAGGAATGTATTGCATAACAGGGCAGCAAATAATGAAACAGGCCATCATAATGCAGACTGGTAAGTACTACAAGATGTGTGAGCAGGCCAGGCGTGGTGGCTCAACTCTGTAATCCCAGCACTTTGGGAGCTGAAGAGAGAGGATCATGAGGTCAGGAGTTTGAGACCAGCCTGGCCAACATGGTGAAACCCAGTCTCTACTAAAAATAAAAAAATTAGCTAGGCATGGTGGCGGGTGCCTGTAATCCCAGCTACTCGGGAAGCTGATGCAGAATTGCTTGAACCCAGGAGGCGGAGCTTACAGTGAGCCGAGATTGCGCCGCTGCACTCCAGCCTGGGCAACAGAGCAAGACTTTGTCTCCAAAAAAAAAAACAAAAACAAAAACAGAAAGAAAAAAAAAAGTGTGAACATAGGACGTTATGTTCTGGAGTGTCAAGAAAGATTTTCAGAGAAAATGATCAATAAGCTGAGACTCGAAGAGCTGAAGTTATTCAGGAAGAGGAAGAAGAGTACAGTAGTGTTCCAGAAGAGGTGCCATCATGATAGGCTCCAGAGGGAAGAGAACAGGGAGCTTCCTGAGAATTGTGAGAAGTTCATTTGGAGCAGGAGCTTAGGGCAAGAGTGAGGATGGTTACAACAGTTGAGGACAGAAACATAAAAAGAGATGTCACACACATTTTTTGTACGCTGTTTAGCCTTTCACCTAAGGGCAGTGGGAAGCCATTCAAAGGCTTCCCAGGAGGAGTTACATGATCAGATTTGTGCTTCAGAAGGATTCCTCTGTTGTAACGGAGAATGGGCTGGAGAGGAGCAAGAGTGAAGGCAGACAGACCAGCCAGGAAAACACTGTAGGAGCCCAGAACTGAGATAACTGGGCCTGAGCGAGTGGCCATGGAAAGAAGTGGACGTTATCCAGAGATAGTAAAGGAGCAATAAATAAGGCATGCGGTGAGTGGCTGGATGCCGGAAATGGTGAAGGGGAGAGAGGAGGCAAGGGTGACTTCAAGGACTCTGGCTTAGGTGATCTGGGGATAATGACATCATTCCCTGTGTTAGGAAACACAAGAGGAAAGTCAGGTTCCAGAGGGAAGATGCTGAGTTCTCTTTTGAATATATTGACTTTAAGGTTCCTATGAGACATACAGAAGATGTCCAGTGGATACTTGTGTTTGCGGACTTAACTGTCAGGGCAGGCAGATGAGGTAGAGATATAATTGTGATAGCCGCACATACAACACAGAGTTAGGGGAGGCAAAGAGGGTCGGGCGCGGTGGCTCACACATGTAATCCCAGCACTTTGGGAAGCCGAGGCAGGAGGATCACCTGAGATCAGACCAATCTAACCAACCTGGCCAACATGGCAAAACTCCTGTCTCCACTAAAAAATACAAAAATTAGCCGGGTTTAGTGGCGGGCACCTGGAGTCCTAGCTACTCAGGAGGCTGAGGCAGGAGAATCTCTTGAGCCCAGGAGGTGGAGGTTGCAGTGAGCCAAGATTATGCCACTGCACTCCAGCCTGGGAAACAGCGAGACTCAGTCTCAAAAAGAGGAGAGAAAAATCCCCCATGGAACTTTATCATACATCATCACTTCTTACCTATATGGCTTTTGACTTCCAATAGCGGGACTGAACTTACTAACATAGAAGGGATCTTGTAAAAGGGTAGCTTTCTGAAAAAGGAAAAAGTAGAAATTGTTAGAATTTTTATTTACTGAAGATCAATTCCCCCTACCTTTAGTCAATATTATATATCTATTTTTTAAGCCCTCCTATAGTACACGATTTGTTTATAAAGCTCATTCAAGTGTTTCACAATACCACAGGGAATTTTTTCTTATCTAGTTTTTAAAAAGTTTTAAATATAACACTTGCTCATTATAAAATGAAATCATTTATCAAAATCACACAGTTTAGATAAAGGAAAGGATAAAGGTTCTCTATTTTTCCCTACCCCTTCCATCCCACTATGCAACGTGTCTGATCATGGAGCCAGGTGCCATGGCTTGCACCTGTAATCTCAGCTACTTTGGAGGCTGAAGCAGGTGGATCACATGAGTCCAGGAGCTGGAAGCTGTAGGGAGTTATGATTGTGCCACTACACTCCAGCCTGGGCAACAGAGCAAGACCTTGTGTCTAACATTTTTTAAAGTATTTATCATCTGTTTGATTTAGGACCTTCCAGGCATATAAAGACATATGAATTATAAACACATAAATTTATAGTATTTATATATTTTTATAATATATATTTAATCCTAAATTATATCACATATATTAATCTGGAACTTGATTTAACTTAATATATGGTGGATGGTTTTTCATGTCTGTGTATATAGATTTTCCAATTGATGGCCCGGCGGGTGGCTCACGCTTGTAATCCCAGCACTTTGGGAGGCCGAGGTGGGCGGATCATGAGGTCAGGAGTTCGAGACCAGCCTGGCCAACATGGTGAAACCCTGTCTCTACTAATAATACAAAAATTAGCTGGGCATGGTGGCACATGCCTGTAATCCCAGCTACTCGGGAGGCTGAGGCAGGAGAATCGCTTGAACCTGGGAGGCGGAGGTTGCAGTGAGCCAAGATTGCACCACCGCACTCCAGCCTGGGCGACAGAGGGAGACTCTGTCTCAAAAAAAAAAAAAGAAAAAAAAAAGTGTGAACATAGGACGTTATGTTCTGGAGTGTCAAGAAAGATTTTCAGAGAAAATGATCAATAAGCTGAGACTCGAAGAGC
>NW_012101277.1:720006-723249 GCF_000951045.1 Mandrillus leucophaeus | reverse complement strand
CTCCAGCCTGGGCAACAAGAGCGAAACTCCGTCTCAAAAAAAAAAAAGATTTACCGATTTACTTCAATTTTTTTTTTTTTTTTTAAGGAGACAAGGTCTCACTCTGTCACCCAGGTTGGAGTTGAGTGGCATGATCATACCTCACTGCAGCCTCAAACTCCTGAGCTCAAGCAGTCCTCCTGCCTCAGCCTCCTGAAGAACTAGGACTACAGACATGTTCTACCATGCCAGGCCAATTTTTTACTTTTTATTTTTTAGTGGGGATGGGGGCTTGCTATGTTGACCAGGCTGGTCTTGAACTCCTAGCTTCAAGCGATCCTCCCTTCTGAGCCTCCCAAAGTGCTAGGATTACAGGCATGAGCCACTGCATCCAACCAATATCAATCCTTTTAATGATTATTTAGTATTCCATAGCATAGATATACAACACTTTTATTAACTATTTCCTTATTAATGGAGTTATTCTTCCTTAAATCTTTAGTGTTGCCATTTCTCATTTATTCTGGGTCCTCAAAATAGACATACAGTGTTCAGCAATTTCTCTAAATAATCTTTTATTTATGTTGAAGTTTAAGACATGTCAGAGGAATTTCTGAAATGTTGCTGATTTGACACTGCAGACAAGTTTTTTTTTTTGAGATGGAGTTTCGCTCTTGTTGCCCAGGCTGGAGTGCAATGGCACGATCTTGGCTAACTGCAACCTCCACCTCCCAGGTTCAAGCAATTCTCCTGCCTCAGTTTCCTGAGTAACTGGGATTACAGGCGCCCACCACCACAGCCAGCTAATTTTTGTATTATTAGTAGAGACAGGGTTTCACCATGTTGGCCAGGCTGGTCTCAAACTCCTGACCTCAGGTGATCCACCCGCCTCAGCCACACAACCTGTCTTGTGCTTAATATCAGAGTGGTGTATTGGGTGGATGGTGGCAGGGGAGATATGTGCTTTTTCTTACTACTTTTGTCATTGTTCTACTTTTTTTTTTCTTTTTTTTTTTTAAAGCAGCCTTTCTTCCCTCTCCAAATATTTATGTTTTCTTTAAATCCAGAATTTTAATTTGGGGTATCCCATATTTAGCTTTGTAGCAGCTATCTTCACCATGTATACAAGGCAAATTACCACATTTCATCTTTACAAAATTTAAGGCGCTTAACAACCCAGGTGTAACTGTTTTTGGTGAATGTTACAGATAAAATAGATTATGGAAGGAGGCTCAGCTCTTTGGAAATCCTTAAAATCAGGATGAGTGCTGGTAATTTCTAATTAGATGGTTTGGGTTAATTTTAAGTAAAAGTACAGGGAAAGTTAAAATGTCTAATGTGGCCGGGCACAGTGGCTCACCCCTGTAATCCTAGCACTTTAGGAGGCCGAGGCAGGCAGATCACCTGAGGTCAGGAGTTCAGAACTAGCCTGGTCAACATGGCGAAACCCTGTCTCTACTAAAATACAAAAATTAGCCAGGCATGGTGGTGCGTGCTTGTAATCCCAGCTACTCGGGACGCTGAGGCAGGAGAATCACTTGAACCCAGGAGGCAGAGGTTGCAGTGAGCCAAGATCACGCCACTGCACTCCAGCCTGGGCAACAACAGCGAAACTCCATCTCAAAAAAAAAAAAGAAAAAAAGTGTTTATATTGAACTAGAAGCTTATTGTTAGTAGAATGAGTTCTAACTTGATTTCTCACATGTGAAATATTTGGTTATTCATTTTCCATCTTTCAAGGACGAAGTAGAACATTATTGTAATTTTTTAACTTATTTTATTTTTTTAAAATTTTATTTTATATATATTTTTTCAGACAGTCTCACTCTGTTACACAGGCGGGAGTGCAAGTGGCACAATCTTGGCTCACTACAACGTCCACCTCCCAGGCTCAAGTAATCCTCCTCTCAGCTTCCCAAGTACATGCACACCACATGCCTGGCTAATTTTTAGTATTTTTTGTAGAGATGGGATTTCACCATGTTGTCCAGGCTGGTCTCGAATTCCTGAGCTCAGGCAATCCACCTGCTTCAGCCTCCCAAAGTACTGGGATTATATGCATAAGGCACCACGCCTGGCCTTACTTTTTATTTTAAAGATGGGGTCTTGCTTATTGCCCAGGCTGGCATGCAGTAGTGTACAGCAGAGCTTCTAACTCCTGGGATCAAACGATCCTCCTGTCTCAGCCTCTGGAGTAACTAGTACTGTAGGTGCATGCCACCACACCTGGCTAAGAGAACGTTATTTTCAATGAGAGTATCTACCAACTCATAAAGATAGTCTTCCTCCACCCACATTTATTTCAACGGTCATAGAAAAAAAAAATCGGACTACCTAGATTCAAATCCCAGCTCTACACTAGCTATGTGGCTTTGCATATATCATTTAATTTCTCTGTGCTTCAACTTCCTCATCTATAAATTGAGAATAACAGTCCTACCTCATAGGGTTGTTGTAAAAATTAAACAAGTTAATATCCATGAAGCATCAGGCTCCATTCTATTGTTATTATCTAGTAGGAAATTAACAATAGATATTAGTTATTGTTATTGCATTTATTATTGCAAAGACTATTTATAGCTTAGCAGGTGATGAGTTCGCCAGCCTGAGTGCTCCAACCATGTGTCTGCTGCGTAATTTAAAAGTAGTGCTAAAACCTGAAGCTGGGCAATTCAGGGAAGCATAAACAGTTATTTTGAAGTATTCACATAGATCTTTTAAAGTCAGTTACGTTTTCATTTTTCCATTAGAATATATGAGATCTTTTTTTAATAGACCAGAGTTTTCCTCTATTTGTAATTTGTTTACATTTTTAATTTGAAGAAAGCAGTTTAAAAATTTAGAAAGGAATTTTAAATATTTGAAGTCTTCCAAACAGTAGTATAAGAAAAAAATTAAGGATTGTTTTGTAATCTTTCATAATTTTAGCCATTTATAAAACCCTGGCTTCCTAGTTTCTTCTGACTGAAACAGCCCTTTATAATTATTATTATTATATTGAAAGATTAATAATAAAAAGTATATACTACTGAAGATAAAGGGATTCTATTACTCTTTTAATAATTACTTATTTTTTAAATCGATTCTAATAAAAAGGTCCCTAAATGGGAGTTCTGACTCTGTCCCTAAAGTTATATAATCTTGACTAAATTACTTTAAAATGTTGTGTTTCGGACAGGCGTGGTAGCTCACGCCTGTAATCACAGCACTTTGGGAAGCCAAGGCAGGTGGATCACCTGAGGTCAGGAGTTCGAGACCAGCCTG
>NW_012101277.1:683290-719956 GCF_000951045.1 Mandrillus leucophaeus | reverse complement strand
ATCACTTGAACCCAGGAGGCAGAGGTTGCAGTGAGCCAAGATCACGCCACTGCACTCCAGCCTGGGCAACAACAGCGAAACTCCATCTCAAAAAAAAAAAAGAAAAAAAGTGTTTATATTGAACTAGAAGCTTATTGTTAGTAGAATGAGTTCTAACTTGATTTCTCACATGTGAAATATTTGGTTATTCATTTTCCATCTTTCAAGGACGAAGTAGAACATTATTGTAATTTTTTAACTTATTTTATTTTTTTAAAATTTTATTTTATATATATTTTTTCAGACAGTCTCACTCTGTTACACAGGCGGGAGTGCAAGTGGCACAATCTTGGCTCACTACAACGTCCACCTCCCAGGCTCAAGTAATCCTCCTCTCAGCTTCCCAAGTACATGCACACCACATGCCTGGCTAATTTTTAGTATTTTTTGTAGAGATGGGATTTCACCATGTTGTCCAGGCTGGTCTCGAATTCCTGAGCTCAGGCAATCCACCTGCTTCAGCCTCCCAAAGTACTGGGATTATATGCATAAGGCACCACGCCTGGCCTTACTTTTTATTTTAAAGATGGGGTCTTGCTTATTGCCCAGGCTGGCATGCAGTAGTGTACAGCAGAGCTTCTAACTCCTGGGATCAAACGATCCTCCTGTCTCAGCCTCTGGAGTAACTAGTACTGTAGGTGCATGCCACCACACCTGGCTAAGAGAACGTTATTTTCAATGAGAGTATCTACCAACTCATAAAGATAGTCTTCCTCCACCCACATTTATTTCAACGGTCATAGAAAAAAAAAATCGGACTACCTAGATTCAAATCCCAGCTCTACACTAGCTATGTGGCTTTGCATATATCATTTAATTTCTCTGTGCTTCAACTTCCTCATCTATAAATTGAGAATAACAGTCCTACCTCATAGGGTTGTTGTAAAAATTAAACAAGTTAATATCCATGAAGCATCAGGCTCCATTCTATTGTTATTATCTAGTAGGAAATTAACAATAGATATTAGTTATTGTTATTGCATTTATTATTGCAAAGACTATTTATAGCTTAGCAGGTGATGAGTTCGCCAGCCTGAGTGCTCCAACCATGTGTCTGCTGCGTAATTTAAAAGTAGTGCTAAAACCTGAAGCTGGGCAATTCAGGGAAGCATAAACAGTTATTTTGAAGTATTCACATAGATCTTTTAAAGTCAGTTACGTTTTCATTTTTCCATTAGAATATATGAGATCTTTTTTTAATAGACCAGAGTTTTCCTCTATTTGTAATTTGTTTACATTTTTAATTTGAAGAAAGCAGTTTAAAAATTTAGAAAGGAATTTTAAATATTTGAAGTCTTCCAAACAGTAGTATAAGAAAAAAATTAAGGATTGTTTTGTAATCTTTCATAATTTTAGCCATTTATAAAACCCTGGCTTCCTAGTTTCTTCTGACTGAAACAGCCCTTTATAATTATTATTATTATATTGAAAGATTAATAATAAAAAGTATATACTACTGAAGATAAAGGGATTCTATTACTCTTTTAATAATTACTTATTTTTTAAATCGATTCTAATAAAAAGGTCCCTAAATGGGAGTTCTGACTCTGTCCCTAAAGTTATATAATCTTGACTAAATTACTTTAAAATGTTGTGTTTCGGACAGGCGTGGTAGCTCACGCCTGTAATCACAGCACTTTGGGAAGCCAAGGCAGGTGGATCACCTGAGGTCAGGAGTTCGAGACCAGCCTGATCAACATGGTAAAACCCCTTCTCTACCAAAAATACAAAAATTAGCCAGGCTTGGTGGTGGGCACCTATAATCTCAGCTACTCAGGAGGCTGAGGCAGGAGAATCAGTTGAACCTGGGAGATAGAGGTTGCAGTGAGCCGAGATCACACCACTGTACTCCAGCCTGGGCAATAAGACCAAAACTCCATCTCAAAAAAAAAAGAAAAAAAAAAAAAATTTGTGTTTCAGTTACCTCGTTTGTAAAATAAGGACTTAGCCTAGTGATCTCTAGATAAATGTATCTGATCCTATAACAAGGTCTCCCCCATCAACCCACTTTCAATAGCACAGCTAAGCAATACTGACGTCGAACCTTACCTGAGGTCTTTGTCACCCCAGCAACTGCAAAAGACCACCTGCTCACACATATTCCAAGATAAGACCTGTCTCCCTCCTTCTTCATGAATTCCTTGACTCACCTTACTTACTTGCCTCTACAAAACCCCAGGTGTTTTTTTGTTTGTTTGTTTTGTTTTGTTTTGTTTTTTAAGACAGAGTCTCCCTCTGTTGCCCTGGAGTGCAGTGGCGCAGTCTCAGCTCACTGCAACCTTCGCCTCTCGAGTTCAAGTGATTCTCAACCTCCCAAATAGCTGGGATTACAGGCGCGCGCCACCACATTCAGTTTATTTTTGTATTTTTTACTAGAGACAGGATTTCACCATCTTGGCCAGGCTGGTCTCGAACTTCTGACCTCAAGTGATCCGTCCACCTCGGCCTCCCAAAGTGCTGGGATTACAGGCATGAGCCACCATGCCCGTCCAGAAACTGCTCATTAATGAGCATTTTTCCCTATTGCAATCACCTAAATAAAATCATCTCCTTAATTGTTCAGTACATTTTGTTTTTCAAAATATTATTAAATTCCAAGGCTAAATTTCCAAAATGGGAGGTAAAGGAGGGAGGAGGGCTTATTTACTCTAAAAATTAAAATAAATAAAACTTCAGGTCAAGGTTTACTTAGGGGTACACTTACTATATTATAATTGTTCCATGAACTTTTTAAGTGCAGGAATATTGATGAGGTTGTGGAAATAACATACAAATGAAGTTCTGACTCCTTTTTCTCTAAATTTGAGTTGCTCTGCGAAGGGGAATCTAGGAGGGAATTTCCTAAGTAAAACTCATTTCCGTTCCCACTGCACTTGAAAGGAATTTCACTTATGGAGTTGTTGTGATCTGGAAGTCCCTGGGGTTCTTTTGTGTTTGTTGTGCAAGATGGCTCGCTGACAGCCTTGCCAGTTGCTGGTGCAGACTGAGAGCTCCTCCTGGAGGGGGAAGGTAGGGGTCGAAAGGCACCTTGGCCATGAAGGGACAGCTTTTGGACGCCTGGACGCGGACAGAGAGTTGAGTTCTTGGACGGTGTACTGCTCTCCTGCTGGTCCCTGTCAGGTAGAATTTAGTGTTAAACATGACATGCAAAATTGCACAGTAAGCAACAAAGAGAACTGGTAGTTTAAGACTCTGAACACAAATGTTTTCTCACAAAAGGAATGCTCGTTAAAACAAGGAAGTCATTTCACCTCGCTGGTAATAACCCATTGACTAGAGGAGATATGATACTGCAATCTTTTGGTATACTTTTCTGTTTTCAGAAATAAACTGTATTTCTGAAATACATTTTGTTTCATATAATGAAGCACTTTGTATATTGAAAGCATTGTGCCTGTCCTTCATGGAGCCCTGATATTTCCACTGAAAGGACTTTTTCATTCTAGTTTTGAAACCTAATTGTCCTTTAATTGTACATTGCTAATGGATCCAATAAAGAAAAAACTATTCAAATAGGGATATGAAGAGAGGGGTTTTGTTTGTTTATTTGTTTGTTTGAAACAGGGTCTCACTCTATCACCCAGGCTGGAGTACTGTGGTACGATCTGGGCTCACTGTAACTGCCACCTCCCAGGCTCATGTGATCCTCCCACCTCAGCCTCCTGACTAGCTGGGACCACAGGTTCGTGCCACTGTGGCCAGCTAATTTTTGTATTCTTTTGCAGTGATGGGGTGTCACTATGTTGCCCAGGTTGGTCTCAAACTCCTGGGCTCAAGTGATCTGCCCACCTCCAGCTCCATCTCCCAAAGTACTGGGATTACAGCCCTGTGCCACTGTGCCTGGCCTGAGATTTTTTTTAAATGGTGTTTTCTTTAATTCCCCTCCTGCTAATACTCTTCTGATTTTCCCAATAGCATCAGCACTTTTTTCAGAATCAATGCTGTGTCCTTTACCTTCCCTATTCTCTCCAGCAGACCATGACCTTTCTTTACTTTGCTGCACAAGGAAACACATTAAGGAAGCTTAGAAGTTGCAGAGTTTGGTGAGACCTAAATTCCAATCCTGGCTCTGCCACTTAATGGTTATGTGACCTTTGTTAAACAAAGTTTATGAGAGGCCATTGTTTTCAACTAGCCTCCTGCGTGAGGCCCCAGCAGAACAGACCAAAACAGAAGGGAGTCCCTTGTGCTTAGTACCAGTAATCAAACTGAACTTGGAAACTGACCAGCTTTCCAGAAAAACAGATTCCAGTCAACCTAAGTCAATAATGAAGTAGTGTCCTCTGTTTTAACCCTCTAAGAACAGTAGCTTTGAAACAAGTAATCCAATTTTTGTCTCGTTTCAGCTTGCTTCAGCCTTTCTCTGCCTATAAAGTCAACCTCCTCTGCTCAGCTTTTCAGACCATTTCTCCCAATTCTAGAATCACAAATAAAACCAAATCTATGCTTATTTTGTCTTTGACATCTTAGTGGACCTAGGACTTCATTTCCTAATTTTAAAATAGAAACAATAATAGCACCCATCTCATAAGGTTTCTGTGAGGATACATGCAATGAGTTTGCAAAACTGGAAACAATATGTGCAAGCTATTACTATTACCCTATATTGCCTTGAGTTGATGGTTTATCTTTTTTTTTATTTCAATAATTTTGGGGGAAAGTTTATCCTTTTACATTAAGTTATCTTCTCTCTCCCATGAGATTAGAACCGCTACGATAGTAGAAAACTACTTTGTTTTGTAGAGATGAGGGTCTCACTACATTGCCCAGGCTGGACTTAAACTCCTGTCCTCAAGTGATCCTCCTGCCTCAGTCTCCCAAATTGCTGGGGTTGCAGGCATGAGCCTCTGTTCCCAGCTTGAAATCTCTCTTTCATTTTTATAAACTTAAAACTTTTTTGTAGAGATGGGGTCTCACTATGTTGCCAGGGCTGGTCTCAAGCTCCTGGGTTCAAGCAATCCCCCTGTCTCAGCCTCCCAAAGTGCTGGGATTACAGCTGTGAGCCACTGTACCCTGCCCCAGCCTACGGTTTCTTAAGTGGAATATTTAACTCATTTATTTTTTAACCTCTCTTATTTCTTGGTGAATACAGTAAAATTTATAAATATAGCTTTAGAGCAGACCTCTAAAGTCTGCTTTAGCTCAATTGCATGTACTTTGATATGTATTGTCATTAAGTTCTAAGTATCTTTTAATTTCCTTTTTTTCAGCAGTTTGATCATGATGTGTTTGGATGTGGAATTTTTTTGAGTTTATCTTTTTTGAGGTTCACTGAGTTTCTTGAACCTATAAGTGTATGTCTTTTGCCAAATTTGGAGAATTTTCTGTCATTATTCCTCCAAATACTTTTTCTTTTCATTAATTTTTTTACATTTAATTAATTAATTAATTACTTTTTTTTAGAGACAGAGTCTCACTATGTTACCCACACTGGTTTTGAACTCCTGGGCTCAAGCAATCCTCCTGCCTAGGCCTCCCAAAGTGCTAGGATTACAGGCATGAGCCATTGTGCCTGGCTATTTTTCTGCACTATACTTTTTCTCCTCTGCTTCCAAGACTCTGAAGACATGAATACTAGATCTTTCATACTGCCACACAGTCCCCTGAGATTCTGTTTGTCTTTTCCTTCAATCTTTATTCTCTTTTGCTCAGACTAGATAATTTCTGTTCATCTATCTTCAAATTCAATGACTTTCCTCTGTCATCTCCATTCCAGCTATTGAGCCATTCAGTGAATTTTTAAAATTTCAGCTATTGCAGTATGTTTTTCATTCTAAACTTTCCATTTGGTCCCTTTTTTATGTCTTCTGTTTCTCGCTGAGACTTTCTGTCTTTCCATTTGCTTCAAAGGGGTTCATAATTATTTCTTGGAGCATGGTTATAATAGTTGCCTTAAAGTCTTTGGTTGGGCCAGGCATGGTGGCTTATTTCTGTAATCCCAGTACTTTGGGAGGCTGAAGTGGGAGGATCACTTGAGGCCCAGGAGTTCAAGACCAACCTGGCCAACACAGCAAGGCCCCATTTCTATTAATAAAGAAAAAAAAAAATCTTTTGTACTTCAAACATCTGTGTCATCTTGGGATTATTATCTGTTGTCCTTCGTAAAATGTTGAAATTTTCCTAGCTCTCCAAATGTCAAGCAATTTTTATTGCATCTGGGACATTTTGAATATTATGTGATTCTGGGTCTTACTTAAATTCTATGGAGAAGATTGATTTTTTCAAAAATCAGGCAGTCAATTGTTGTATGTATTCCATTCAGGATTTTTACTTGCATTCAGTGGGAAAAGTGGAGGAAAGTGTGCTTACTCCAACCTGATCTGAATCAAAACCTTCTTGATTAATTTTATTAATATCAAAATTAAAATGATATTCAATAAAGACACCACATAGATAAAGCTAACAGATAGCTAACAAAATGGGAGGTGATATTCGGAATGTCTAAAAACAACAAGCAGATTAATATATAGAATGTACCAAACAATTCTGCTCCTGACTATACATGCAGTGAAAATTTTCAAACAGGTATATAAACGGAAGGTAGGGAGGGACAAAAAGGAAAAGAAGATAGGAATAAAAGGATGGAGGAGAGTAAAGAGGAGAGGAAGAAAGTATATTGATTCTATCTCAATGCTCAATAATTTTTTTATATTTTTATACATATTTGTTAACAGTAATAAACTGAGAAAATTATATTAATATGTAAGAGAATATATCACTGGGCATGGTGACTCGTGCCTGTAATCCTGGCACTTTGGGAGGCTGAGGTGGGCGGATTGTTTGAGACCAGGAGTTCAAGACCAGCCTGACCAACATGGCAAAACCCCGTCTTTACTAAAAATACAAAAATTAGCTGGGTGTGGTGCCACATGCCTATAATCCCAGCTACTTGGGAGGCTGATGCACGAGAATCGACCGAACCTGGGAGGTGGAGGTTGCAATGAGATCGCACCACTGCACTCCAGCCTGGGTGACAGGGCGAGACTCTGCCTCAAAAAGAAAACACAAAAAATTAGCCAGGCATGGTAGCATGCGCCTGTAGTCCCAGCTACTTGGGGGACTGCAGTGGGAGGATCACTTGAGCCCAGGAGGTTGAGGCTGCAGTGAGCTGAAATCTTGCCGCTGCACTCCAGCCTGGGTGACAAAGTGAGACCCTATCTGGGAAAAAAAAAAAAGAGAGTATATCTATCTAATATTTTCAGTTTATTTTGAGAAATATCAAGAAATAAAGACTTAGAACAAATATTGAAGTCTTTGAATCTTTACTCTTGAGTTTCTAAACACCCTGGATTCATACATTTACACACATAGTATATTTACATAAACACAGGACTTGGTCCTATAATAGAACTAGAACAATCTATTGTATAAGAAATTCTTAGAAAATTAAGAATGGTACCTCATGCCATATTATTGCACAACAGCATTTTTATTTTTTAAATAACACAGTATTACTAGTGAGAGTAGAAAAAGAAGAAAGCCCCCCACGGGCTTGATCAAAGATTCTGAGGATGCTGAATAGTGATTATTCTGTGACAGACTTACTGATCATCAGCAGTAACAAAAGAGCTACGTTTGATAATAATACAGACTCACTATGTGCCACACAGAGTTTAAGTACCTTATATGTACATGATTTAGCCCTTACATGTCATGCCTGTGGGATAGGTACTATTATGAGCCCTTCCACCTATGAGAAGAGTCAAGCCCGGAAAGATTAAATAGCTAGCTTAAGGCAGAGTCAGGATTTGAAGTAGCTCCAGAGCCTGTATGTTTAACTACTATGAGAGATGAATATGCGAGAGGTATTTAAAGGCCTGTTGTTTACTATTACCCTGAAAAGTAATCATACACACTTTATGTAAGTCTGATGTTCCAAGGTAACAACATCCGTCTTGTGACCTGCAGCTTCTCATCATAAGGCCTAAAACATGGCACCTAGGAGATGCTTCAAATCTCTGTACATGATAACGTCCTTTAGTCCTCTACTTAGTGTTTTCTATCCCACCCTGCCTTTTGTTTAGGCTTCTGACTCAAATGTTTAATTACGGAGATGACCGTGCTAGAAAACTATGGGACAGTAGACCCAGCTCCCTCTTCACCCTCTTTGTTTGGAAACTACTTCTCTACACACAGAGCACACAGAAGCTGCCATGTTTTTATTTTTATTTATTTATTTATTTATTTATTTTGAGACAGAGTCTTGCTCTATGCCCCAGGCTGGAGTGCAGTGGCGCGATCTCGGCTCACTGCAAGCTCCGCCCCCCCGGGTTCACGCCATTCTCCTGCCTCAGCCTCCCGAGTAGCTGGGACTATAGGCCCCCGCCACCTCGCCCGGCTAATTTTCTTGTATTTTTAGTAGAGACGCGGTTTCACCGTGTTAGCCAGGGTGGTCTCGATCTCCTGACCTCGTGATCCGCCCGTCTCGGCCTCCCAAAGTGCTGGGATTACAGGCTTGAGCCACCGCGCCCGGCCCCGCTGCCGTGTTTTTAAAGACCCTGATCTGTTGGCTGTGATGAACATTTTTCAGCAGTGTGTCATTTACTCAAGCTGGGCAACCAGAGACTTTCTTCAGGATTTAAAAATTCAATATAAGAAAGTGGGTGAGTTAGCCTTTGTCTGGTGGGTGGAAGCTGTAAAATGTGAATTTAAGACAGTCAGTGACTCATTTGCTGCCCCATGGAGGATGTGGTGTTCAGGGAGAGAAGATGCAATTGACAAACAAACATCAGAGGAGACAGGGACCGAGTCCTGGGACACTCAAGCCCCCAGTTCCAGCTGTGTCTAAATTCCGTTCTTACCATTCCTACGTTCCCAGGGTTCCATTTCTGAATTTTACTAAGTATTAATACCTTTAAAATAGAACACAGAGCCCAGCAATTCGAATATGCCAGATTAGACTGACAGATAGGTCTATGTCTATGTCTATATCTTTATATATTTCCATTTCTAAATATATCCGTTGAATGAATACTGAATTTCATGAGTTGACCCAGTAATTCCTATAAATTCCCTTTTTAAACCTAAAATGCATTTCTGTCACTTTTAACAGAGTTTTAACCTCCACAGTAACCTAAAACAACTACTGCAAACATTTACTCTTTTTTTTTTTTTGCCAAGACAGGGTCTTACTCTGTCACCCAGGCTGGAATGCAGTGGTGTGAGTAGCTTGGACTAGAGGGACATGCCACCAGCCCAGCTAATTGTTGCTTTTTTTTTTTTTTTTTTTTTTAAGAGATGGGGTTTCTCCATGTTGCTCAGGCCGGTCTTGAACTCCTGCGCTCAAACAGTCTACCCACCTTGGCCTCCCAAAGTGCTGGTATTACAGGCGTGAGCCATCACGCTCAGCTGCAAACATGAACTAAAAACCTCTTTTATTTTTCTAATTTGGAGGAAAACAATGGAACTCTCAAAGTATCCTAGAAATGTGGGGAATTACATGCTGAAATGAAGACTTCAGTCTGGGAGCATGTGGCTGCCTATTCCTAGAACTGCCCCTCCCTCAATCCTTCCAATTACAGAGACCATGTTAAGAATTTCACTCAGTGCCCTGCTACAAAGCAGAGCCCTCCCCCGAGAAGCTCATAAGTCACATTCTTCAGGGCAATATTGGAAATACATCAACTCTGCCCAAACATGGCTTATTATTACATGGATTTAGAGCAAATCGCACTCCCACAAGCCAATATTATGCAAGCCAGGCTACATTGTAAAGAATATGATTATTCATTCAACAAATATTAAGCACCTAGTATGTACCAAGCACTGGGCCAACACTAGGAATATATCAGTGCACAAGAATATCTAGGTCCCAGCTCTCATGGAGCTTGCATTCTAGTGGGAAGACAGACAGTAAGCAATGCACATGTAGTTATAACTTATGAAAGTGCAATGAAATCAACAAAGCAGTTTGATAAAGAAAACCTGTGTGTGTTGACGGGTGGCATACTTCAAACTAGGTGATCAAGCAAGACCTCTCTGGGATGCAGACATTTAAGCTAAGATCTGAAGGATGAGAAAGAGTGAGCCATGTGAAAAGCAATGTTAAGAGGGGTAAGAAATTCAAAGGTCTGAGCTGGAAAGAGTTTGCAGTGCTCTATTGAGATGAGTGAGAGAAGTAAGAGATCAAGCTGGAGTGGCAGGCAATGGCCAGGTCTTGCAGGGATGTCTAAATGTGTTAAAAGGTTTATTTGCTGCGCCGTGGAATACCACTGAAAGGTTTTAAGCAAGAAAGGAACATTTGGAAAAGATCATTTTGGCTTTAAGGTGGATAATGGATTCAGGCAGAGGCAGGCAGCTGCTGAGAATGGAGGTGGAGGGTGTAGTTACAGATGTTGCAGAAGTGATGAGAGATGATAGTGGGGTTTTAGCTGTGGAGATAGAAGTTGATGGGTGAGTTAGATACAAATTATGAACTCTGGAGTTCCAATACTCCAGGGGAAGATTGATGTCGTTGTAGATTATTTAGGCCAGCAATTCTCAAACCTTGGTAGCTAGCTAACAGAATCATCTAGGTAGCTACGAAAAACAGACAACTGAACCCTGCCCCTAAAGCTGAGGATTCAACAGCCTGGAGTAGAGTCTAGGAGTCTGTACTCTCCATGAGCCCTTGGGAGATTCTTATACGTGGCCAAAATAGAAATAAACATGAACTTTTCCCATTATTCCAAGTCAGCTTTATTTCCACACCCCAGAAGATCTAGGCTAAGTCCTCACATCGCCTAGTCAGCATATATTAAGAGTGTAGACTAATCTCAAAGCAGTAACACCACATTAAGCAGCAGCAGTGGAGCTGGGCATAGTGGCGCACGCCTGTAATCCCAGCTACCTAGGAGGTCGAGGCTTTAGTGAGCCATAATCTCACCGCTGTACTCCAGCCTAGGCAGTCAGAACCTGTCTCAAAAAAGAAATAAAAGAAGAAGAGGAAGAAAAGAAGCAGCAGCAATGAGTATCCTAGATTCTAACTTTCTGGTAAGCAAATTCAAGCCCCTACAGTCTATTTAACTTTACACAGAAGGACTGCTGGGGGCAAATGAGATCTCATATTCAATTGACTTCTCTAACTAACCTTGTATGGGATATTTAACTTTGTTAAGAAAGTTTTCTAAAAGTGTGTGGTTTTGTCTTTGTAGAAAAGGCAGAATAGTACGCATACATGAATCTTTGATAATCGAGGTCCTTCTGAACTTCGGGATTATCTTCATTAATATAATCTGGAAATGAAATTGACGAGTTGGCCTGAAACAGCAGGCTCCCAAAGGCAAAAGCCAAAAGAAGGGGAGACTTTAGTGCCCCCACTCCCTGGGATCTCCAATAGTCTTCCCCTGAGTGAGCCAGTACAAATAAATATCTATGCCACATAAAAGCAATGTATTTGTGCCTGCTAAAGAAAAAAGAGTTTCAATCTACCCCACATAGACATACAGTCTAGGTAAATGAATTCCCTAACCTCCTCTATTGCTGCCCCAAAGATCTTTTTTATAGAAATTCCAGAACCATCACGGACTCCAGGAAGGATCTAACACCAGTCCAAATCCTCTTCTTTATATATGGGTATAAACCTAAAATTTTACTAGTTTTTTCTGCCTCCAGCCAAGATGGGACCCTATATACCCTCCCACCTGAAACAACCAAAAATTGGATAAAATATATGCAAAAATAGACTTCAGGACACTAGACACCAGGCAATGAAAGACAATGAGCCCTAGTAGATGGGAAATAATCAAGGTGAGACCTAACGATTGCCCCAGTTTACTGCCTTGAAAAAAGTCTCCAGGGCACAGTGTAGAGACGAGGGGGGTGATACATACTGATTGTGGTAATGGTTTCATGGGGAGATAGATATGATAAAACATATATGCACAGTTTATTGTGTGTCAATCATACCTCAGTAAAGCTGTTACAACAAAATTCTCCAAATAGAACTTTTTTCCTGGAGCTGCTGGCTTTCATGCCTGCTAAAATGGAAATCCCACCAAAGGAATAACCATTTTAAATCTGTATTATTAAATTATCACAAAGTGCCGGGCACGGTGACTCACGCTGGTAATCCCAGCACTTGGGACCACCACCAGCCGAGGCAGGTGGATTACAAGACCGGGAGTTCGAGACCAGCCTGACAAACAGGTGAAACCCCGTCTCTACCAAAAATACAAAAAAATTAGCCGGGTGTGGTGGCGGGTGCCTGCAATCCCAGCTAGTCAGGAGGCTGAGGCAGGAGAATCGCTTGAACCCGGGAGGCAGAGGTTGTGGTGAGCTGAGATCGAGCCACTGTACTCCAGCCTAGGTGACAAAGCTAGACTCCGCCAAAGAAAGAAAGAAAGAAAAGAAAGAGAGAGGAAGGAAGGAAGGAAGGAAGGAAGGAAGGAAGGAAGGAAGGAAGGAAGGAGGGAGGGAAGGAAGGAAGGAATTATCACAATGTGTTATCAGTAAAAACCCAAACATAAAATTTACGGGAAGAGCAAGGATGCTTGCTAGGTGGTGTGGTTTGAATATTTGTCTCCTCCAAAACTTACATTGAAGTTTAATCCCCAGTATGGCAGTATTGAGAGGTGGGGCCTTTAAGAGGTGACTGGGTAGTGAGGGTTCTGCCTTCATAAATGGATGAATCAATTCATGGATAAGTGGGTTAATGTGTTATCATGGGGATGGAACTGGCTTTATAAGAAGAAGTAGACAGACAACTTGAGCTTGCATGCCCAGTCCTCTCGCCATGTGATGTCCTGCACAGCCTAGGAACTCTGCTGAGTGTCCCCACCAGCAAGAAGGCTCTCAGCAGATACAACTCCTTGACCTTGGCCTTCTCAGTGTCCATAACTGTTAGAAATACATTCTTTTCCTTATAAATTAACCAGTTTCAGGTATTCTGTTATATACAACAGAAAACAGACTGAGATACTAGGGAAGGCTAGAGAGAAGACAGCACAGAGAAGGGAGAAAGAGCACAGAATGGGAGAAATGGAAACAAATCTTGACCATTTGACAAGTGTGTTGAGAGCTGGAAGTAGCCAGGTAGTTCCATGAAAATGCATGGTGACCATGGCACATATTTACCTATGTAACAAATCTGCACCTCCTGCACACGTATCTCAGAACTTAACATAAATAAAGTAACATTTTTTAAAAAGAAAATATGTAGTGGTGTTTTTTAGTTGCCACAATAAATGGGGAGCATTACTGGCACTTAGTGGACAAAAGCCAGGGAAGCTGAAGTTTCACAGTGTGTGGCCCCATTCTGCACAAGTACAAATGGTACCACACAAATGCCAGCAGCACCCCTTAAGAAATCTGGTGAAAGGAATTCAGCTACACAGGCTGTTGGTTCCTTCTCCAGTGCCAGCATTTTAAAGGGGTCTCCATGCGCATTTTAAGCTATGGTTTGCAATGCTAAATAGAACACATTAGACAACTCTGTCTTGGTAAATTTTTTGATGTTTAGCTTCAAATATAATCAGACCCTCCAAAGCCCTGAGAACTCTGACAGGAACACTATAGCTAACTCCTTAACCTTGAACTTAAACATCTTTAAGAACATTAGTTACTGTGGCCACTGTCCAACAATTTTCTTATCCAGAATAATTGGCCCTAAGGTTAAAATTCTACAAAGCAAATTTGCAATGTGTTTAGGAAAAAGAAACTTCCTAAGCTTTTTTTTTTTTTTTGTAAGAAAGGAAGTTAAATTAATAATGAAATTTAGGTTTGGAAGAGAACTCATAGGTCCTCTTGCTCAAACTGGGAGATAGGGTGAGAATGACAGAAAGGGCAGTGAGAAAAGGTCCCTCCCCAGCGAGTTAAGAAACACAGCATGGCCCACCACGGGTTTGTGAATATCCCCAGGTAGGAGTTCGCTTTTTCTGAACAGCATTTTGCAATGCTTTTCTAATCTGGATATTTCCCCTTGCTATGACCTGTCTTTCTAGGATCCAATTCCTATTAATTTTCCCTATGCCTCTATATCCCTTGACTGGCAGCTCCCAGAATCCTACAATCCCTTCTAATATCTAAATAGAGAAAGTGTATAACAGTATCACACTTTGGCCAGGCACGGTGGCTCACGCCTGTAATCCAAGCACTTTGGGAGGTCAAGGCAGATGAATCACGAGGTCAGGAGTTCGAGGTCTGCCTGGCCAATGTGGTGAAGCCCTATCTGTACTTACAATACAAAAAGCAGCTGGGCATGGTGGCGGGCACCTGTAATCCCAGCTACTCGCGCGGCTGAGGCAGGAGAATCAGTTGAACCCGGGAGGCAGAGGTTGCAGTGAGCCAAAATCGAGCCACTGCACTCCAGCCTGGGCGTCAGTGCAAGACTCCATCTCAAAAAAAAAAAAAAAAAGAAAGAAAGAAAGAAAAAAAACAGTATCATTCTTTAACTTATGCAACTTTATGCAACTTAAGAAACTCCTTTTTTTTTTTTTGTCCAGGTGCGGTGGCTCACGCTGTAATCCCAACACTGGGAGGCTAAGGTCAGCAGATCACTTGAGGTCAAGAGTTCAGTATCAGCCCTGTCAACATGGCAAAACCCCATCTCTATTAAAAATACAAAAAATTAGACAGGCATGGTGGTGGGCGCCTGTGATCGCAGATACTCAGGAAACTGAAGCAAGAAAATTGCTTGAACCTGGGAGGCAGAGGTTGCAGTGAGCAGAGATCACACCACTGCACTCCAGCCTGGGTGACAGAGCAAGACTCAGTCTCAAAAAAACAAAAACAGACAAACAAAAACCACGATTCCTTTTCCTCCTTTTTAAATTTTCCCAGACTTCTTTCCCACCTTCCAGACTGAAATTTCAACTGCCAGATGAACTTCTTCGCCAGATAAGCCCAGTAGGACCTCAAGCTTAACCTATTTAAACCAGTACTTGAGCGTAATCCCTTCTGACATCCTTATTTCTTTGAAGGGCATCATTATTCAGTCACCCCAGCTGGAAACCACAGTAGTTTCTCTTTCCATCTCTCCTGTTTCAACTAAATGTTAGTACTGTGGATTCTGCCTATGAAATGTCTCTTCCATCCATCCCATTTTCTTTATTCTTGCTACCACTACCCCAGTTCACATTCTAATGACTTTCCACCAATCTCTGGTCTTTCCCCACTTCAATCCATTTTAAGCACAATCGTCGGATTATTTTTCTGTAGTAATGGTTTTTATATCATTCTCATGGTCAAAACCTTCAATAGTTTTTTCATATCCTGTGAAATGAAATGTAAAGTCTTCATCTGGACTTTTAAGATCCTCCAAAGTATGGGCCCCATTTCATTTTCAGGTCCTATTTTCAATCCCACGGGGCTAACATATGTTGCATATCTTTCCTGCCTGGATCTCCTCTTCCACTGTTCCTCCAACTGCAGTGTTCCCATCTCCAGGCACCCTATTCCTTTACCAACTGTCACCAGGCATCTTGACGTCTCCCCACAACTGAATATCATCTGTCTCCTCTTTAAATCTCTTTGCAAATTGCTCAGACTCATTAAGGACACTGAGCATGTGGACTATGCATTTTCTTTATTTGTGCAAATGCTGTATATCTTGGTTAGAATCGGCTTCTCAAGGGCAGGATCTATGACTTACTCATCTTTGTATCCATTATAGGGTCTAACATAGTATCCTACACAGAACTAGACTTCAACAGATGTTTTTGAATTTACTTTTAATGAATTATTTATATTGTGACATCTATATGTTCAGTAATATATAGAAAATTAGAAAAACTATACTATTTAACTGATTTGAATTGAGAAAAAGTTCTCTCAAAAATACTTTCTTCCTTATTGCATACATAAGTTTAACAGAACTCAGTCCAAAGCCATTAGTAGAGAAAAAAAATTAAGAAAAACAAGTTGCAATGTAAAAATGTTTTGATTAGCAAGTTAAACACATACTCCAAACAACAATCTCACCTGAGAAGAGATTCATTCAGGCTTCTGGGCTCTTTGATTCTCCAAAAGGCAAGGCCATTCTTTTCTTCCTTGACTTAAAAAAAAATAGTTATTTGGTCATTAATTAAATAATTTGATTGAGATTATGAAGAAGACCTAGTCACACATACTGATTGAATGACTGTTCATAAATCCTCACAAAAATTGTAAGTCCAAAATTGTAAGCTGGGTAGCATGATGGAGCAAAAAGAACTTTGGCGGCCGGGCGCGGTGGCTCACGCCTGTAATCCCAGCACTTTGGGAGGCCGAGGCGGGCGGATCACGAGGTCAGGAGATCGAGACCATCCTGGCTAACACGGTGAAACCCCGTCTCTACTAAAAATGCAAAAAATTAGCCGGGCGAGGCGGCGGGTGCCGTAGTCTCAGCTACTCGGGAGGCTGAGGCAGGAGAATGGCGTGAACCCGGGAGGCGGAGCTTGCAGTGAGCCGAGATCGCGCCATTGCACTCCAGCCTGGGCGACTAAGCGAGACTCTGTCTCAAAAAAAAAAAAAAAAAAAAGAACTTTGGCTTGACATGAACATGTCCTTAGACAAGCACAGTGGCTCACACCTGTAATACCAACATTTTAGGAGGCTGAAGTGGGAGGATAACTTGAGCTCATGAGTTCAAGACCAGCCAGGGCAACATAGTGAGATGTCATCTCTACAAAAAATAGAAATATTAACTGAGTGTGGTAGTGTGCACCCGTAGTCCCAGCTACTTGGGAGGCTGAGGATGGAGGACCGCTTGAGCCTAGGTGGTTGAGGATGCAGTAGTGAGCTATGATCACACCACTGCACTCTAGCCTAGGTAACAGAGAAGACCCTGTCTCAAAAATAACAAATAAAAATAAAATGTAAAAGGTAGGGCCTTTTTGGAAGTGATTAAGTCACTAGGTTTCTGCCCTCATAAACAGGATTAGTACCCTTATAAAAGGTTGATGGGAGTGCCCTAGTCCCACTGCCCCTCCCATCATGTGAGGACAAAGGATTTCTTCCTTCTGCCATGTGAGGATGCAGCAAGAAGTTTCCATCTCTGAAGCAGAGGGCAGCCCTCACCAGACACTGAGTCTGCTGGTGACTAGATCTTGGACTTCCAGCCTCCAGAACTGTGAGAAATAAATTTCTGTTGTTTATAAATTACCTAGTCTAAGGTATTTTGTTATAGCAGCAGGTGCAGGATAAGACAGTGGTCTGCTGTTATTCTATCTTTCCAACCTCTCCCTTTTTTGAAGAATTGCTCTCTTCCTATAGTTACCATGAGGGTCCTCATCCTTAAATTTAAAAAAAAAAAAAGACTTTGCTCCTTCCGTGAAACAAATGATGCTTAAGTTTCAGTGCCCCTGGCCGGGTGCGGTGGCTCACACTTGTAACTACAGCATTTTGGGAGGCTGAGGCAGACGGATCACTGGAGTTTGAGACCAGCCTGGCCAACATGGTGAAACCCAGTTTCTACTAAAAACACAAAAATAGCCAGGCGTGGTAGTGTGTGCCTGCAGTCCCAGCTACTCAGGAGGCTGAGACAGGAGAATCGCTTGAACCTGGGAGGCGGAGGTTGCAGTGACCCAAGATTGCACCACTGCACTTCAGCCTGGGCAAAAGAGTGAGACTCTATCTCAAAAAAAAAAAAAAAAAAAAAGTTTCAGTGCCCCTCAGTGCATGAGTTCCTTCCAAAGTCTTAGGAGAGACCCTAAAACTGTGTTAACATGGCCAGATGTTTTTATAAGAATTGCAAAGCGAATAATCCACCTCTTCAACCACAACAATTTAAGACCACAGGCTCTTCTTCCCACTTTGATTTTTCTTCCATCTCACTTCCTCTCTTGAGAGTGGCTGTAGGCACTTTGTGTTTGTAATTTCTTCTGTCCTGATTTCTTTGGAGTGCTGTGGGCATTGTATTTGTACAATGTAAAACAGACATCTTAGTTATTTCAAGGGGGGTGCTCTCCAAATTGTGTGAGTTTCAGTCCCCATAAAACCTAGATCCACTCGTGCCCTAGCCGTAGCTGATGGGTCTAGAGGTGGACTGCTGATCCAGTCTGGGCCAATCAATGTCTTGCCCCGGATTTGTGACATTTGTTCTTGAGAGACAGGTCTAGAAGTCTTTGGAGCTGGCTGGACCCTAGGAGAAGGTCCTGGCCAGGCTGCTCAGGCCGTGGAACAGGCACCTGGGTTCCTGGCCTTCCACTATTTGGCTCTTTTGTTTCCCTTTTGATTCCCTAGGAGACTCCAAAATCTCCCAACAAATTCCCCTTGACATCAAGATAGGCAGAATCAGTTTTTTCTATTTGGAATTTAAGAAACTTTAAGACCCCAATCAACACAATCACTTGTAAAAGTAGGCATTTCACAAATAATAGTACTAAATGTGATGCAAATAATGCCTTTGTACATTGCTGGAATTAAGTGGAAGCACTTATGACTCATCAATCAGACAGGTTTGAGCCCATCTCCTGCTTCAGATCACAAATTACAGAATGTCTAGGAGGTAAACCATTTGGTCCTGGTGATACAGCAATACCAACCCAGAGAGCAAGCAGCTTGGAGGAGAGCAGGAAATCTAGAGCACATCACTGCTGGCATGCTGGAAAGGAAGACGAGATCACCAAGGCTTATCTGTTAGGATGTTAGTGTTACCTGCACAATCATCCTGTAACAGTCTTAAGTTGTCTCTTAAACCTCATTCCATCCAATTCACTAACCAAACTTGAATTCTCTCTTTTTTGTGCAAGGTCATTAAAAAATTGAGAAAAAACAACTTTAGTCTTCACGTCCCTGCCTCTTTCTATGTTGGCTTTATTTTAATTATTTATTTATTTTTATTTGTTTGTTTGTTTGTTTACTGAGACAGAGTCTCACTCTGTCGCCCAGGCTGGAGTGCAGTGACACAATCTCGGTTCACTGTGGCCTCTGCCTCCCGGGCTCAAGCAATCCTCCCACCTCAGCCTCCTGAGTAGCTGGGATTACAGACGCCCACCACCATGCCCGGCTAATTTTTGTATTTTTAGTAGAGACAGGGTTTCACCACTTTGGCCAGGCTGGTCTCAAACTCCTGACCTCAAGTGATCCGCCCGGCTTGGCCTCCTAACGTGCTGGGATTCCAGGTGTGAGCCACCGTGCCCGGCCTATGTTAGCTTTAAATTTCACTTTGTAACAATGGTCTGGAGAATTAGGATCATCTGTGCTCTCCACTCAGAAATAAAATATAGTTCAATCTGTTTCTGTACTTGGTGGAAAGTCTGGTCTCCCGGACACCAAGGACCAGAGTCTGGCAGGTGTAAGGCAATAATGACAAGAGAGCCTGAGTGCAGGGTCATCTGCTGCTGTATTGTCTAGTGTGCATGTAGCAATTGACACCCTTCTTCAGTGGCTTGGTTATGAATTCCTTCAGTCATTTAGCATGATGCATATCTTATGGAATGCTTGGTAGTACGGGCCAGCTGAGGGCCATTTTTTAGAAGGGACACTACAAGAATGAGACATCTGCTTTCTCTGTTGCAAGAGGTTCAATTACATTCATAAAGTCCCATTCCTGTGGGGAAGATTGTCAAGCTTTCATATGTAAAAACTATCCATGAAACCTGAGAGATTCATCAGTTTCTTGTGCTTTTACTTTTGCCCCACATCACTGGTTTTAGAAAATCTCTAGGTTTTATATTTATTTTTAAAAATTACACACACATACATACAGTTGTCCCTCAGTATCCATGGAAAATTGGTTCTAGGATCTCCCCTGGAAACCAAAATCTGAGTATGCTCAAGTGCCTGATGGAAAATGGTATAGTATTTTCATACAACCTATGCATACCCTCCCATATACTTTCAATAATCTCTAGATTATTTATAATACTAACTACAACAAAAAATGTCATGTAAATAGTTATACTGTATTGTTTAGGGAATAATGACAAGAAAAAGGTCTGTACATGTACAGCACAGATTCAATTCTTTTTTAGTATGATTTCTGTCTTCTGTTGGCTGAATCTATGAACGTGGAACTCACGAATATGGAGAGCCAATATTCACCGCAGCTCTAGAATAATAGAAAAGACATTTTATAAAGGCTTTTATGGTATTACTAAACTTTGGTTCAGTTTAGATTTTGTTAAACTATGTTTCAATCTGTTTGGGGATTTGTCTATTTAATTTTATGCCAATATTTCAAAACGTACCACTAAAGCCTGTGAGGTCTTTTCTGTTTTTCTAGAGCTGCAGTGAATATTTGAAAACACTAGTTACCTGTGTCTATTTAAATGTAAACTTAAATTCAGTTATTCAGCAGCACTAGCCACATTTGAAAAGCCCAATGGCCACAGGTGGCCAATAGCTACTGTATTAGACATGATTAGACAAGATATGGAACATCTCCATCATTACCAAAAGGTAATGCTGTTTTAGAATGTACCTGAAACTGAAACTAAGTGGTTAATAAACCAATCCATTCAAGAGCTTTTGTGGCCAGGCATAGTGGTTCATGCCTATAATCCCAGCACTTTGGGAGGCCAAGGCGTTCGAGACCAGCCTGGCCAAATAGAGAAACCCCGTCTCTATTAAAACTACAAAAATTAGCCAGGTATGGTGGCAGGTGTCGGTAATCCCAGCTACTCAGGAGGCTGAGGCAGGGAGAACTGCTCGAACCTGGGAGGCAGAGGTTGCAGTGAGACGAGATTGCACTACTGCACTCCAGCCTGGGTGACAGAGTGAGACTTCATCTCAAAAAAAAAAGAGCTTTTGCTACTAATACAGTTCAATCCTGTCACTCTGTTCCCATCTGCATTGTTCATTTAGAGTTTAATAACCATCCTCTTTCATCTAAATGTAAAAAGTACAATTCAGGTATGGCATGTTGACTCACACCTGTAATCCAAGCACTTCACGAGGCTGAGGCAGGAGGATTGCTTGAGGCCAGAAGTTTGAGATCAGCCTTGGCAATTCAAAGTGCTAATTGTGGCCCATATAAGAACATATGTATACTAAAAAGAAAAGCATCTTTTCCTCTATATATTCAGAAAAGTGGGGTCTAATTAGGAATCCTGTTACAAATGTGATAATTTAAGTATTTTTACTAGAAGTGGTTTCCAATGTTGAGCTTGCTTTGTTCAGATGACTGAGTTGATTGGACCATGGGCACCTGTATCACCTGACAAAAATATCCCCTAGGCTTTTTTACCCAAGAGGTTTGGAGTTAGTCCTAATAATTACCTTTATTTAAGTGCTCAGTAGTTATCGGGTGCCGCTGCTCTAGGCATGACATCATCATTAGTAACATATTAAAGATTCTAGCAATGACTATTATCAAATAGATGGTCGGGTAGGTTTGGGCCTGTCTCTTGCTTTAGGACACATATTGCAGAATGTCTCTGAGGTGAACCACTGGGGCCCTATATACATAGCAACACCTGACTCAGGGAACAAGCAGCTGGAAGAACAGAAAACATACAGCATCACTGTTGACATAATGGAAAAGGGGAGTGTTTTCTATCTTGTAATGTAACTGGGGCTCCTTGTGACAGTGGTAGTTTTGTGTTGTCAAAAGCCCCCACACCCAAGTGTCAGATGGTACTTTTGGGAATGAAAGTAGAGAACAGGTGGGGGGCAAGTGTTATTCTATGAATAGCCCTGCACATCAGCACAGGACAAATTCTTCACTAATTTTAACATCACTTGCAAATTTTCTAGGAATTTATTTATTTATTTATTTATTTTGAGATGGAGTCTCGCTCTGTCGCCCAGGCTGGAGTGCAGTGGCGCAATCTCCACTCACTGCAAGCTCCGCCTACCGGGTTCACACCATTCTCCTGCCTCAGCCTCTCGTGTAGCTGGGACTACAGGTGCCCGCCACCGCGCCTGGCTAATTTTTGTATTTTTAGTACAGATGGGGTTTCACCGTGTTAGCCAGGATGGTCTCGATCTCCTGACCTCGTGATCCACCCGTCTCAGACTCCCAAAGTGCTGGAATTACAGGCGTGAGCCACCACGCCCGGTGTTTCTAGGAATTTAAATGTCATCAAACTTCAATCTGTTTTACTACATTATTTTTCTATGTGTTTTTATTTTCCTATACATGTTGAAGGGAAAAAAAAAGCCAAGAATAATTATGCTTGTGGACAAGGATAAATATGCATTTAAGGCAACCAACACCAGTTAGATGCCCTAATTAGTGTGACAGGAGACCTGGTGAACAACCAGGGATTTGATAAACCTGCTAATAACAAATTGTACAGTTTCCATGCTACAGTGTGTCAGCATGGAAAGGTGCTCATCCATGAAAGTGTAAAAACACCACACAGTTTTCTCACACATTGTAGCTCTGAGTCTGACTTAGAATAAAGTCTAGTGGACAATGAATGGGCTGAATGGGCTGGCCTAGCTACACAAGCTGGATGCCAGAAGTAGAAGGGCCTATCCAGCTCCTCGGACCTTCATCCTTCCCTTCTCCCTCTATGCTAAAGATTCAATCTTAAGGGCTGACTTCATTAAGTCAGCGCCACCGCCCCCCGCCAGCTGTATACCCTGCCCTGCCCACCTTATTTCATGTAATACAACAACTCTGTGAAGCTAGTAATGGAGATGAGGGATCTGAGACTCACAAAGTTTAAGTGACCTGCTGAAGGTCACACATCCAGGAAATGTGAGAAACAGAATTCAAACCTGGGCTTAGCGAAATGCAAAGTCCATGTTCTTCTTCTATGCTTTTCATCAACTCCCAATTACAGGGACGGATACCTTAAAAAGGCTAATATATCAATATATCTATACAGATGTAGATATACAGATATATCTGAGCTGTTTTTACTCACTTCGGCCACCAAGTGTGCGATTTTTTTTTTCTTTCACCCAAAGCCAATTCTCTAATTCTCTACATACCAACGGGGAGTACTACAATTCAACTCCATTCTGCCATTCACTACTTGGCAGTAGCACAGACCCCACAGGTTAAGGGCTCAGTCCCACAAGACTGCCCTAACTTCAGATGCCAATTGCAACTCCCAGGTTTCCACCTGTATTTCTGACCAACCAGCTATAAATCAGGGGCTCCCCATGAAGTGAACCAGAACATGCCACCCAAAATATGCCACTTTGGCATATTGGTTATTTCGACCTGAAGGTGCTTGAGAGACAGCAGATGTAGGAAGGGCTCTCTGATCTACACCTTTCTACCTTAAAACAGGACATAGACCAGGCACAGTGGCTCACGCCTGTAATCCCAGCACTTTGGAAGACTGAGGCAGGTGGATGATTTGAGGCCAGCAGTTTGAGACCAGCCTGGCCAACATGGCAAAAACCCAACTCTACTAAAAATACAAAAATTAGCCACGTGTGGTAGTGTGTGCCTGTAATCCCAGCTGCTCAGGAGGCTGAGGCACGAGAATCACTTGAACCTGAGGAGTGGAGGTTGCAGTGAGCTGAGATCACACCACTGTGCTCCATCCAGCCTGGGTGACAGAGCAAAATTCTGTAAAAAAAGAAAAAAAAAAAACAAAAAACACCAGGACATAAATTTCCCATGAGAAATGTTCTTTCTTTGTATCTGGCAGATTAGTATATTCTTTTTTTTTTTTTTTTTTTTTTACTTTCAGTTGAACTGGAGGTGAGTCCTGATCATATTACATGAAGCTTTCCACCACTGTGAACAATTAGGCAAGGCATTGGTGACAGAGGGGCATCACTGATAAATACAGAGCAATACTGGGGCAGTAAAGGGGAAGCTACAGAGACATTTGTGTTTCTTCAAATATCAGAAGCTTCCACATCACAGCAGGAGAGCTAAGGACGAGCTCCACCTCCCGAAGGCTTAGTCCAAAACTTCCTGTTGGCATTTGCCCTGAACAAGCCCCCCTGACTTCTGGCATCATCTGCTGGACTATGAGATCCAGCCAGCTTTCCAGGGTATTGGAAACCTTTATTTTACGATCCCCATTATATATGTCAACTGCACCAGCTATGTCCTCCAGCAGGCAGGACTCCTGGTCAATTTGGACATCAACATCTTTTTTGGTGGCAATTTTGTACATAAGGATTACCTTTTCCATCGCAGCCTTTACCAGAGGGAAATCTTGTTTCCTGCAACAATCAATCATTCAGGGCTCCAGCAACTGGTACAAACCTGTGATAAGGTCATCTCGCTCTGAGGACTTTGAGTCTTGCTTGATTCATCAAATTGGACATCTGAATTTTCTTATGCTGCTCAATCTGTTTCTCTTTCTTCTCATAATATTCCATAATCTTTAGTCTTTGGGTTTGCACAAGCCAACCTTTCTCTATGTTGAACTCTTCTTCTGCCTTTGCATCTATTCCTTCTGCTTTCTCATTGGCTTCTTGTTCAACGAAAGCCATCATATGCTTTATCTGCTTTTGCACATCAGCATTGCTGAGAGCCATGGTGAGAGCAATGCTAGCCCAGTGAGCAACAGGCTCAAGTTTAGGTTTGAAGGGTGAGGTGGGAGGAATGGGCAGAGGAAATCCCTGCGCAGATCTTGGTTTCCTTTACTTTTTGAGAACATTCTTATCAACAGAAGTGAGGCATGGAAACTGAGATGAATCTGTACAAACACTAAAATAAGTCTTATCTTCCATTAATTTTCACCATATATTTCCTAGTCATTTTCCCACAGTTCACTGTGCATAGCCCAAGACCCTTTGCCTTGTCTTGTCACAGCTCTACAATTTATCATTCTTTGTTAACATGGTATGTAAGCGCTCAGGTCTGTCGGCTTCTTTGGGTCTTCATTTCTCTTCTATGAAGGTTCCCCTGCCATGTAAAAGTGTGAATGTCAAATAAAATGTGTATCCTTATCTCCTGTTAACCTGCCTTTTCTCAGTTTAATCCTTAGGTACAGCCACAAAACCTAAGAAGGTAGAGGAAAAGTCTTCCCTCCCCTTTACCACAAGCACCTCCTTGGGTTTAATAATTTGGAAGAACAGCTCACAGAACTCAGGAAAGTGCTTCATTTACCATTACCAGTTTATTATAAAGGATTATCTTCAGGAATAGCCAAATGGAAGAGATGCATTGAGCAGGGCATCGGGGGAGGGGTGCAAAGCCTCCATGCCCTCTCCTGGTGTACCACTGTCCCAAGAACTTAATGTGGTCACCAACTTGGGAGCTCTTCAAACCCCGTCAGTTAAGGGTTTTTTTAGTTTTTGTTTGTTTGTTTGTTTTTCAGACAGGGTCTTCCTCTGTCACTCAGGCTAGAGTGCAGTAGTGCAATCATGGCTCAGTATAGCCTCAACCTCCCAGGCTCAAGTGATTCTCCCACCTCAGCCTCCTGAGTAGCTGGGACTACAGGTGTGCACCACCACGCCCAGCTAATTTTTGTATTTTTTGAAGAGACAGGGTTTTGCCATGTTTCCCAGGCTGGTCTCAAACTCCTGCCTTAAGTGATTGTCCCCACTTAGCCTCTCAAAGTGCTGGAATTACAAGTGTGAGCTTGTATTAGTCAGTGTTCTCTAGAGGGACAGAATTAATGGAATAAATATAGAGAGCCCAGTGTGTCCAGGTGGATATGAAAACTTCCAGTTCTACATATATGATAACTTCCATATATATATGGGAGTTTATTAAGTATTAACTCACACGGTCATGAGGTCCCACAATAGGCTGTCTACAGGCTGAACGGCAAGGAGAGCAGTCTGAGTTCCAAAACTGAAGAACTTGGAGTCTAATGTTTGAGAGCAGGAAGCGTCCAGCACGGGAGAAAGATGTAGGCTGGGAGGCTACACCAGTCTCTGTTTTCACATTTTTCTGCCTGCTTATATTCTAGCTACGCTGGCAGATGATTAGATTGTGCCCACCCGGAATAAGGTGGGTCTGCCTTTCCCAGCCCACTGACTCAAATGTTAATTTCCTCTGGCAACACCCTCACAGAGACACCCAGGATCAATACTTTCTATCCTTCAATCCAATGAAGTTGACACTCAGTATTAACCATCACAAGTCCATCCCTTGTCAACCTGAGCCCATATACATCTCCTGAGATCATACAAATCTTCAAATAAGGACAATAATAAGGTCATAATTATGCCTAGCATAATACAACTATCCTTTGCACAACCGGAAATGCAACAATCCGCAACCCAAATACTATTTCATAAAGTTAACAATACCTAAATGCCGATGAGAAGTAAATAAATCTTATGTCACATGCTAAAGGAAAAAGGAAATAAAATGAAGATATTGTCTTAGTACAAGCATATACAGGCACAAACATGTTTTTAATGAAAGAAGGAGGAAATACTCATGACAACTACAGTCCTCGTTTCTGCAGCTGGTCACGTTGTCATAGCTGGTATTGATGACTACCTTCTTCTACTACCCATTCTGTATTATTTTTGCCTTCAGCAAGCACCTCAGCAGGTCATGGTTTTTTTCCTGGTGGAGTGACCCAAACCTTCATTCCCGAAGGGTCTGGGTCATTTGTAGTCCTGCCTGAATTGGCTTATTGTAGTTTCTCACTGACTTTAATCAAAGGGCATGGTAACACTAAGAGACACCCTAATGGATCTCCTGTATTCCATGCATACTCTTCCTTAACTCCATTGTGGAGTGGTAGACTGATTTCAGTAGTAGACCGAGACTTGATAGTCTAGGTCAATAACCCCAGCCAACACTGTAACTGCCTTCTTGGACTGTTGACTTAAAGGTAGGAGGAGCCCATGGACAGGAATGGAGAAAAATGCATTTGCCAAATCAATGGCTGCATACCAGGTACCAGGAGGTGTGTAAATTTGCTCAAGCAATGAAAACACATCTGGTACAGCAGCTGCACTTGGAGTCACCACTTGGTTAGGCTTACGATAATCCACTGTCATTCTGCAGGATCCATCTGTCTTCTCCACAGGCCAAATGGGAGACAGCTGAACAAGGATGTGGTGGGAATCACCACCCCTGCATCTTTCGAGTCCTTGATGGTAGCACTAATCTCCATGATCCCTCCAGGGATGCAATATTGTTTTTGATTTACTATTCTTCTAAGAAGAGGCAGCTCTAATGGCTTCCATTTGGCCTTTCCCACCATAATAGCCCTCATTCTACCAGCCAATGTGGGGGTTCTGCCAGCCACTAAGTATGTCTATGCCAATTATGCATTCTGGCACTGGGAAAATGACCACAGGATGAGTCCGGGGACCCACTGGACCCACTGTAACTAGAACCTGAGCTAAAACTCCATTAATTACCTGACCTCCATAAGCCCCTACTTTAACTGGAGGACCACAATGATGTTTTGGGTCCCCTGGAATCAACGTCAGCTCAGAGCCAGTGTCCAGTAGTCCCCTAAATGTCTGATCATTTCCCTTTCCCAAATTCACAGTTACCCTGCTAAAAGGCTACACAGTTACCCTGCTAAAAGGTCTCCTGGGGGAATGATGGGAGAAAGATTCACTGCATAAATTGTTCGTAATGTAGTGGGGTCCTTCCTTAAGGGGACATGGCCTCCCCTTCATTCAAGGGATTCTGGGTCTGTAAACTGACTCAAATCTGGAAACTGATTGAGGGGCCATGATTCTCTGTTTTCATAATTCAAATTAGTCTTTTTTCCATTTGACCTAGAAGTTTTCTGCTTATATAAATTAAGTAAGAATGCAGTAGGCTTCCTATGAATTCATTTTCTAAGAACACTGTGATTAATTAGCCAATACCACAGCTCTATGTGAGTCAGACTATTCTGATTGCTTCTTTGCCTCTGCTGTCCATTACGGTAGCTATGTCCACCTTGCCTTTGACAGTTGAGTGCTGCCACTTGGCCACTGCCACCTCGGAATCCAATTATTCCCATTGTATTTAAATTTTGTAGTTGAGTGACTGCGGTTCCCACCGTTAGATCTCACATACAGAGAAGAGCAATTACAGGGCTCTTCAAAGATGCGGGTGCTGCCTTCACAAATCTATTTTGCAAGGCATTAGTCAAGGATATATATTCTGGACCCTCCCAGCTGGGATGAGTAGGTCTAAAATGACTAATCCACTCCATCATCTCAATCTCCCTAAGCCTTTGGATCCCTTCTCCTACATTAAATCAAGGGAGATCAGGCATTTCCAGTTCACTCACAGTGGGCCATCTTTTAATCCATATTTCAGCTAACCAAGCAAATAAACTATTAGAACCTTTTTAACTCCCCAAGCTGCAACATTAAATGCAGAGTCCCTACTTAGTGGGCCCAAATCAATAAACTCAGCCTGATCCAACTCTATGTTCCTTCCACCATTATCCCAC
The DNA here is from genome assembly GCF_000951045.1 of Mandrillus leucophaeus. Classification (NCBI taxonomy): domain Eukaryota; kingdom Metazoa; phylum Chordata; class Mammalia; order Primates; family Cercopithecidae; genus Mandrillus; species Mandrillus leucophaeus. Next base: position 691,787 of record NW_012101277.1, on the reverse strand, counting down.
ACCCTTAATATCCATTCCCATGTCTGTTGTCCAGATTTTTGTTTAAATAAATTAGAAAATTCATGAGGCTCTTTTCGAATGTAGCACACCTCCTCATAGGTCATACTCTCAACCTCATCTCATTAGCATGTGTTCTATTGTTGAAAGGAGCTTGTTATGAATAACAAACAATGTTCTTATCACTCAGGAAATTCTAAATTCTAAATGTTTCAGAAGCTTTGTGTGAGCAACTAGGCACAAGGACCAAATATATATTCTTCATTGTTTCACCATATATATATATATATGTAAAATAAAGGCCTGGCATGGTGGCTCACACTTGTAATCTCAGCACTTTGGGAGGCCAAGATGGGAGAAATGCTTGAGCATAGGAGTTTGAGACCAGCCTGGGCAACAAAGCAAGACATTGTCTCTACAAAAAATAAAAGTAAAAAAAAATTAGCCAGCTGTGATGGCCTGTGCTCACAGTCCTAGCTATTCAGGAGGCTGAGGTGGGAGAATCACTTGAGATAGGGGAAGTCAAGTCTTCATTGAGCTGTAATTGTGCCACTGCACTCCAGCCTGGATGACAGAGTGAGATCCTATCTCTAAAAATATAAAGCTGGGCTCAGTAGCTCATGCCTGTAAATAATCCCAGCACTTTGGGAGGCAGAGGCGGGTGCATTGCTTGAGCCCAGGAGTCTGAGACCAGTTGGGAAACATGGTGAAACCTTGTCTCTACAAAAAAAACTAGCCAGGTATGGTGGCACACACCTGTAGTCCCAACTACTTGGGGGGCTGGGGCACGAGGACTGCTTGAGCCCAGGAAGTTGAGGCTGCAGTGAGCTGAGATTGCACCACTGCACGCCAGCCGGGGTGACAGAGCAAGACCATGTCTCAAAATAAACAAACTAACAAAAATAAAATAGACCATGAAAATAAACAGTGTATTACTGAGCTATACATAATATTCTACTTTTATCCATTTGTCCTTGGATTTGTAAAAGTCTTCACACAAAAAGCTTAGAAAGAGCCCAAAATGTGAAACATGAAGGCAGGGCAGTACCAGCAGAGCCAGGTGAGTACCAGCATCCCTGAATCCTCATCCTCCCATTCTCTTCTAGATCTCCTTGGGCACAGTAGAGAAATCACTTACATCAGATGCTGAGCTCTCTATGAAGATGATCTAAAGGTGATTATTCATCTTTTCATCCAGGTGTGTATCCCAGGTCTTGGGTGGTGAAAAAGATTATCTCCTTAACCAAATTCTGCTCAGACTCCCCTGAATTTCTCAAGTAGTCCTTGAGTTTTGGACTTCCATGTTCTTCTCTGTATTGTCCAATTTCAGCAAAGAATCCTGATAAGTTGGTTTAGCCAGAATCCCCCATCCTTCTTGTATCATCATTCTTTACATCTGATCAGCTTCCTCATCCTCCACCATCCCCCGGGTGATGTCTAATTACCCTGGCCTGTCTTCAGCAAGAATCCTGTTAGGTCCCTTTAGCCAGAATTCCATGTCACTCTTGATGTTTCCTTTTAGTAATTTTCTACCCACTGACCCCACCCTTTGGCTATAAAATTCCTTTTTTTTTTTTAAGCATCTACATGTAAGCCAAAAATAAAATTATTTAGCCCCAGCCATCTGAATGGACCCCTACTGTTGGCCAAGGGCATTCCAGAGTTAACCTGAAATACTAGGTCACGCCATGCTAGGAAGTGGGGGTCAGACATGACTTATCATACTTCTCTCACTTTTGGAATTCAGGAAAAGCCAACAAGCATTAGCATCAATGTAGACCTTAAGTCTGGTAAGAAACATTTACAGTCTGTTCTCTCTGAAGCCTGCTACTTGAAAGCTTCATCTGCATGATAAAACCTTGGTCTATAAAACCCCTTATTATAATCCAGACATACGTTCCTTTCTATGGATAGTAACTCTTTCAGTGAATTGCCAATCAGAAAATGTTTAAATCAACCTACTACCAGGAAGCCTGCTTCACCCCACCTTTGAGTTTTCCCACCCTTCCAGATTGAACCACTGGAAATACTGCATGTATTGACTGCTGTATTAGATCTCCCTAAACTGTATAAAATCAACCTGCACCCTGATCACCCTGGGCACATGTCATCAGGTCCTTCTGAAGCTGTGTCATGGGCACATTCTTAACCTTGGCAAAATAAACTTTCGTTAAAATCTGTGGATGTTAATAAGATTATTAAAATTAAATAAGAACTGACCAAATGGGGTCCAGATTCTAACATTCTTTTTTGTTTTCAATAGGAAGATGGCTGTCATCTCTTTATTAACGTGTTAGCAAAGCTTGGTTAATAGGCACTTTCCTCCCACGTCATAAATGTAAGTATTTGCTTAAGAGCACAAACCATGAATCTTCCCGGAATGTGGACAAGTATTTTGCAGTCATGAGCTATGATATTCTCTTAGATTTCTGACCCATTTCTCCTAAGCTGCTGCAGGCTACAGTCTGCTTTTTTTTCATATATATATATATATATATACACATATATATATATCTGAGTCTGGTGGTGGCTCATGTCTATAATCCCAGGACTTTGGGAGGCCAACGCAGAAGGATTGCTTGAGGCCAGGAGTTTGAGACCAGACTGGGCAATATAGTGAGTCCCCGTCTCTACAAAAAATTTAGAACTTAGGCAGATGTGGTGGTGCACACATGTAGTCTCAGCTGCTTGCGGGGACTGAGGTGGGAGAATCACCTGAGTCTGGGAGGACCAGGCTGCATGAGCTAAGATCGCACTGCTGCACTCCAGCCTGGGCAACAAATTAAGATGCTGTCTGAAAAAGAAAATATCTCTATCTATACCTATATCTATATCTATCTATCTAGTTACATGTTTTTTTTTTTTTTTTTGAGATGGAGTCTCACTCTATCTTGCCCAGGCTGGAGTGCAGTAGCGTGATCTCAGTTCACTGCAGCCTCCACCCACTGGGTTCAAGCGATTCTCCTGCCTCAGCCTCCCAAGGAGCTGGAACTACAGGTGTGTGCCACCACACCCAACTAATTTTTTTGTATTTTTAGTAGAGATGGGGTTTTACCATATTGGCGAGGCTGGTCTTGAACTCCTAACCTCAAGTGGTCTGCCCACCTCAGCCTCCCAAAGTGCTGGGATTTCAGGCGTGAGCCACCATGTCCAGCCTAGTAACTTTTTTTTTTGAGACAGAGTCTTGCTCTGTTGCCCAGGCTGGAGCGCAGTGGCATGATCTCGGCTCACTGCAACCTATACCTCCTGAGTTCAAGCAATTCTCCTGCCTCAGTCTCCTGAGTAGCTGGGATTACAGGTGCATGCCACCACACCTGGCTAATTTTTATATTTTTAGTAGAGATGAGGTTTCACCATATTGGTCAGGCTGGTCTCGAACTCCTAACTTCATGATCCACCCTCCTTAGCTTCCCAAAGTTCTGGGATTACAGGCGTGAGCCACTGTATCCGGCCTGACTTCCCTGTTTTTTTAAAGACAGGGTCTCACTCTGTCCCCCAGACTGGATCTTCTTCTACCTGTCTGTCTAGTTATACATGTGTTGTGTGTGTGATGTCTATAAAAAGAGATCTAATTAATTGACTTAAGGAAGGATAAGCACTTGGATCAAATACGTTTTAAAGGGAAGATGAAAGCTGTGGTACCTTTTAGTTCTCATAGCTTTAATCTTTGAGAAATAAAAACAGTCTTAAAGATTATTGGTAAAATGCAGAAGTCATCAAAATGTAAATTTTTGCCTAGGGTTAAAGGATTGTTTTGAATCAGATAAGATAAACCTAAAGGTTTAAACGAGTTGTGGAATGATTGTAAGAATTAATCTTGCAAAAGAAATTCTGTGTGTGAACAGACTGACTAAATTCGAAAGGGTATTACATGGACTGGGCATGGTGGCTCATGCCTGTAATCCCAGTACTTTGGGAGGCCAAGGCAAGCAGATCACCTGAGGACAGGAGTTCTAGATCAGCCTGGTCAACATGGCAAAATCCCATCTCTACTAAAAATAAAATATGAGCCAGGTGTGGTGGTACATGCCCGTAATCCAAGCTACTCAGGAGTCTGAAGCAGGAGAATTGCTTGAAACCGGGAGGCGGAAGTTGCAGTGAGCTGAGATCGTGCTGTTGCACTCCAACCTAGGCAACAGAGCAAGACTCCATATCCAAAAAAAAGGGAGGGGGGTGTTATATGGTTTTTCTGCAAATTGAGAATTAAAATAAAAGCATAACAAGGTACTCTTAAGGCACTAATCTGCTCTTCAGCAAAATTCGTAAAGGGTTATAAAAGGTTTTTGCTTTTTTAAAAATTTCCAAGTCATCATTTTGGCAAAACAAATAAGGTAATCTGGTATTCTCTTTCATAACATCAAGTGCTTTAAGCCTCTAATATATTTAACAGTCTTCTCCAAATCAAACTTCAGTTTCAAAATTGTCCTTCTTGATGGCTAGTTTTTGGATGCTACAGACGGCCCCTGGGGCATACAGAAGAGAGGTAAACAGGATTACCTGATATGTTTAGGTACATGGGATTGCCAAAATGATGTTTAATCTTCCTCAGGTTATATTTTAGGGAATAATATTAATATATGTTCCAAAATTTATGGGATTTCTGAAATTCTAAGGTCTGACTATAGGCTAGCAATCACAATTAAGGTTGTTATGTTAAGTTTTTTGTCTTGTCTTGATCCTCTTCAAAGGATGGTTTATAATCAGCTATAGAACTTTGACAGGTGCTTTCAAATGCAGGTTTCTGATAACTTTTGAGATTGTGACATTGGAATAAAAGAAAAACGTAAGGGCTCATGAAGAGCTGAATTGTTCACAAATATCAAGCAAAACAAGAATTAACTGAATGGACTGAACTAATAGAAAACTGAAGTAAGTTTTTTTTCTTTTTTGAGACAGAGCCTTGCTCTGCTGCCCAGGCTGGAGTGCAATGGTGTAATCTCAGCTCACTGCAACCTCTGCCTCCCAGGTTCAAATGATTCTCCTGCCGTCACAATCTATACATCTGACAAAGGACTAATATCCAGACTCTATTACAAACTCAAATGAATTAGCAAGAAAAAAAAATCCTATCAAAGAGTGGGCTAAGGACATGAATAAACAATTCTCAAAAGAAGACATACAAATGGCCAACAAACATATGAAAAAAAGCTCAACATCACTAATGATCAGGGGAATGCAAAGCAAAACCACAATGCAATACCACTTTACTTCTGCAAGAATGACTATAATCAAAAAATCAAAAAACAATAGATGCTGGTGTGGATGCGGTGATCAGGGAACACTTTTACACTGCTGGTGGGAATGTAAACTAGTACAGACACTATGGAAAAGAGTGTGGAGATTCCTTAAAGAACTAAAAATAGAACTACCATTTGATCCAGCAATCCCACTACTGGGCATCTACCCAGTGTAATAAAAGTCTTTATACAAAAAAGATACTTGCACATGCATGTTTATAGTGGTACAATTCACAATTGCAAAATTGTGGAACCAACCCAAATGCCCATCAATCAATGAGTGAATAAAGAAACTGTGGCGTGTGTGTGTGTGTGTGTGTGTGTGTGTGTATATATATATGATGGAATACTACTCAGCCATAAAAAGGAGTGAATTAACGGCATTCACAGTGACCTGGATGAGACTGGAGACTATTATTCTAAGTGAAGTAACTCAGGAATGGAAAAGCAAACATTGTGCATTCTCACTGATTTGTGGTAGCTAACCTATGAGGACACAAAAGCATAAGAATGATACAATAGGCTGGGAACGGTTGCTCACGCCTGTAATCCTGACACTTTGGGAGGCCAAGGCAGGCATATCACAAGGTCAGGAGTTCGAGACCAGCCTGGCCAACATGGTGAAACCCTGTCTCTACTAAAAATACAAAAATTACCCAGGCACGGTGGTGGGTGCCTGTAATCTCAGCTACTCAGGAGGCTGAGGCAGGATAATTGCTTGAACCCAGGAGGTGGAGGTTGCAGTGAGCCAAGATTACGCCATTGCACTCCAGCCTGGGTAACAGAGCAGGACTCCATCTCAAAAAAAAAAAAAGAATGATATAATGGACTTTGGGAACTTGGGGGGAAGGGTAGGAGGGAGGTGAGGAATAAAAGACTACGAATAGGATGCAATGTATACTGCTCGGGTGATGGGTGCACCAAAATCTCACAAATTACCACTGAAGAACTTATGTAACCAAATATGACCAATAAAGAACTTACTCATGTAACCAAATATGATCTGTACCCCAATAAGCTATGGAAAAAATAAAGAAAAATGAAATTCAAGTTTGAATACATCATTGCATTGCATTAGTTTGATAGGGCTGCACTGCATTAGTTTGATAGGGTAACAACGTACCACAGAGTGGCTAAAAAAAAAAAAAATCCATTTTCTTTGCAATAGGACGCAACTGGAGAAACTGGTTGTTTTACCAAGGCTTTGACTGGAAGGGTATGCTTCCCTTTAAGGAGTCAAGCTTGACTTGCAGAACTGATAAAAGCCTGTTGGGAAAACTGGCCTGATACGTTGTCTATACAGTCCCCACACCAGGTTGCTAATTTGTGGTGAGTAAAGAATGTCACTTTCTAACAGATCCAGGAACCCCATGCTCTTGGGATCTCAAGAGGAGAGGCATTTACCCAACTTTCAGGTATTTGAGGGTACTAGCCCCTGGCAGGGCTCAGCTTTAGAAAGTCTTATCTGAGATTCCTTGTGGAACAGAGTTTCATCAAAGCCAGTCTAAAAGGCCTATGTAAAAATAATTATCTTTGCTGCACTTTATGCAAATAATCAGGTCAAATATAAGACTAAAGTCTATTTTGCAAACAACTCAGTCCTATCATGATTTGTTTTTAGCAAAAATGAGGACTGGGGAGAAAGAAATTATATTTCAAAACTTAAATATTTGTCATTAAATTCTAGACTTTTTAGATTCGCTGTTTTTAAGTTTTTGCCCACATTTTAGACTAACCCTGTTTATTCCTGTGAACCAATCAGCAATCTCTGGCTGTAGCTCATAAGGAACAAAAGGGGATGGGTAATGTAAAAATCTGGATCACTATTCAGGTTCTGAGAAACTATCCTACACATCCTGCCATTTGGGAAAATAAGACCAAGGGAGTTAACCAAAGCCAAGCCCCATGCACCCAAATCTTAGCAAGAATAAATATAGCCACCACTTATCTGGGCATGTCACAGACATCCTTTTCTCTCCCTTGTTAGAGGAGGACTCAATTCCACCTTAGCATTTGGCTTATCATAAGGAGTCTATGCAACCCCCTCCCCCGCAGACACATTTTTGTCCCAAACTCAATTCCAAGCTTTGGGTCAAAGCTCCAGGAAAGAAAGCTGGATCTGAAGGATCCAGGTGCAGGCAATAACAGAAGTTAAAAGGCACAGCACAGGTAAGCATGACTGATTCCTGCCAATTAAGCCAAGCTTCCCAATTCATGAAAAAAGGTCATGCTGATATCCATGGCATAAATGAAGTCTAAGGAACTCAATGGCTACTGACAGCAGGGGAGATAGGGCGTACATGAGTAAGAGTATATATTCCCAGCCCCTAGGCTCCCCGGTTAACATTAGTGAAAGCTGCTTTGATAGCCATGGATGGCACCCTGATGTGGTCCCTGAGACTCAGGGATATAAGGATGGAAGAAAGAAAGAGGGATGCCTCACTTCTCATGTACACTGGGTATTTGCTAGGAAGAGATGGGAATGTGGGATGCCTCACTCCCCTCTTTCTATTAATAGAGGAGTAGCCATTCATCTTCAAGCTGTACCCCTTTCAAATGCATCCTGAACCCCAGAATTCCTTTGGGGGAGAAAAGTCATTTTCTTTCCTCTTTCCTCCTCTGTCCTTCCTTCACAGATAGGTATTGTATCTCGGTACTACGGGATACTCCCTTTGGATACATCCTCCAAACTGGAAAAAGTTACTTTCCCAAACCTTAAACTGGTTAACTTAAGATTGGACTCAGGGGAAGGGAACCCAGAAGCCCAACATGCCAGCAAAAGAGTAAAAGGTTTTTTTCGTTTTTATTTTATTTTTTTTTTTTTTACCACTCAGGCTTTTGGCTCCCCACTCCCTGTGCAAACTAGTAAAAGGTCTCAGGATCTTTGAGCTGTCCTTACCCACCGTCCTTATTTCCTTTTGATACATGTTTTCTAATAAGCCAGTTTATCTCTTCTCACTTTCAGGCCATTAAACTCCAAATAGTCATGCAACCAGAGCACCAGAGGATGGCCCCTTCTACAGGGAACCCTGAGATGGGCCTCAGAGGGAGATCTGACTGCCATTTTCCCAAAACAGCGCCCCCGTCAGCTGGAAGCAGTTAAGATCATTCCTCGTTCTTATCCTTATTCTAATGGCAGCTAGATGTACTTGTTTTTTTTTTCTTTTTTTGAGAGGGAATCTCGCTCTATCGCCCAGGCTGGAGTGCAGTGGCGCGATCTCGGCTCACTGCAAGCTCCGCCTCCCGGGTTCACGCCATTCTCC
>NW_012101277.1:680482-682187 GCF_000951045.1 Mandrillus leucophaeus | reverse complement strand
ACAGATATGAGCCACCACACCCGGCTAATTTTTGTATTTTTAGTAGAGACAGGGTTTCACCATGTTGGCCAGGCTGGTCTCGAACTCCTGACCCAAGTGATCGCCCACCTCGGCCTCTCAAAGTGCTGGGATTACAGGCATGAGCCATGGCACCCGGCCCAAAGGTAAGTTTAAACTGACTTCTTTTTTCCCCCCCCCCCCCCCCATTTTCTCCACTGGGACATCTTCCTTTTCTTCTTCTTAGGTTTCCCAATTATTTTTCTATTTTTTTTAGTTCTTACTAAAAATGTGCTCAGCAACAGAAACCGAGAAACTATTTACACTATAGATTGCTACATAAACGCTAACAGTGTTTTGTTACAGTATTTGTTCAAATACATCCCTCTCCGCTTCCATTTTATTTTATTTTTTGTTGTTGAGACAGAGTCTCTCTCTGTCACCCAGGCTGGAGTGCAATGGCACAATCTCCGCTCACTACAACCTCCACCTCCTGGGTTCAAGCAATTCTCGTGCCTCAGTCTCCTGAGTAACTAGGATTACAGGCACCTGCAATCACACCCAGCTAATTTTTGTATTTTTGTAGAGATGGGGTTTCACCATGTGGGACAGGCTGGTCTTGAACTCCTGACCTAAGGTGATCCGCCTGCCTCGGCCTCCCAAAGTGCTGGGATTATAAGCACGAGCCTCTGTGCCTAGTCCACTTCCATTTTAAAAATAATTTTTTCATAAAGGTCTCAAAAATGTATAATTAATTGATTTTACACTAAGATTTTTCTATGCAGGAGACAATGTCCATTTATAGGTAATAGTCCACAGATTCTGTGAAGCAAACATCTAGGTTTGAACTACTGGAAATGTGCTTCTTTCCAACGTGCTCTGTTCTCTACTCTGGATAAAAACGGGAAAAGTTCTCAATAAATAGATAGGACATTTAGATCTTCTCTCTAACAGCCTACTTCACTTTCTATGACAAGCAGCAATAGCATTTGATTGAAAAGCTAAGAGTGAGACAGGCACAATGGTGCCCACCTGTGGCCTCAGCTACTCTGGAGGCTGAGGCAGGGGAATCACTGGAGTTCAGGAGTTGAGGCTGTAGTATGCTATGATCTGTGCAGTGCACTTGTCTGTGACCACTGTAACCCTCTCTGGGCAACATAGAAAGATCCCATCTCTTTTTCTTTTTTTTATTTTGAGATGGAGTCTTGCTCTTGTCGCCCATGCTGGAGTACAATCACACCATCTCGGCTCACTGCAACTTCACCTCCCAGGTACAAGCAATTCTCCTGCCTCAGCCTCCAGAGTATCTGGGATTACAAGCACGTGCCACCACACCTGGCTAATTTTTCGTATTTTTCATAGAGACAGGGTTTTACCATGTTGGCCAAGCTGGTCTCGAACTCCTGACCTCAGGTGATCCATCTGCCTCAGCCTCCCAAAGTGCTGTAATCCCACAGCTTTGGGAGGCCAAGGCCAGTGTATCCCCTGAAGTTAGGAGTTCGAGACCAGCCTGACCAACATGGTGAAACCCTGTCTCTACTAAAATACAAAAATTAGCCGGTTGTGGTGGTGCATGCCTGTAGTCACAGCTACTCGGGAGGCTGAGGCAGGAGAATCGCTTGAACCCTGGAGGTGGAGGTTTCAGTGAGCTGAGATTGCACCACTGCACTCCAGCCTGGGCAACAGAGTGAGACTCCATCTCAAAAAA
>NW_012101277.1:667517-679572 GCF_000951045.1 Mandrillus leucophaeus | reverse complement strand
CTGAGGCAGGAGAATGGCTTGAACACGGGAGGTGGAGGTTGCAGTGAGCCGAGATCATGCCATTGCACTCCAGCCTGGGCAACAGGGCGAGACTCCATCTCAAAAAAAAATAATAAATTAAAAAATAATAATAATACATTTAAGCTTATTTTTATATTTTACAGAGAGGTTATATATTTTGGTCATGTTTAATCAATGTGCTCATTTACAAAGTTTCCATGCTTGTGAAAGAGGTTCTTCTTAGAAACAAATGCTTGTTCCTCAGTGCTGAAAAGAAAGAGTGCTCAGATAAAGAATTTTCTCAGCAAGACAATTGTCACTTCCATAGAAGGGTGCAACTGGTGGATGGAGCAATGGCAAGAGCACACCTGAACGAGGGAGGGGAAGGGGTTCTTATTCCTGATGCAGGTAGATCCTACTCCTGTGTCATTCCCCTGTTGGCTAGGGTTGGACTGCACAGTCTAAGCTAATTCCGATTGGCTATTTTAAAGACAGCAGGGGTACGAGTCAGAGTGGTGGGGTGAGTAGTTTGGCACGAAGGGTGGTTACAGAACAGGTAACTCAGGATGTGTCAGGACAGAGCAGGTGACGAGGGGAACAGATGTGAACTACTGATTAGAATGAGCAGGAAAGTTGTTTACTGAAACTAGAGGGAAGGGGGCGAAGACAACCAAGAAGTTAAACTTTAAAATAGAGAACAGAGAATAAGAGAGTTGAACATACTGACATACTGATTCTTTGAAGAGAAGCTGGGAGTTCACGATATCTAACATTCTTTTCAAGCATGTTGCTTTCTATGCCTATTATTAAATATTTTATTGTCACTTTGACTAACTAGGTAACCAGGCATTGTTTCTCAGGCACCCATGATTCTCTCTTAACCAAAAGTGAAAATCCCCTTTAATAAACACTTGATTTTTGCCTTCCCCAAATAAGATTCTAATTATAAGAAAGAAATATATTAAAATCTCAGGATATATTTTACACCTAAAACATCTTTGAGATTTATCAGCGGGCTCCTAAAAAAAAAGCACAAAAATGTGGTCTTTCAACTTATGAGAAGAGGAGGCTGGAAATAATTTGGTCTACTTACTGCTGTTTCATGGGAAGAATTGTCAAGTCCAAAGAGATGTTCAGTGTTCCTTAGCTTAAATTCGTGTAGGTAAGTTCTTAAGTAAGTTGTAATAACATAAATATTTCAGAAATTTTTTATGGGAGATTTGTTGATGCTTCTATTGCCTATGTATCAGTCTTGGGGTGCTTTGCCTTATTATATTAGACAACTGAAATATGTGTTATCAATCAAATTTTTTTTTTTTTTTTTTTTTTTTTTTTTTTTTTTTTTTGTTGAGACAGGGTTGAGCTCTGTAGCCGAGGCTGGAGTGCAGTCATACAATCTCAGGTCACTGCAACCTCTGCCTCCCAGGCTCAAGCGATCCTCCCACCTCAGCTTCCTGAGTAGCTGAGACTACAGGCACATGCCACCAGGCTGGGCTAAATTATTTTACTTTTTTTGTAGAGACAAGATCTCGGGCCCGGCGAGGTGGCTCGTGCCTGTAATCCCAATAGTTTCAGGGCTGAGGCAGGTAGATCATTTGAGATCAGGAGTTCGAGACCACCCTGGCCAACATAGTGAGACCCCCATCTCTACTAAAAATGCAAAAATTAGCCAGGCTTAGTGGCACACACCTGTGATCCCAGCTACTCAGAAGGCTGAGGCAGGAGAATTGCTTGAACCTGGAGACAGAGACTGCAGTGAGCTGAGATTGTGCCACTGCACTCCAGCCTGGGTGACAGAGGGAGACTCCATCTCAAAAAAGAAAAAAAAAAGAAAAGAAAGCCACTTCTATATACCCTACAAGGCCTCCATCACTGTAAGGTGATATGTGATTACACTGATAGTTGTCACACAAACAAGTGGACATATTTGCGTATGTAAAAGGAGGGATGATGACAGATGTGATAAAAAGAAACTATGAATAGTGGTAGTGCCAAAAGATTATGTACCAAAAGTACTGTGATTTCTCATTTCCCCCTTTCTCTCTTATTGATTGATTTAGAAATCATAATATCAGCTGTGTGCAGTGGCTCACGCCTGTAATCCCAACACTTTGGGAGGCTGAGGCAGGCAGATCACTAGGTCAGGAGTTTGAGACCAGTCTGGCCTACATGGTGAAACCCCATCTATACTAAAAATACAAAAATTAGCCAGGTGTGGTGGCATGCACGTGTAATCCCAGCTACTTAGGAGACTGAGGCAGGAGAATCGCTGGAACCCGGGAGGCGGAGATTGCAATGAGCTGAGATCGCGCCACTGCAATGCAGCCTGGGCAACACAATGAGACTCTGTCTCAAAAGAAAGAATAATAATCTCAGCCAGGCATGGTGGCGCAAGCCTGTAATTGTAGCACTTTGGGAGGCTGAGGCTGGCGGATCACCTGAGGTCAGGAGTTCAAGACCAGCCTGGCCAACGTGGTGAAACTCCATCTTTACTAAAAATACAAAAATTAGCCAGGTGTGGTGGTGCACGCCTATAATCCCAGCTACTTGGGAGGCTGAGGCAGAAGAATTGCTTGAATCCAGGATGGGGAGGATGCAGTGAGCCAAGATCACACCACTGCCTGGGCGACACAGTGAGACTCCATTTCCAAATAATAATAATAATCTCAATTGCAAAACTTATGGTCACAAAATCGTAAGACAGAACAAAACTCTAACAGAAACATTTAATTCAACTTGGACTTGAGGAAAGAGGGTAAAGTGTTAGAGAAAGGGTGGTTTCTTCTTTTCCTTATTTGCTTATGATGGAGTTCAGGACATACTACCCCAAAATAGGCACTTCGCCAGATTGATTGTTTTAAGCTGAAGGAACTTGAGGAATGACATGTACAGGAAGCACTCTTTGACCTTGATCTGAAGCAGGTCATAAAATCTAGGAATAATTTTCTAACCTTCTTTTGATGCAGGTCACAGAGCCCTCATGCGAAAGGTGCCCTCCCTGTATCCAGAGGAAAGGATAAAGTCTCTGAACAAATAGGCCTAACATTCTCCAATTTGTTACACTGAGATCATACTTTTTCTTTGTCCTATTATATTTCTCCATGACTTTTCCCTCTTCATCAAACCAAGCATAAAAACATTCAGGTTTAACCACTTCTTCAGATCTTCATTTCCTTACGAAGGCTCCCATGTCACATGAAACTGAAATAAATGTGTATGTTTTTCTCTTGTTAATCTATCCTTTGTTCAAGGGCCCCAAGCCAATGAACCTAAGATGGGTAGAAGGAAAAGATTTATTTCCTCCTTTATACTTTTAAAATTAAAAAAAAAATTCAAAAATAAAAATCTCTGTTTAAAAAATGTCTCTTTGTAAAGATCACAGCATGTTTGTGAAGCCAGAGAGGATCACTCAGGAGCAAGCAAGTCTAATTGACACATCTACTGGGGGGTAAAGAGTTTTCTGAAAGCTTTTCCACTGTGAGCACTGAACAAGGCAGGAAAGCTTAATCCAAAGAACATGCTCTCAGTGCCTGAAGAAAGAAAAGAAGCTCTTTTTTTTTTTTTTTTTTTTTTTAAAGACGGAGTTTCGCCCTGTCACTCAGGCTAGAGTACCGTGGCGTGATCTTTGCTCACTGCAACCTCCTCTTCCCGGGTTCAAGCAATTCTCCCTGCCTCAGCCTCCTGAGTAGCTGGGATTACAGGCACCCATCAATATGTCTGGCTAATTTTTGTAGTTTTAGTAGAGACAGAGTTTCACCATGTTGGCCAGGCTTGTCTCGGACTCCTGACCTTAAGTGATCCACCCGCCTCGCCCTCCCAAAGTGCCAGGGTTACAGGAGTGAGCCACTGCGCCCAGCGAAAAGAAGCTCTTAAGAGGGACAAAGCTGAATTCAATCCCTTGCTAGCAATTTAGTTTAGACATGGTATAATTTTAAAGAAATATTTTTTTGCGTTTACATCAGAGATATTTTTACAAAAGTCAAAAACTGGCCGGGCGCAGTGGCTCATGCCTGTAATCCCGGCACTTTGGGAGGCTGAGGCCAGCGACTGCATGAGGCCAGGAGTTCAAGACCAGCCTGGCCAAATGGCGAAACCCCGTCTCCACTAAAAATACAAAAATTAGCTGGGCGTGGTGGCAGGCACCTGTAATTCCAGCTACTTGGGAGGCTGAGGCAGGAGAATCGCTTGAATCCAGGAGACAGAGGTTGCAGTGAGCCGAGATCAAGCCATTGCACTCCAGCCTGGGTGACAGAGCAAGGCTCCATCTCAAAAAATAAAAAAGAAAATTCAAAAACCAAACCTTCCATTTAACCCCAAAATGTGAAAAAATATAGATAATAGGTAGGTAGGCAGACAGACAGATGATAGATAGACAGACAGACAGACAGATAGGAAAGATATTGTAAAGATCCTATAAAATAAATTTAAAATTTTCTAACTGTCCTAAAATAAGCTCTAAGTATGGTGAGTAAAATTCTATTTTGAATGGCTATTTAGCTTATTTAGGTTGAAAATAAGTTAAGATTTTTTATGTTTCATATAACATCAAATTTGTTTTTAGGACTGTTTATGAAAGTTGAAAGAACTGCCTTTATCCAGACCCTTTTTAGCACAGGCAATAATATCTAAGAAATACATACCTGAAAATAATTTTAAAAGTCCAAATCAGGACATATACTTTTTTTTTTTCCCGTAAGAATTGCCAACAAAAAACCTTTGGTATAACAATGAAATCACGTTATTTATATACATTTGATAAATCAACTCTTTTAAGTATAATTGCATAAAATTATTATTGGGCCAGGTGTGGTGTCACACATGTAATCCCAGCACTTAGGGAGGCCGAGGTGGGCAGATCACTTGAAGTCGGGAATTTGAGACCAGCCTGGCCAACGTGGTGAAACTGGTCTCTACTAAAAATACAAAAATGAGCTGGGTGTGGTGGTGCGCACCTGTAATCCCATCTAGTCAGAAGGCTGAGGCAGGAGAATCGCTTGAACCAGGGAGGCAGAGGTTGCAGTGAGCTGAGATTCACACCACTGCACTCCAGTCTGGGAGACAACGTAAATCCATCTCAGAAAAAGAAAAAAAAATTATTATTGGCCCAGCACTGTACTTGTATGCCACACCAATATAAACGGTAATGTTAGAGGTAATTGAGTCAGAGCAACTCCATCTTGAATACGGGCTGTGTAAAATGAGGCTGAGACCTGCTGGGCCGATTCCCAGGAGGTTAAGGCATTCTATAATAAGTCACAAGATGAGATAGGAGCGCAGCACAAGATACAGGTCATAAAGACCTTGCTGATAAAACAGGTAGCAGTAAAGAAGTCAGCTAAAACCCACCAAAACCAAGATGGTGATGAGAGTGACCTCTGGTCGTCCTCACTGCTACACTCCCACCAGTGCCATGACAGTTTACAAATGCCATGCCAACCTCAGGAAGTTACCCTATACAGTCTTAAAAAGGGGGGCATGAAAAATTCACCTTTTGTTTAGCATATAATCAAGAAATAACCATAAGAATGGGCAACCAGCAGCCTTTGGGGCTGCTCTGCCTATGGAGTAGCCATTCTGTTCTTCCTTTACTTGTATTTTATTTTATTTTATTTATTTTTTTTTTTTTTGAGATCAAGTTTCGCTCTTGCTGCCCAGGCTGGAGTGCAGTGGTGCAATCTCGGCTCACTGCAACCTCCTCCTCCCAGGTTCAAGCGATTCTCCTGCCTCAGCCTCCTGAGTATCTGGGATTACAGGCATGTGCCACTATGCCCAGCTAATTTTGTATTTTTAGTAGAGATGGGATGTCTCCATGTTGGTCAGGCTGGTCTCAAACTCTCGACCCCAGGTCATCTGCCCACCTCGGCCTCCCAAAGTGCTGGGATTACAGGCATGAGCCACCTTGCCCAGCTATTCCTTTACTTTCTTAATAAACTTGCTTTCACTTTATGAACTCACCTCGAATTCTTTCTTGCATGACACCCAAGAACCCTCTCTTGGGGTCTGGATTGGGACCTCTTTCCAGTAACAGCAACTAGCTATCTTTTCTCCTTAGAAACTGGGGCTGGGGAAATTGGAGTTAGTTGCAAATGGTCTCCTAAGTTCTCACTCCCTGTCATAAATTATAACATTTTGTAATATTTGGCCTAAAACTTGCTTTGGAAGGTGCTGTTACCAGAAAGGGGTCTTGATACAGAACCCAAGAGAGGGTTCATGGATCAGGCACAAGAAAGAATTCAGGGTGAGTCCACACTGCAAAGTGAAAACAACTTTGCACTCCAGCCTGGGCGACAGAGCGAGATTCCGTCTCAAAAAAAAAAAAAAAAAAAAAGAAAGAAAGAAAGAAAGAAAAAGAAAGTAAAGCATTAAGAATGGCTACTCCACAGGCTACTCCATTAAAAAATAGCCAATTTTTATGGTTATTTATTGATTATATGCTAAACAGAGGGTGGATTATTCATGAGTTTTCTGGAAAAGGGTGGGAAATTCCTGGAACTGATGGTTTCTCCCCTTTTTAGACTATGTAGGATAGCTTCCTGAGGTTGCCACAGCATTCGTAAACTGTCATGGCACTGGTGGAGTGTAGCAGTGAGGAAGACCAGAGGTCAGCTCATGGCCATCTTGGTTTTGGTGGGTTTTGGCTGGCTTCTTTACTGCAACCTGTTTTATCAGCAAGGTCTTTATGACCTGTGTCTTGTGCTGACCTCCTGTCTCATCCTGTGACTTAGAATGCCTTAACCTCCTGGGAATGTGGCCCAGTAGGTCGTAGCCCCATATTACGCAGCCCCTATTCAAGATGGAATTGTTCTGGCTTAAATACCTCTGACAGTGCTGAATGTATAACCCTCAAGTGGTTTGGAACCAAGTGATGCACCAATTACTATTCTCAAAGTAAAATCTGGGCACTGAGAAAACTCTAAAACAACCATGTTACCTGCTGAAGGAAAACCAACATGCTGGCTCCCTAGCGAGGTGCACCTTCTCTCAATCTGTGAGGCTAAAAGGACAGGTAAGTGGGAAGGAAAGGGTTAACTCGGCAGGGCTGAGCTGTTTAAACACCTGTTCCAAAGAAAGCCTTGAATCAGGACTAGTCTTTGACCCCCGATGGGGAGATCATCTCGAAACCTTGGGATATTCTGCTCCATAAAAGTGTTTTGGGGCGCACGCTAGGGGTCCTTTCGAGAGGAGGAGGTAGAGGGGAAATGGTTGCCAGAGGAGAGTTTCTCGAAGTGTATTCTCTGGAACCAGCACCTACTATGTTCTCAATGCCGTGCCACCTAGAGATGATCATGGGAATAGCCAGAGTAGTCATGTACAAATCTTTTTGCAGAAAAAGGTGCTTGAATGTATGCCTAAATGTTCGAGTTTAGCACGAGGCCGCCTAAATGTTCGAGTTTAGCACGAGGCCACCGTTGGAACACTGATGAGAGATCATGATGCAGTCATCCTTTTGGATCTTTTTAATAACGTATGACCCTTCACCTTTAATCCCCTGACCTGCATTACCTTGGTAACCGTTTCATTCTTTAATTTCATTTTTTACTTTTGGTGTAAAAGCTGTAACATTTCATCTATCAAAGTGTAACACGATGATTTCCTCAAATAGATAATTCCTTTGAGCAATAAATTTGCAAAATGCTGTCTTCATTTGCTGTATTAAAATTTATTTCCGTTTTGCTTTTTTTTTTTTTTTTTTTTAAAAGAGTGTTGGGCCGGGCGCGGTGGCTCACGCCTGTAATCACAAAACGTTGGGAGGCCGATGTGGGTAGATTTGAACCCAGGAGTTCCAGACCAGCCTGGGCAACATAGGGAAACCCTGTGTCTACTAAAAATACAAAAATTAGCCGGGTGTGATGGCGTGTGCCTGTAGTCCCAGTTACTTGCGGGAGGTCAAGGTTGCAGGGAGCCGAGATTGAGCTACTGCACTCCAGCCTTGGCAATGAGAGGGAGACCCTGCCTCAAAAAAACAAAACAAAAATTTCTTAAATAAAAAAAAAAAAAATTTAAAAATGTTTTTGCATGTCTGAAACCTTGGACCATACTGTACCAGTTGGACCAGATAAGTTTATCCTGACAATGTGATTTATTGTAAACACCTGTTTTTGCTCAAGGGTGGGGAGCAGTGAAGAGGCATTGGGGGTGCTGGCGTCTGAGTAACTGAAGTCACTCACTCATGTAGGCCTTGCATGCCTATGGGACTAATGGAACACCAAGGCTGAGGTGAGCTTCCCTGGTTGGCAACACTTTGTACATGTTGTCGCACGTTGCTGGGAGAAGTCAGCAGGTCTATGCTGCTCCACTGAAAAAGAACACTGGCAATTTGTACCCAGTTTCTCTTAGATTTCGTCCCATGCACCTTTTCCCGTTACTAACTTTAATATGTATCCTTTCGCTGTAATAAATGTAGCTGTGAATATAAAAGTGTTTCTGAATCCTGTGAGTCCTTTCAGTGAATCATCAAGCAGGATGGCAGACTTGGGAGCCCCCTATACAGTGGGATAACCATACCCAGGCATGAGCCATTGGCTGCCTAGACCACTCTCATTCTGCCTCCTTTGGGCACTGCATGGCTTTGTCCTACCCCAGGCTAGAAGTCAGAGAGAGGTCAGCCCACTGCCCCATCCTTCCTCTTCAAAGGATTCATAAAAATTCTCATCCTTGTGGCCAGATTCTCTCCAGCATGAAGATGGGGAAAGGAAAAAAAAAATGAAATATTGAAACAATGTCACATAGAATATAAGAACTAACATTCATTGAACACTCATTACATGATCCTTTAAGTGCTTTATAGGTATATCATTTAATCTGCAGACAACTTCATCAGCTGTTAAAACTATTCCTTTTTTTTTTTTTTGAGACAGAGTTTCGCTCTTGTTGCCCCGGCGGGAGTGCAGTGGTGTGATCTCGGCTCACTGCAACCTCTGCCTTCCAGTTTCAAGCGATTCTCCTGCTTCAGCCTCCCGAGTAACTGGGACTACAGGTGCCCGCCACTAAGCTCGGCTAATTTTTTTGTATTAGTAGAAACGGAGTTTCACTATGTTGGCCAGGCTGCTCTCGAACTCCTGACCTCGTGATCTGCCCTCCTCAGCCTCCCAAAGTACTGTGATTACAGGCATGAACCACCGCACCCAGCCACTATTCCCATCTTATAAGGGAAGACAAGGAACCTAAGGCTCAGAGAACTAAGTTACTTGCCCAAATTGCCACTGCTAATGAGTGGCAGACCAGAGATTCAAAATGAAGCCTATGCTCTCAACTTACACAAACTGACACACAAAATATGAAACAGCAGGGCATGTGGCTCATGACTGTAATATCAGCACTTTGGAAGGCTCAGGTATACATCATATATTCTATTATATATTATAATATATATACAGATATAAAGAAACTAAAGTACTATGGGTCTAAAAATAAAATTGCTTCCATTATGAGATAGGACAAAGTTACAATAAAGTAAATTTTTGTATTCTCACTATGAGACAATGTTTAAGGAGAGATACTTTTTTTTTTTTTTGAGATAGAGTCTCGCTCTGTTGCTCAGGCTAGAGTGCAGTGGCATGATCTTGGCTCACTGCAACCTCTGCCTCCTGGGTTCAAGCGATTCTCTTGCCTCTCTCAGCCTCCCAAGTAGCTGAGATTACAGGCACCCACCACCACACCCAGCTAATTTTTGTATTTAGTAGAGATGGGATTTCACCATGTTGGCCAGGCTGGCATTGAACTCTTGACCTCAAGCAATCCACCTGCTGCAGCCTCCCAAAGTGCTGGGATTACAGGTGCAAGCCACTGTGCCAGACACTCTTTTTTTTTTTTTCTTTTTTTCTGAAATGGAGTCTTGCTCTGTCACCCAGGCTGGAGTGCAGTGGCACAATCTCAGCTCACTGCAACCTCCACCTCCTAGGTTCAAGTGATTCTCCTGCCTCAGCCTCCCCAGTAGCTGAGATTACAGCTGCATGCCACCACGCCCAGCTAATTTTTGTATTTTTAGTAGAGACGGGGTTTCACCATGTTGGCCACACTGGTCTCAAACTCCTGACCTCAGTTGATCCACCTGCCTCAGCCTCCCAAAGTGCTGGGATTAGAGTTGTGAGCCACCGCGCCCGGCCTTGTTTTTTTGAGACCAGGTCTTGCTCTTTTGTTCAGGCTGGGGTGCAGTAGCATAGTCATGGCTACTGCAGCCTCAACCTGCTCGACTCAAGTGATGCTCCCACCTCAGCATCCCAAAGTGCTGGGATTACAGGTGTGAGTCACCGTGCCCAGCCTAAGGAGAGATACTGAACAACATAAACATAATTACTGTAACAAATGTCACAAAACCCTCACAAATTCCAGATTTCCTAATTACTGAATTGACCCATTTTGCTTGTGTGGTGGCAAATGTCTTCATTTCTCATGCATTCTCATGAATCGTCCACCTATGGAGTATCTTATCAAAGGCCTGACATCAAAGAGAGATTGAAACATGAAAGAGAACCTCAGACTATGAAAGCCTAAAAAATGAATTTAACACAAAATAATATACATGGGTCAGGATTAAAATCACTTAGAAATCAGAATTCTGAGTGAACCATATTAAAGTGTTCTGAAGGAAAGCCATCAGGCAGACAACAATCTCATTACCAGAAATACATTATTCTAATTAAATTCTTACGGGCCAATTCATTCTTTTGTGCCCTATTATTAAGTACATCATCACCAAACTGGGTAATCACAGTTGACATCTTGACAAAAATTTGGAATGGTGGGGAAAACTATAAACTAGCAGTCAGGAAATCTGATTTATAGTGTGGCTTCCACTACTAACTAGCAGTGTGACTTCAGTCAAGTCACTTAACCTCTTTTGACATTGATTTCCTCATGTGTAAAACGAAAAATATGGAATAGGTTTGAGGTCTCTTCTACTTTGTGAAAGATACTGGCACTAGCAAACCTACAAGAAAAACTAACTAAACAGAGTCCTTCAGGCTGAAATAAAAGAACTTAGGGAGTAACTTGAATGCAAATTAAGAAATCTCTTAAAGATAACTACATAGAGTTCAGCATCATGGTTCATGCCTGTGATCCCAGCACTTTGGGAAGCTAAGGAAGGAGGATCGCTTGAGGCCAAGAAGTCAAAACCAACCTGGGCACCGTAGTGAAATCTCATCTCTCTACAAAAAAACAAAACTACATAGGTTAAAAAAAAAAAAATGAATACATGGTTAAAAATAAAAGACAGTTAAATGACTTTTTTTTTTCTTTAGACGGAATTTTGTTCTGTTGCCCAGGCTGGAGTGCAGTGGTACAATCTCGGCTCACTGCAACCTCTGACTCCTGGGTTCAAGTGATTCTCCTGCCTCAGCCTCCCAAATAGCTGGGATTACAGGCATGTGCCACCACGCCCGGCTAATTTTTGTGTTTTTAGTACAGACAGGGTTTCACCATATTGGCCGGGCTGGTCTTGAACTCCTCACTACAAGCGATCTGCCAGCCTCAGCCTCCCAAAGAGCTAGGATTACAGGTGTGAGCCACGGTGCCTGACCTTGAAATGAATTTTTTTGTTTGTAAATCTTTTTATCTCCTATCTAATTAAAAGACCACTGCCTAAAGCAGTATTTATACATCTGTGTTGATGGGAACACAATGTATAATATGTAATCTGTATGACAGTAATAGCACAAAGGAAGGGGAGAGAACAGAGCTATATGGAAGCAAAATTTTTATACACTATTAAAATCAAGCTGATAGGCCAGATGTGGTGGCTCACACCTGTAATCCCAGCACTTTGGGAGGCCAAGGCAGGTGGATCACTGGAGGTCAGGAGTTCGACACCAGCCTGGCCAACATGGTGAAACCCCATCTCTACTAAAAACACAAAAAAATCAGCTATGCATGGTGATGCATGCCTGTAATCCCAGCTACTCGGGAGGCTGAGGCAGGGGAACTGCTTGAACCCAGGAGGTGGAGGTTGCAGTGAGCTGAGATCGTGCCATTGCACTCCAGCCTGAGAGGCAGGGCAAGACTCTGTCTCAAAAAAAAAAAAAAAAAAAAAAAAAAAAGATAGGCCAGGTGCAGG
>NW_012101277.1:648247-667196 GCF_000951045.1 Mandrillus leucophaeus | reverse complement strand
ATAGGCCAGGTGCAGGGACTCATGCCTATAATCCCAGCACTTTCGGAGGCTGAGGCAGCAGGATCATTTGAGGTCAGGAGTTCGAGACCAGTCTGACCAACAGAGCAAAACCACATCTCTACCAAAAATACAAATATTAGCTGGGTGTGGTGGCATGTGCCTGTAGTCCCAGCTACTTGGGAGGCTGAGGCATGAGAATCGCTTGAGCCCAGGAGACAGAGGTTGCAGTAAGCTGAAATTGTGCTACTGCATTCCAGCCTGGGCAACAGACCATGTCTCAAAAAAAAAAAAAAAAAAAAAAAAAGATAAAAAGATGCTAATTGCACCAATTTTAAAATTGGAACTAGAAAAAAAGACCTTGAATAACTGAAACAATCTTGAGAAAGAAGAACAATGCTGAAGGCATCACACTTCCTGATTTCAAAATATATTATAAAGCTCTAGTAATTAAAACTGTAAGGTACTAATGTGAAAACAGACATAGAGACCATTGGAAGAGAATAGAGAGCACAGGGCCAGGCATGGCAGCTCACACCTGTAATTCCAACTACTTGGGAAGATTGCTTGAGCCCAGGAGTTCAAGGCTGCAGTGAGCTACCATTGTACCACTACACTCCACAATGGGCCACAGAGTGCGACCCCATCTCTGAAAAACAAAAACAAAAGAATAGAGAGCCCAGAAAGAAATCCACACATATATGGTCAACTGATCTTCCACATGAATGCCAAAAATACACAACAAGGATATGTTGGAAAAACTGGATATCAGCCAGACATGGTGACTCACACCTGTAATCCCAGCATTTTGGAAGACCAAGGTGGGGAGATCACTTGAGGTCAGGAGTTCAAGACCAGCCTGGCTAACACAGCAAAACCGTCTCTACCGAAAAAATTACAAAAAAAACATTACCCGGGAGTGGTGGCACGCACATGTAATCCCAGCTACTGAGGTGTGACAATCACTTGAACTCAAGAGGCAGAGATTGCAGTGAGCCGAGATGGCACTGCTGTATGCCAGCCTGGGTGACAGAGTGAGACCCTGTCTCAAAAAAACAAAACCGGCCGGGCGCGGTGGCTCAAGCCTGTAATCCCAGCACTTTGGGAGGCCGAGGCGGGTGGATCACGAGGTCAGGAGATCGAGACTATCCTGGCTAACATGGTGAAACCCCATCTCTACTAAAAATACAAAAAACTAGCCGGGCGTGGTGGCGGGCGCCTGTAGTCCCAGCTACTTGGGAGGCTGAGGCGGGAGAATGGCGTGAACCTGGGAGGCGGAGCTTGCAGTGAGCCGAGATCACGCCACTGCACTCCAGCCTGGGAGACACAGCGAGACTCCATCTCAAAAAAAAAAAAAAAACCAAAAACAAAAAACACTGGATGTCCACAAGCAAAAGAATGAAATCAGAATATCTTATACTATAAAAAAACAACTCAAAATGGATTAAAGACTTAAATGTTAAGAATTGAAATTGTAAAACTCCTATAATCCAGGGGGTGGCCAGGCATGGTGGTTCACACCTGTAATCCCAGCACTTTGGGAGGCCAAGGCAGGTGGATCATCTGAGGTCAGGAATTTGAGACCAGCCTGGTTAACATGGTGAAACTTGGCTCTAAGAAAAATACAAAAATTAGCTAGGCATGGTGGTGCACGCCTGTAGTCCCAGCTACTTGGGAGGCTGAGGCAGGAGAATTGCTTGAACCCAGGAGGTAGAGGTTGCAGTGAGCCAAAATCATGCCACTGCACTCCAGCCTGGGTGACAGAGTGAGACTCTGTCTCAAATAAAAAGAAGAAGAAGAAGAAGAAGAAAATACAGGGGGAATGTGTCATGATATTGGTGTTGGCAATGATTTCTGTTTTGTTTTTGTTTTTGTTTTTGTTTTTGCTTGCACCACCACACCCGGCTAATTTTTGTATTTTAGTAGAGACAGGGCTTCACTATGGTGGCCAGGCTGGTCTTGAACTACTGACCTCAAGTGATCCTCCCGCCTCAGTCTCCATAAGTCCTAGGATTACAGGCGTCAGCCACTGCGCCTGGCCTCTTACATAGTACTTCCTATGTTCAAACTCTGTTCTAAGCATTTTTTGTACATTTACTCATTTGGTCTTCATACCTACCCTAGAAGATAGGGATTATATGTTATAGTTGAGGAAACTGAGGCATGGAGGAAGTTAAGGGATTTGCCCAAGGGTTCATTTGTAAGCAAGTATTGAGAACATGCTATTAAACGATGTTTTTTACCTTTGTTCAAAAAAAAAAAAAACAACCCTAAGATTTTAATCGTATAAATTGATTTGCAGTTTAGCAAAACAATTCATTTTTTGATCATTTAAATTTGAAAGTATTCCATGGCAATATTTTATTGCTAACTATGTCTGACTACCTTTTATTTTAACCTAAATCTTAAGCTGTAGGAAATGGTTTGAATTTAATGATCTTGAGGCTTTTAGTAATTTTTTTAGGTTTTGCTTTTCTTTCCCTTGAGACAGAGTCTTGCTCTGTTGTCCAGGCTGGAGTGCAATGGTACGATCTTGGCTCACTGCAACCACTGCCTCCAGGTTCAAGTGATTCTCCTACCTCAGCTTCCTGAGTAGCTGGGATTACAGGCATGTGCCACTATGTCCAACTAATTTTTGTATTTTTAGTAAGACGGAGTTTCACCATGTTGGCCAGGCTGGTCTCAAACTCCTGACCTCAGGTGATTCGCCCACCTCGGCCTCCCAAAGTGCTGGGATTACAGGCATGAGCCACCATGCCCGGCCTGGCTCTACTAAGTCCCTATTTGAGTTTAGATATATTGTAGAAACCTGATCAAGCACATGCTTTTCCCTCCTTTTGGAACACACTAGCCATTTTTCTCTGCCTAGAAACTTCTAATCATTCTCTAAGACTAAGCTTTTTACTTCCTTGATGAAACTTTACCTGTGTCATGCCCTCGACAGAATATGTCACTCTGTCTTCTGGTTTCCTACAATATTCTGCTTATTATATCCGTTTTCACATTTCATTATCATTATCTGCTTATAACTATTTTCCTTCTTCCTCATTTGCTTGCCTCCTTCCCTAAGTTATGAGTTACTCAAAAACAGGACCATTTTTTATTCACTTTTATGTTTTTGGTCCCTGGTAATTCAAAACATTGGTGGAATACTCCATATGAAATCTAATATTGAGGTGAGCAGACTGCTCGAGCCCAGGAGTTTGAGAACAGCCTGGGCAATATGGTGAAACCCTGTCTCTACAAAAAATATGAAAAATTAACTGGGTGTGGTGGCATGTACTTGTAGTCCTTGCGCAGGCTGAGGTGGGAGGATCGTTTGAGCCCGGGAGGCAGAGGTTGCAGTGAACTGAGATTGTACCACTGCACTCTAGCGTGGTCAACAGAGCAAGACCCTGTCTTAAAAAAAAATAAAGAAAACAAAATCGAATATCCATATAATGGAAGTGCACAATGTAGAGAAAAGTTTGGAGATCAACTGGGCCACAGTTTTGAAATCAGTGTAAGCAAGACTCAGCAAATGCTAAATTGTGAGACATCTTTCAGCTTCCATGGTCCTTCCAGGACCCAACTTCTCTGCACAGCAAACTCTAGCTCTCCAGTCTCCATTAAAGGAAGGAAAGCAAGTAATAAATTATTTATTGTAATTTAACGAGTTACCTGTTCTGAGAGCATTTCAAAGAACCTAAAAGAGGACCAATGGTAAACCCAAAGGATTGAATCTACTGATAAATTTTTTTAGGGGGCTAAAATTTATTTATATTTTTTTAATCTTCTTGTTCATGTTCTCTCACGAAAATCTACTAACACAGTGGCCAATATATGGAAACATTCTGAGTAGCTTTTCCCCACATCAAACCGTATTAGCAATTACCTTCACATTGTACATCAGCTTAGTCCTAAGTAGAAACTACTTTTCCATTTGGAACTTGGCAAAGCCTCTCATGGTCATAATTAAAAACCTCATTGCCATCTCCACCAGGTGGTCTTTTTTTCCATTATATTCTACCTGGGCTTTAGTGTACCAATCCCTAAGGAAGTCTGGGTAGATGGGCTATTTTTAGAATCTATGAATATTGCTGGCATGAATGATCCATCCACAAATTCCCAAAAGAATGACCAGTTTTGAGAAGTAGGCAGTGCCTCATCATAATATTGAAAAGTATTTCAGTGTTAGGCTTGAAAAATCATTGCCTCAGGGCCTAGATACACAGCCAAGAAAGACTAAAAGTAAAAAAAAAAAAAAAAAATCTTTCAAATCCTGGCCCTAGGAAAAGGATGCTACATCCCACCTGGGTCTTTTCAGCTACACTGGTCCTTAAACCTCATCAACAACAACAATGACACCAGTCTGGGCTTTGAAGGATGACAATCTTGAATGGAGAGTTGTGGGGTCTCTAAGAATAATATATCACTCACAAATGTATCTACATCATTTTTCACCATATTTATATTTGCAACTGATATTAATTTCTCTTACTTTTATCAAAACATTACTTTTTAAAAAAAATTTCCATAGGCCAGGCGTGGTGGCTCACACCTGTAAGCCCAGCACTGTGGGAGGCCGAGGTGGGCGGATCATGAGGTCAGGAGATCGAGACCATCCTGGCTAACACGGTGAAACCCTGTCTCTACTAAAAATACAAAAAGTTAGCCAGGCATGGTGGCGGACGCCTGTAGTCCCAGCTACTCGGGACGCTAAGGCAGGAGAATGGGGTGAACCCGGGAGGTGAAGGTTACAGTGAGCCGAGATCGCGTCACTGCACTCCAGCCTGGGCGACAGAGCAAGACTCAGTCTCAAAAAAAAAAAATTTTTCCAACATTTTTTTTCTTTTTTTTCCAAGATGGAGTCTCACTGTCACCCAGACTGGAGTGCAGTGGCGAGATCTCAGCTCACTGCAAACTCCGCCTCCCAGGTTCCAGTGATTCTCCTGCCTCAGCATCCTGAGTAGCTGGGATTACAGGTGCCCGCCACCATGCCTGGCTAACTTTTTTATTTTTATTAGAGACAGGATTTTACCATGTTGGCCAGACTAGTCTCAAACTCCTGACCTCAGGCGATCTGCCCAACTTGGCCTCCCAAAGTGCTGGGATTACGGGTGTGAGCCACCATCCCCAGTCTTTATTTTCAACTTTTAAGTTCAGGGATACATGTGCAGAATGTGCAGGTTTGCTATTAGGTTGGTGCAAACATAATTGTGGTTTTTGCATTATTGAAATTTGCTGTTCGATATTAGAATACATCCTTAAATAAATGTGGTTATGTTATACATCATTTTAATGCATGTTTCTCACTTTTTTTTTGCTAATGACTTATTACTTGTTGTTTATTTTATATTTATTTATTTATTTATTTTTTTGAGAGGGTGTCTCACTCTGGGGTACAGTGGCATGACCATGGCTCACTGCAACCTTCACCTCCCAGGTTCAAGTATTCTCCTACCTCAGCCTCCCAAGTAGCTGGGAGTACAGGCCCATGCCACCATGCCCAGCTAATTTTGTATTTTTAGTAGAGACAGGGTTTCACTATGTTGGCCAGGCTGGTCTTAAACTCCTGGCCTCAAGTGATTCACCTGCTTCAGCCTCCCAAAGTGCTGGGATTACAAGCATGAGCCACCGTGCCAACCCCATATTTTATATTTATTTTAGACTATAGAAATGAGGTTAGAGGAAAAGGAAATTATTTTTGTCTTTTTGAGCAATTTTCTTATTCAAGTTCAAAATGGATCATAAAGCAGTGGAGACAACGCGCAACATCAACAATGCATTTGGCCCAGAAACCGCTAACAAGTGTACAGTGCAGTAGTGGTTCAAGAAGTTCTGCAAAGGAGACCAGAGCCTTGAAGATGAGGAGAATGAAGGCTGGCCATTGGAAGCTGACAATAACAAATTGAGAGCAATTGTCGAGGCTGATCCTCTTACAACTACACAAGAAGTTTCAGAAGAACTCAACGTCGACCGTTCTATGGTCATTCAGCATCTGAAGCAAATTGGACATGTGAAAAAGCTTGATAAATGCGTGTCTCATGAGCCAAGCGAAAAATTTAAAAATCATCGTTTTGAAGTGTTGTCTTCTCTTATTTTACGCAACAATGACGAACAATTTTTTCAATTGGATTGTGACGTGTGATGAAAAGTGGATTTTATACTACAATCAGTGACAACCAGCTCAGTGGTAGGACGGAGAAGAAGCTCCAAATCACTTCCCAAAGCCAACCTGCACTGAAAAAAAGGTCATGGTCACCTTGTGTGGTGATCTGCTGCCGGTCTGATCTACCACAGCTTTCTGAATCCCAGGAAACCCATTACATCTGAGAAGTATGCTCAGCAAATAGATGAGATGCACCAAAAACTGCAATGCCTGCAGCCGGCATTGGTCAATAAGAAAGGCCCAATTCTTTTCCACAACAATATCTGACTGCACATCACACAACCAACGCTTCAGAAGTTGAAAGAATTGGGCTACGAAGTTCTGCCTCATCCGTCGTATTCACCTGACCTCTCACCAACTGACTGCCCCTTCTTCAAGCATGTTCACAACTTCCAGCAGGGAAAATGCTTCCACAACCAGCAGGATGCAGAAAATGCTTTTCAAGAGTTCGTTGAACCCCAAAGCACAGATTTTTAAGCTAAAGGAATTAACAAACTTATTTCTTGTTGGCAAAAATGTGTTGACTGTAATGATTACTATCTTAATTAATAAAAATGTGTTTGAGCCTAGTTATAATGATTTAAAATCCACGGTCCGAAACAGCAATTACTTTTGCACCAACTAATACATAGATAAATCTGTGCCATGGTGATTTGCTGCACAGATCATTCCATCACCCAGGTATTAATCCCAGCATCCACTAGCTATTCTTCCTGATCCTCTCCCTTCTCCCTTCTCCCATCCCCCGCCCTCTGACAGGCCCCAGTGTATGTCATTCCCCGCCATGTGTCCATGCGTTCTCATCATTTAGCTCCCACTTATAAGTGAGAACATGTGGTGTTTAGTTTTCTGTTCCTGCATTAATTTGCTGAGGATAATGGCTTCCGACTCCATCCATGTCTCTGCAAAGGACATGATCTCATTCCTTTTGATGCCTGCATAGTATTCCATGGTATATATGTACCACGTTTTCTGTCTTTTTTTTTTTTTCTTGAGACAGAGTCTTGCTCTGTTGCCCTGGCTAGAGTGCAGCGGCCAGGTATTTCTGCCTCTAGGTCTTTGAGGAATTGCCACACTGTCTTCCACAATGATTGAACTAATTTACACTCCCATTGTAAAAGGGTTCCTTTTTCTCCACAATCTCACCAGCATCTGTTGTTTTTGACTTTTTAATAATCACCATTCTGACTGGTGTGAGATAGTATCTCACTGTGGTTTGGATTTGCATTCTCTAATGATTGGTGATGTTGAACTTTTTTTCACATATTTGTTGGCCACATGTATATCTTCTTTTGAGAAGTATCTGTTCATGTCCTTTGCCCACTTTTTTTTTTCTTTTTTTTTTTTTTTTTGGAGGAGTCTCGTTATGTCGCCCAGGCTGGAATGCAGTGGTACAATCTCAGCTCACTGCAACCTCCACTTCCTGGATTCAAACGATTCTCAGCCTTAGCCTCCTAAGTAGCTGGGATTACATGCATGTGCACCATGCCCAGCTAATTTTTTTATTTTTAGTAGAGATGGGGTTTCATCATATTGGCCAGGCTGGTCTTGAACTCCTGACCTCAAGTGATCTGCCCACCTCAGCCTCCCAAAGTGCTAGGATTACAGGTGTGAGCCACTGCACCTGGCCTCTTCGCCCACTTTTTAATAGAGATGTTTGTGATTTCTTTGTAAATTTTAAAATATTACTTTCAAAATGCAAAGGAGTACCTCTTATTTCTTCGTTTCCCATATTTTATGAATAAATCCGTATTTATCTTATCCGTTATTCTTGCTTTCATAGCCTTGATTCATATTTCTTTTATCAGTTTTTAATTTCAGAGGAAAAAAGACCCCTAAGCTTTCAGCAGTTGATTATCTAGTGTCTGATTTGTTCAGTTCAATTCACCATAAGTATTTTTAAGCTCCTACTACAAAGGCCAAAACTGAAACATACAAAATATAAGATGGGTTTCTGTTTTCAACGGGCTTAAAGTCTTGTGGGAATTCAGGCAACCAAAAAAATTTTTTTTTTTTTATGATCTACTGGGTACTGAAGGAGCTGTAGGCTAGAGATTAAAGCACTGACTCTGGAGGCAGATGATCTAAATTCAAATTCTGATTTTGCCACTTCATGGACAACCCTGGGCAAATTGCTTAAACTCTCTGTAATTTAGGTCTCTTGTCTGTAAAACTGAGCTAAGAATATTATCTGGGTTGTTATGAGGATGAAGTTCCAAGCTAAGCACTTAGAACAGCATCTAAGTGGCATATAGTAAGCACTCAATAAATGTCAACAGCTTGAGATAGTAATTAAGTACTGCTCACAAATATTACTGTTTTCTCTCTTCCAGACATGTGGAATGCACATATGGTTGAATCACATTTTCCTGTCCCCTTTTAAGTTAGGCATGGCAATGTGCCTGACTCTGGCTAATAAAATGTGAAAAGTGGCACGTATCAGTTCTAGGTAGAAGCTTAAAAACCAGTACATACATTTGCTAAGTTAATTTCTCCCTGTCATGGTGAATAAGCAAACATGTGCTGAGATGGATGAGATGAAGCCTCTGATACTAAGACGTGTGACTAAGTATCCCGTATCTTGGGACTTTTTTTTGAGACAGAGTCCTACTGTCTCCCAAGCTGGAGTACAGTGGCACGATCTCAGCTCACTGCAACCTCTGCCTCCCAGGTTCAAGAGATTCTCATGCCTCAGCCTCCCAAGTAACTGGGACTAGAGGCATGTGCCAAGACACCCAGCTAATTTTTGTATCTTTTAGTAGAGATGGGGTTTCACCATGTTGGTCAGGCTGGTCTCGAACTCCTGGCCTCAAATGATCTGCCCACCTTGGCCTCCCAAAGTGCTGTGATTACAGGCGTGGGCCACCACACCCAGCCCATATCTTGGGGCTTTTAAAAATGAACAGAACCTGGACGAGTGCGGTGTTTACCACTTCCTACTGTCTCCCATAATGAGAGCCTTAAAATGCTATAAAGGAGTCAAAATAAAGCAGAAACCTGGAAAAGAAAAGAAGCATCTATAATATGGCCTCAGCATACACAACTCTTAATACCTGTCAAAACACATGATACAGCTAAACAACACAGGGATCATCTCCCAATATGCACAAAGAAGTGTGAAGAGAGCTAAACACGAGCATCATGAGACCTATAAGATTTTATCCAGGCTCTGCCACCCACTTCCTGAGTAACCCTGGCCAGTGTGATAAGCGGTCAGTTTCTGGGATCCCTCAACACTTGGATATAAGGAAATATGAACTCCTTATCTAAGAGATAAGCTATATGATAGATCTGAGCATTTATTAATTAATTCATTCTTCTAATCAACAAATAGTTATTGATCATCTACTAAGTGTCAGGGAATGTAATGCACAGTGACACAGGGATGAACAAGAGAGGCAAGTTCCTACTCCCATATAGCTTACATTTACCATGGGAGATAGAGAACAGCAAATTGTTAAACAAGTTAATCTTAAAAAATGCAAATAGTGATAACTGCTTTGAAACAAACAGATGTGGTAAGTGTCATGGGGGAATGGTACTTTTAGTTTGAGTGGTCAGAGAGGCATCCTTGTGGAAGCGATGCCGAGTTTGGGCTGAAATATGACTTACACAAAAGAACCAACCCCCTGAGGATCTCGAGTGTTCTAGGTAGAAAGGCAAGTGCAAAGGCCCTGAGGTATAGAAGGGCATAAAGAGCTTGGAGAAGAGTGGTAGGAGATGAGTCAGAGAGACAGCAGGGTTAAATCATGCAGGCTTTTGTAAGCAATAAGGAGTTTGGAGGCTCATGGAGATTTTGAATCAGAAGCATGTTATAATTTAATTTATGATTTATGTTTCAAAGATAATCACAATGTAACCATCCAACAGGTTCACCTTGCCTGCTGTCTAGACAGGGCAAATTTATCAAGACAGGGGAATTGCAATAGAGAAGGAGTAATTCGTGCAGAGCCAGCTGTATGGGAGACTAGAATTTTAATATTACTCAAAACGGTCTCCCTGAGAATTCGGGGATTAGAGTTTTTAAGGATAATTTTGGGGTGGGGGCAGTGAGTCAGGAGTGTTGACTGGTTGGGTCGGAGACGAAATCATAGGGAGCCAAATCTGTTCTTTTACCCTGAGTCAGTTCCTGGGTGGGGGCCATAAGATCAGACAACTCAGTTTATCCTATCTTGGTGGTGCCAGCCGATCCATCAAGTACAGAGTCTGCAAAATATCTCAAGCACTGACCTTAAGTTTTACAATAGTGATGTTATCCTCTGGAGCAATTTGAGGAGAGTCACAATCTTGTAGCCTCCGGATGCATGTCTCCTAAACCATAATTTCTAATCTTGTGGCAATTTGTTAGTCCTACAATGGCAGTCTAGTTCTTACCCAAGAAGGGTGTTTGTTTTGGGAAAGGGCTATTATTATCTTTGTTTTAAACTGTAAACTAAGTTCCTCCAAAAGTTAGTTCAGCCTATGCCCAGGAATGAACAAGGATAACTTGGAGGTTAGAAGTAAAATGGAGTCGGTTAGGTCGGATCTCTTTCACTGTCTCAGTCACAATTTTGCAATGGTAGTTCCACCAACTGCTATATGGGAAGGAATGAGTTTGGAGGCAATTTCAAAAGTCTAGTTAAGAAACTGTACAGGTGGCAACAGAAAATAGGGTCAGAAAGTTCATGAATATACTTTGGAAAACAAGTCAAAAGAACCAACTGACGAGTTGGATGTGGCAAGTTAAAGACTGAATCAAGGGTAATGGAAGATGATGTCATTTGGTAAAATAGGGAAAACCAAGGAGGAACAGATTTGGGGATGGAAATGAGCAATTGTGTTTTTGAACACATTGAACTTGATATACCTACCAGGCAGAATTTTTAGGAAGAATAAATTCAGCAGGGTGCGGTGGCTCACACCTGTAATCCCAGCACTTTGGGAGGTTGAGGCGGGTGGATCACCTGAGGTCAGGAGTTCAAGACCAGCCTGGCCAACATGGTGAAACCCCATCTTTACTAAAAAATACAAAAATTAGCCAGGCATGGTGGTGTACCCCTGTAACCTCAGTTACTTGGGAGGCTAAGGCACAAGAATCGCTTGAATCGGGAGGTGGCGGTTGTGGTGAGCCGAGATTGCACCACTACCCTCCAGCCTGGGCCACAGAAAGAGACTCTGTCTCAAAAAAAAAAAAAAAGAATAAATGAGATAACATTTTAAATGTTTAAATTTTTGTTTAATTGCAATTTAATTTGTAAATTCTTTGTTTAATTGCATTTTCCTAATACATAATCAGTACTCAAAAAACAATTATTTTCTTTCCAAATTTGCTAAATTTCCTAAAGCCAGGTGCCCTAATTTGAAAAAGGGACCATATCAATCTTACAGATTCATAGTGTGCCTTAAGTGACTTAATATATGTAAATAAAGGTTATTAATAATAACTAATGTATATATAGGTCTTACCATGTTCTAAGCACTCTTTTAAGTGTATTTAATTAACCAATTGAAGCCAACAACTCTATAAGTATAACTGCCATTATAAAATTATAACTGAAACAGTGAAAGAGATCCGACCTAACCAACTCCATCTGGCTTCTAACTTCCAAGCTATTCTTGTTCATTCCCGGGCATCCATGAAACTAATTTTGGGAGGAGCCTAGTTTATAGTTTAACTTTGAAACTTTGATCTCTGGCTGGGTGCAGTGGCTCACATCTGTAATCCAGCACTTTGGGAGGCTGAGGTGGGCAGATCACTTGAGTCCAGGAGTTTGAGACCAGCCTGGGAAACATAGCAAAACTCTGTCTCTACAAAAATTACAAAAAATAGCCGAGCATGGTGGAGTGTGCCTATAATCCCAGCTACTCAGGAGGCTGAGGTGGGAGGATCACTTGAGCCTGGGAGGTCTAGGTTGCAGTGAGCAGAGATGTCACCAGTGCAATCCAGCCTGGGCCACAAAGTCTCAAAAAAAAAAAAACAAGAAAAATCAAATAGTCCCTCTTTTGTTTAATTGCATTTTCCTGATTACAAATGAGAGAACCAAATTTATTTATTTATTTATTTATTTTTGAGACAGAGTTTTGCTTTGTTGCCCAGGCTGGAGTACAGTGGTGCAATCTCGGCTCACTGCAACCTCCACCTCCCAGGTTCAAGCAATTCTCCTGCCTCAGCCTCCGAGTAGCTGGGATTACAGACACATGCCACCATGCCCAGCCAATTTTTATATTTTTTGTAGAAACGGGGTTTCACCATGTTGGCCAGGCTGGTCTTGAACTCCTGACCTCATGATCCACCTACCTCAGCCTTCCAAAGTGCTGGGATTACAGGCATGAGCCACCGCGCCCGGCCCAACACTTCCATTCCCCCGTTCATAATATAGGTAAATGTGCTGATAAAATGTTTTTAAAAATTGATTAAAAATAGAAGTCCACAACTGTAAATTAACGAAATATGAGCTTTGTCCTTTGTTATATGTTTACCCATTCAACTACTACACATTGAACTGATATTTGCCAGGCCTGGTTTACAAAGATGACTAAGATATTGTATGGAGACAAAAATGAATCCAGCTAATTATAAGGCAGTGAGCTGACTGCTAAAATAGACAGGTTCACAATGCATGCCTGGAAAAACAGCATTCATCCTTCAAGAGTCCTTCATATTTCTGCAAAGTAATAACAACTAGCATTGATTACTTGTTCCGACCTATTCACTGTGCTAAATGTATCACATGAATGATCTCAACTGATCTTCACAACAACCTTAAGAGGTAGTTCTTATTATTTTCTCCATTTCATAGATGAAGGAACTGAGGCAGAGAGAAGTTAAGCAGTTTTTTTAGGGTTGTGGCAGGACTGGGATTTGAAGACAAGCAATCTGATTTCAGAGCCTGTGATCTTAGGTACTT
This sequence comes from Mandrillus leucophaeus, assembly GCF_000951045.1. Taxonomy (NCBI): domain Eukaryota; kingdom Metazoa; phylum Chordata; class Mammalia; order Primates; family Cercopithecidae; genus Mandrillus; species Mandrillus leucophaeus. The sequence continues at coordinate 654,161 of NW_012101277.1, read as the reverse complement.
ATACAATTCCACCTCCTGAATCTATTCTGTTTACCTCCCCTTCCTCTTTCCATGCAAAAGCAGAAAACAGTATTTTGTGGTATCATAGCATCCTAGGAATACCTCTATTGGAGATTCTACTGTTTTGGAAGGCAGCTATGCTCACCACTATACCACCAACACTATTCTACTGTTTTGAACTATTATGTTCCAGTGTCTGTCTCCTTTAGAAAAGGATTGCATTATTCTTTTTTAGACTGCATAGCAAGTAGCAGGTGTTCAATAATGTCACCAAGGATAAAATAAGTGATTAAAAATGTGATTATTTCAACCACCTTGAAGGAGGACAAACTGTTCATGGCAAGCAAGCAGGCCAGGCTATAAAAGATGCATTTGTTCTTGTTCAAGAGGCCTCCTGGAGCTTGGGATACCTAGAAAGCAGATATCAACGGAAGGGTTGGAGGGGAGAGGTGAAAGGACTAGCAGAAAGAGAGGCCAGGACTGCTGGAGTTGACAGATTTTCTTTCCTGTATGCGATGGGATGGATTTGAAGGATAGTTATCTGTAGGAAATTCATAGACTGCTCTGCATTGTTCTCACACTTAAAAATGTAACCAGCTGGGCGCGGTGGCTCACGCCTATAATCCCAGCACTTTGGGAGGTCGAGGCGGGCAGATTACCTCAGGTTAGGATTTCAAGATCGGCCTGGCCAACATGGTGAAACCCCATCTCTACTAAAAATACAAAAATTAACCAGGTTTGGTGGTGCGAGCCTGTAATCCCAGCTACTCGGGGGGCTGAGGCAAGAGAATCACTTGAACTCAGAAGGTGGAAGTTGCAGTGAGCCCAGGTCTTGCCACCGCACTCCAGCCTGGGCAACAGAGCGAGACTCCTGCTCAAACAAACAAACAAACAAAAAAAGAAGTGTCTAACCTTAGTATGGCTTAAGTAGTATTTTTGATGCATCCGGGAGCAGAACTCTAGAGAATTTTTTCAAAAGTAACTTTTAAAGAAAATGTCAGCCCTTTATAAAATATCTGCCCAGGTAACTTGGAAACCCTTTCTTTGAGAAAATGAACCACATCCAACATATACTGAGATCGTCAAGTGCACTTTAAGCTCATTTTTGCTGGAAGGGAAATCTCACTTGTACCCTTCTTCAAAACAAACATGTGTACACTCTGGTCTAACTTTTTGCTGCTGTTACCATTAATTTTTTTTTTCCTTTGTGAAGGGAATAGAATTTTATCTGTATTATTTGTAAGGGCTTTTTTTCCCCTGAGATAAATGTGACCTATGTCAGGAACTAGAGTTAATCTGGCCTAACATGGAACAAGGAGGCTGGGGCTCAGAGGCATAAGGGACTTTATTTGTTCCTAAGATCAGTGCTTGAGATATTTTGCAAATGCTGAACCTGATGAATCACCTGGCACTACCCAGATCGATTAACTGGCTCATCTGATCTTGTGGCCCCCACCCAGGAACTGACTCAGTACCAGAGGACAGCTTCCATTCCCTATGATTTCATCTCCTGCCTAACCAATCACCACTCCTGACTCCCTGGCTTCCCCCAACCAACAAGTTGTCCTTAAAAACTCTGATCCCCAAATGCTCAGGGAGCCTACTTTGAGTAATAATAAAACTCCAGTCTCCTGCACAGCCTGCTCTGCATAAATTACTCTTTCTCTATTGTGATTACCCTGTCTTTATAAACTGGCTCTGTCTAGGCATCAGGCAAGGTGAATCCAGTGGGCAGTTACAACTTTAGAATCCTCCCAAGGTGGGAGGATCATTTGAGGACAGGAGTTCGAGACCAGCCTGGGAAACATGGCAAGACCCCATCTCTACTAAATAAATTAATGTGTTGGCAGGACCTTCTGGAAGCTTTAGAGAAAAATCAATTTCCTTGCCTTTTCTAGCTTCTACAGGCCACCTACATTCCTTGGCTAAGGCCTTCTTCCACCTTCAAAACTAGCAATGGCTAGTCAAGTCTTTCTCGTGCTGCATCAGTTGGCCACCGACTCTTCTTCTGCCTCTCTCCTCCACTTTTTTTGTAATTTTTAATTTTGATTTTTTTGAAACAGAGTCTCACTCTGTTGCCCAGACTGGAGTGCAATGGCGCAATCTTGGTTCGCTGCAACTTCCACCTCCAAGGTTCAAGTGATTCTCCCACCTCAGCCTCCCAAGTAGCTGGGCTTACAGGTGTGTGCTACCACACTTGGCTAATTTATATATATATACACAGACACACATATAGACACACACACACACATATATACACACATACACACACACACACACACACACACATATATATATATATATATTTTTTTTTGAGACCAAGTTTCACTCTTGTTGCACAGGCTGGAGTGCAATGGTGCAATCTCGGCTCACGGCAATCTTCACCTCCTGGGTTCAATCTATTCTCCTGCCTCAGCCTCCCGAGTAGGTGGGATTACAGGCATGCGCCACCACACTTGGCTAATTTCATATTTTTAGTAGAGACGGGGTTTCTCCATGTTGGTCAGGGTGGTCTCAAACTCCCAACCTTAGGTGATCCACCCATTTCGGCTTCCCAAAGTGCTGGGATTACAGGAGTGAGCCACCGCACCCGGACAATTTTTATATTTTTAGTGGAGATGGGTCTTCACCATGTTGGCCAGGCTGATCTCAAATTCCTGACCTCAGGTGATCTGCCTGCCTGGGCCTCCGAAAGTGCTGGGATTACAGGTGTGATCCACCACACCCAGCCATAAACACATCTTTAAAAGTGCAAGAGGTCGGACGGTCAGGAGTTTGAGACCAGCCTGGCCAACATGGCGACACCCTGTCTCTACTAAAACTACAAAAATTAGCCAGGCATGGTGGTGCGCGCCTATAGTCCCAGCTTAAGAGGAGGCTGAGGTGGGAGAATTGCTTGAATCTGGGAGGCAGAGGTTCAATAAGCTGAGATTGCACCACTGCACTCCAGCCTGGGCGACAGAGCGAGACTCTATCTCAAAAAAAAAAATGTGTTCACATTGAGCCCACCCAGATAATTCAAATTAATTTCCCTATTTTAAGGACAAATGATTAGCAACTTTAATTCCATCTGTAACCGTAATTCTCCTTTTCCATGTAATATAACATATTCACAGGTTCCGGGGATTCAGCATGTGCTTATCTTTGGTGTGTAATTATTCTGCCTATCACAACTTCCAAAGTTGAACTATATTGTGCAAGATGGACATTCAAGCTACCAACAATGTTGAAAGCTTAGATTTGTACAGGACATTTATAGTCATTACACATTCTTTATGCCTGAAAGGTAAACCTTGTACAGAAAGCATGAATAAATAAATTGGTATCCTTTTTTGTAGGATTCTTGGCTCAGGGCCAAAGGAGCTTTACCGTACTTCTTAGATTCTCACACGTAAAAAACAAAAACAAACAAAAAAACCAAGCCAGGCACAGTGGCTCATGCTTGTAATGTAATGCCAACACTTTGGGAGGCCAAGGTGGGTGGATCGTGTAAGCCCAGCAGGCTGGGCAACATGGCAAAACTCTGTCTCTACAAAAAATACAAAAACTAGCTAGGCATGGTGGCACGTGCCTAGATTCTTAGATTCTCGAAAGAATCTCCAACTCCTTACCTCAGGTGATCCACCTGCCTTGGCCTCCCAAAGAGCTGGGATTACAGGTGTGAGCCACCACACCTGGCCCCTTTTAAAGTTTTTTGTTTGTTTAGAGACAGTCTAGTTCTGTCACCCAGGTTGAAGTGCAGTGGTGAGATCATGGCTTAATGCAGCCTCCAACTCCTTAACTCAAAGTATCCTCCCACTTCAGCCTATGAAGTAGCTTGTACAACTGGCATGCACCACCATACACAGCTATTTATTTTTATTTTTGTAGAGACGAGGTCTGGCTAGGCTGCCCAAGTCTCCAACTCCTAGGCTCATGTGATTCCCCCACCTTGGCCTCCCAAAATGCTAGGATTATAGGCATGAGCCACCTTGCCCAGTCTAAAGTTTAAAAAAACATTTAGTAAAGGAAATTTAAATTAAAAAAAAAAATTAGTTCAAGGCCAGGTGCAGTGGCTCACATCTGTAGTGGATCACTTGAGGCCAGGAGTTTCAGACTAGCTTGGGCAACACTGCAAGACCCTGTCTCTACAAAAAATTTTTTAAAAATTAGCCGGCTGTGATGGCATGAGCCTGTAGTCCCAGCTACTTGGGAGGCTGAAGTGGGAGGATGGCTTGAGCCCTGGAGGTTGAGGTGGCAGTGAGCCGTGATGGTGCCACTGCACTCCAGCCTGGATGACAGAGTGAGACTGTCTCCAAAAAAACTGTTTTAGTTCAAGAGAATGGAAACAGTGGTAGTGAGGAAAAGCAATGTTGTACCCCAAACTTTTCCTCAATAAAGAAGGAAACAAATTGGCACAGTTATATTAGTTCACAAAGGTATTCCGAGTAGAAAAAACAATCTTTTTTTTTTTTTCATTTAATTTTATTCTTTTCTAACAGACTCGTTCAAAAGAAGCTATGACTCTCTCAGCAAAACAGCTCCATCAAGCGTCTCGCCAACCTCTCCCTTGAGGCTCAGTCAAGGGAATGAAAAAAGGAGGCTAGACACCTGCCCCCAACGGAAAAACCAAGAACACACCTGGAAAGCAGCTCAGACAAAGGGAGCCAGGCGGGGAAAACAGTAATTGGAGAGGAGACCGTGCTTCCAGTCTGTTGCTGGTTTACAAGGTAAATCTATTCCTGGAGGAAAGGGGTACAGGAGCAGGACGCGAAAACCCGGGACAGGCTGTGGCAGGCCCGACGTCTTTCAGGCCCAGCTCCTAGCGTCCACGCCCCTCCTTCCAAGACGTTTCCCAGCAGGCGCTGCGCCCAGTTTGGATCAAGTGAGCCGCCTGAGATTGCCAAGCGTCAGGTGCGCATCTCATTAACGCATCTGCTTATTCATGTATTTATTCTTTGTGGGGGGAGGGGATGGAAGGAACGGCGTCTCACTCATTCTGTGGCTCAGGCTGGAGTGCGGGTGGCTCGATCTCGGCTCGCTGCAACCTCCGCCTCCCAGATTCAAGTGATTCTTGTGCCTCAGCCTCCCAAGTAGTTGGGATTACAGGTGCACGCCACCACGCCCGGGTAATTTTTGTATTTTTGGTAGAGACGGCGTTTCACCATGTTGGTCAGGCTGGTCTTGAACCCCTGACCCCCGGTGATCCATCCACCTTGGCCTCCCAAAGTGTAAGGATTACAGGCGTGAGCCACGGCGCCCGGCCTTATGCATTTATTCTTATTGAGCACCTAACATGCTGTAAGCATCAGGGGCAAAAAAGTAAATGAGACATAACAGCACTTAACACACAGCATTTATTTGCACGGGTGTTGGCTTTCTAGCCCTCCAGCAACTGCTTCTGGGTAGGGGCCCTCTTTCGTTTTTGCGTCCTCCGAGTCTAGCACAGTGCCTGGCACGGACTAGGTGATTTGTTAACAAAGGAACAACTTTAAAACGTGTTTTTGATAGGGAGCTCGGTTCTCAAACCTGTGGCCCTAAGTCGGGGTAGGGGAGGCGGGAGAATGGGGTGGACAGACAGACACAAGGAGAATGGGAAACGTGTTTGTATTAGGAGTGCTCACAGCAATCCACAGCTTCCCTGTGTTCCTCGTTCTCAAATAATAGTAGGGGAGTCGAGGGCGGGGTGGGGCAGCCCTCCCCGCGCGCAGGAGGGCTGGGTTTGGGAGCCTCAGCCGGGGGTTCTCACTGAGCTCCGGAGCCCGCCTGCCCACCTGCGCCGCTCACCAGGTCAATGGCCACGACGTCCCGCAGAGCCACTACCCGCCGGATGGACTTGGGCGGGTTCTCGGTTAGGTAGATGAGCCGGTCGCTCAGCACCACGTACTTGAGGGTGTGGTTCTCCGAGTTGGACACCACGATGCATGGCTCATAG
>NW_012101277.1:645286-648197 GCF_000951045.1 Mandrillus leucophaeus | reverse complement strand
GAAAGGGGTACAGGAGCAGGACGCGAAAACCCGGGACAGGCTGTGGCAGGCCCGACGTCTTTCAGGCCCAGCTCCTAGCGTCCACGCCCCTCCTTCCAAGACGTTTCCCAGCAGGCGCTGCGCCCAGTTTGGATCAAGTGAGCCGCCTGAGATTGCCAAGCGTCCGGTGCGCATCTCATTAACGCATCTGCTTATTCATGTATTTATTCTTTGTGGGGGGAGGGGATGGAAGGAACGGCGTCTCACTCATTCTGTGGCTCAGGCTGGAGTGCGGGTGGCTCGATCTCGGCTCGCTGCAACCTCCGCCTCCCAGATTCAAGTGATTCTTGTGCCTCAGCCTCCCAAGTAGTTGGGATTACAGGTGCACGCCACCACGCCCGGGTAATTTTTGTATTTTTGGTAGAGACGGCGTTTCACCATGTTGGTCAGGCTGGTCTTGAACCCCTGACCCCCGGTGATCCATCCACCTTGGCCTCCCAAAGTGTAAGGATTACAGGCGTGAGCCACGGCGCCCGGCCTTATGCATTTATTCTTATTGAGCACCTAACATGCTGTAAGCATCAGGGGCAAAAAAGTAAATGAGACATAACAGCACTTAACACACAGCATTTATTTGCACGGGTGTTGGCTTTCTAGCCCTCCAGCAACTGCTTCTGGGTAGGGGCCCTCTTTCGTTTTTGCGTCCTCCGAGTCTAGCACAGTGCCTGGCACGGACTAGGTGATTTGTTAACAAAGGAACAACTTTAAAACGTGTTTTTGATAGGGAGCTCGGTTCTCAAACCTGTAGCCCTAAGTCGGGGTAGGGGAGGCGGGAGAATGGGGTGGACAGACAGACACAAGGAGAATGGGAAACGTGTTTGTATTAGGAGTGCTCACAGCAATCCACAGCTTCCCTGTGTTCCTCGTTCTCAAATAATAGTAGGGGAGTCGAGGGCGGGGTGGGGCAGCCCTCCCCGCGCGCAGGAGGGCTGGGTTTGGGAGCCTCAGCCGGGGGTTCTCACTGAGCTCCGGAGCCCGCCTGCCCACCTGCGCCGCTCACCAGGTCAATGGCCACGACGTCCCGCAGAGCCACTACCCGCCGGATGGACTTGGGCGGGTTCTCGGTTAGGTAGATGAGCCGGTCGCTCAGCACCACGTACTTGAGGGTGTGGTTCTCCGAGTTGGACACCACGATGCATGGCTCATAGGCGCGGACCGCGTCGTAGACCTCGGGCGGCAGATGCCGCCGCAGGAACACATCCAGGCGGCTGTTCGTGCGAGCGGGGAAGCCGGACTGCAAGGGGCAGGCCATGCGCGGCGCCCGCAGCGGGGCGGAGTGCTGGGACTCGAGGCCCTCAGCTCGCCCTCTGTCCCCTCCCCCGCGCTGGAACCCGCGCGCCACAAAGCCGCCGGCCCCGCGTCGCCTCCTCTCCCAGGCGTGGGGACCCAGGCCGCAACTGTAGGAATCGACGCCAGGTCGGCTTCCCTGGAGCGCCCTCCCCAGCCCTATCCAGCCTCCCGATCTTTGTCCTAACCTCAGACGGCGATCGGCGGGGCACGACGCTGGTCCTTTAGGCCCGGGTTGATGGGCACCTCTGGCTAAACACCATGAAGTCCCCTGCCACCGAAGGGCGGTGGATTTTTAGGGTCTCTCCCGCCCGCCCCTCATGCCAGCCCCCACCACTGCCTACTCTGTTGCGGATCACACCATCCCATACAAACTTTATTGGTAATGGAAGCCAGTTTCAATCTGGTTTCCTGTCAGAAACTTGAGTTTAATTTACCGATTTATTTTTAACCCTAGAAACCCTAGAAACCTATTATTACCAATCACACAGATTTAGCTTTTGGTTAAGACATGGCTTGGCACAGCTTTCTGATGTTGTTGGAGTGTAAACATAGGTCTTCTTTCTCCAACCAGTGAGAAAGGTTTTTTTTTTTTTTTTTTTTTTTTGACGGAGTTTTGCTCTGTTGCCCAGGCTGGAGTGCAATGGCGCGATCTCGGCTCACCACAACCTCCGCCTCCCGGGTTCAAGTGATTCGCCTACCTCAGCCTCCCGAGTAGCTGGAATTACAGGCATGCGCCACCATGCCCAGCTAATTTTATATATTTTAGTAGAGACGGGGTTTCTCCATGTTGGTCAGGCTGGTCTCCAACACTTGACCTCAGGTGATCCGCCCGCCTTGGCCTCCCAAAGTGCTGGGATTACAGGCCTAAGAGACCTTGCCCAGCCTTTGAGAAAGGGATTCTTAACATGAATTGATGTGAGCACACCCAAACCTACCTAAGGAATATGGTTTTGTTTCCAATGCCCAGGGCAATCTATGCAGAAGAATGAATGGGTGAAGCTGGCATCTTGAAAAGTTGAAGCTGATAGACTGAAGAATGCTGATTACATAGCCCTGAGGCTGCAGAGAAGTAAGTATTCCTTAGTTTTTACAGGCCAAGAATAATTTATTAATTAGGTTAGAGAGATGAGAAGGGCACAACAGAAATGCTCTAGGTCAGAAGTTCCATTTTTTATTTCGAATCCTAGAAAAGTTATTCTCTTCCCCTCCCCACTGCCCCAAAAACCTGATAATGAAACCATATCATTCACTGCTGTGGCTGCCAGCAACCCTGAATCAAATTTGATATTCTTTATATTCTCCCTTTCTACATATTTTACTATTGTACACTGTATGTTATAAGCAACTTCAAATCCCTTGTGGAAAGAAGGTATAAATATATTACAATCTGGCTGGGTGCGGTGGCTCACACCTGTAATCCCAGCACTTTGGGAGGCCAAGGCGGGCGGATCACAAGGTCAGGAGATCGAGACCATCCTGGTGAACACAGTGAAACCCCGGCTCTACTAAAAATACAAAAAATTAGCCGGGCGTGGTGGTGGGCGCCTGTAGTCCCAGCTACTCGGGAGGCTGAGGCAGGAGA
>NW_012101277.1:642631-643911 GCF_000951045.1 Mandrillus leucophaeus | reverse complement strand
CTGACTTCAGTTAAACTTTTAACTTTGTGGCACACAGAGAAGGCAATACAATGGTTTCCAGGCACCGTATGGCAGGGTTGCCAAGGTAACAGCAAAATTTCTATTGCAGGAAAAGGATTTAAATATATAGGAAAGATCACTAGATTTGGAGTCAGGAGAACTAGATTAGGGCACTAACTCTGTTATCTATCAGACTTTTAGAAAGTCAGTCACAACCTTTCCAAGCCTCAGTTTCCTCATCTGTAAAATGTGAGGATCAATGTGATGAATTATGAACTCTATGAGCACTATAGACATATGAAACATTCACATTCCCTTATCTTTTGGTAAGCTTTACATCAATCCATGGCCCATAGCCCACATGCAGCCCAGGAAGGCTTTAAATGTGGCCCAACACAAATTCAAAAACGTCTTAAAACATTATGAGTTTTTTTGCGAATTTTTTTTTTTTAGCTCATCAGCTACCATTAGTGTTAGTATATTTATATGTGGCCCAAGACAATTCTTCTTCCAGTGTGGCCCAGGGAAGCCAAAAGCCTGGATACCCCTGTTTTACATGGTTAACCCAAATGCACCAAAGATAGGTACTCACTCCTTATCTTGTAAGTTCATCCAAACTCAAGAAACATTTGGCAAAGGAACTCCTGCAATCAAGCACTTAATAGATGTTTCTTGATAAAATTATCAAAAGGAATGGGACATTACTTACCTGGACTAATCCTCAAAGGCAATCTCCTTGAATTTCATCAGAACAGTGGTCTTAGGTCCAGGGATGGTCAATTCAAATAATTCGAAAGGACAGTAGTTATGAGCATAGAATTGTAGAGCCAGATGACCTGGGTTCAAATTCCAGTTCTCCTATTCAGTAGCTGAATGACCTATGCCTCAGTTTCCCCATCTATGAAATGAGGATAATAGTACCAACCCCCAAAGGGTTATTACGAGGATTTAAAAAGTTTCAAAAGTACCTAGAACAGGAACCTGGACTGGAGTAAATACTATATAAGCGTTTAAAGAATAAGTTTACTGGGCATGGTGGCTCACACCTGTAATTCCAACACTTTGGGAGGCCCAGGTGGGTGGATCACATGAGGTCAGGAGTTCGAGACCAGCCTGGACAGCATGGTGAAACCTCGTCTCTGTGAAAAAATACAAAAATCAGCTGGTGTGGTGGCGGGCGCCTGTAGTCCCAGCTACTTGGGAGGCTGAGGCAGGAGAATCACTTGAACCCAGGAGGCAGAGGTTGCAGTGAGCCAAGATGGCACCACTGCACTCCAGCC
>NW_012101277.1:632986-642230 GCF_000951045.1 Mandrillus leucophaeus | reverse complement strand
TGGCATATAAATAGAACCTGACCTTTTTTTTTTTTTTTTTTTTTCTTGAGAAGGAGTTTCGCTCTATCACCCAGGCTGAAGTGCAGTGGCACAATCTCGGCTCACTGCAACCTCCACCTCCCAGGTTCAAGCAATTCTCCTGCCTCAGCCTCCACAGTAGCTGGGATTACAGGCACCCACCACCACACCCGGCGAACTTTTGTATTTTTAGTAGAGATGGGGTTTCACAATGTTGGCCATGCAGGTCTTGAACTCCTGACCTCGTGATCCACCCACCTCGGCCTCCCAAAGTGCTGGGATTACAGGCATGAGCCATCACGCCCGGCCTAGAACCTAACTTTTTAAAGGTGTCTCATTTAGGAATCTCTTAGTGCTTCAACTTAGTTTTTTTTTTTTCAAGACAGAATTTCACTCTTGTTGCCCAGGCTGGAGTGCAATGGCACGATCTTGGCTCACTGCAACCTCTGGCTCACTGCAACCTCCGCCTCCCCAGTTCAAGCGATTCTCCTGCCTCAGCCGCACAAGTAGCTGGGATTACAGGCATGCACCACCACACCTGGCTAGTTTTTGTATTTTTAGTAGAGATGGGGCTTCTCCATGTTGGCCAGTCTGTTCTCGAACTCCCTACCTCAGGTGATCCACCTGCTTTCGCTTCCCAAAGTGCTGGGATTACAGGCGTGAGCCACCGCGCCCAGCCCTGTACTTATTATTAGTGGATGCTGATCATTTAAATATCTACTATTAGTAATCAGATGACATACAAAGGAAAGACGTCATTGTTATAAAAACCAGACAAATGATCTGGATTCATGTTTTCTTTCACTGAATAATACTCCAATGCTCTATTCTGCCTCTCAGGCTTCCTGCTGCACATGTACTTCCTGTAAGAGGAATTAATGGTTGGAGTAGGACCAATAAAGGCAGCATTCCTGACCTGTTTTCCAACTTCTTTCTCTGCCAAGAAGCCCATTATACATAAGCTTTTGGTGACAATGGCGTTCAGTTTAAAGAACATTGAGATGAAACACACAAAGAGAATTTGACACAGAACTCAGTGGCTATCAGCTCATAATTATGTTCTTTTTGGTTCAACTCAATACATTTCACAGATATTTACTAAGAAATATTTATTACCCATAAACAGAATCAAGATAACACTTACTTTCAATCTTTAAAAATTGTCTAGTTTTGGCCGGGAGTGGTGGCTCATGCCTGTAATCTTAATACCTTGGGAGGCCAAGGCAGGTGGATCACGAGGTCAAGAGATCGAGACCATCCTGGCCAACATGGTGAAACTCCGTCTCTACTAAAAATACAAAAATTAGCTGGGCGTGGTGGCACGCAACTGTAGTCCCTGCTACTCAGGAGGCCCAGGCAGGAGATCTGCTTGAACCGGAAGGCAGAGGTTGCAGTGAGCCAAGATCGCACCACTACCACTGTACTCCGGCCTGGTGACAGAGCAAAACTCTACCTCAAAATAATAATAATAATAATAATTGTCTAGTTTTTTCTCAGGCAGCCAAGAAGATGGTGGACATTGAGACTGAGCATGCCTATCACAAGCAGCTGACCATTGTTCAAAGCAAGAAGAGGATCCTGCTAAAGGAAACTGGCAAGCTAGGCTTCAGGAGGTCCAAAGAGACTATTGAGGGCATCTACACTGACAAGGAATGCCTGTTCACTGGTAACATCCCCACTGAGGGCAGATCCTGTCTGGCATGGTGACCAAGATGAAGATGCAGAGGACCACTGTCATCCACAGAGACTATCTCTACTACATCCGCAAGTACAATTGCTTCGAGAAGTACCACAAGAACATGTCCAGGCACCTGTTCCCCTGCTTCGGGATGTCCAGATCAGCGACATTGTCATGCTGGATAAGTGCCGCTCCCTGAGCAAGACAGTGAACTTCAACGTGCTCAAAGTCACCAAGGCCACAGACATCAAGAAGCAATTCCATAAGTTCTGAGGCTGAATGTCTACCCGCTCCCTGAAATGAAATAAAGTTATTTTTTCATTCATACACAGAAAATATGACTAATAGGTAAGATAACCACACAAACTTAATACACAACAAAAACATATTAAAACATATTAATGCAATTAGAGATTTCAAAAACAAAAACAAAAAACAAGCAAGCTGTGTCAAAGATATGATCAAGCACAATCCTGGCTGAGGAAATCTGGAAAGACCTCATGAGGGAGGTAACATTCGATAAATGGTCAAAGAGTGAATGAAACAATTTCTTTTTTTCCTTTTATTATAGGCAGTTTTTAAATTTTTTGGCCAGTTGTAGTGGCTAACACCTGTGATCCCAACACTTTGGGAGGCCGAGGCAGGTGGATAGCTTGAGCTCACGAGTTCAAGACCAGCCTGGGCAACATAGTGAGACCCCATCTTTACTAAAAATACAAAAAAGTTAGCTGGGCATGGTGGTACCCACCTGTAGTCCCAGCTATTCCAGAGGCTGAGGAGGGAGGATTGCTTGAACCCAGGAGGCAGACGTTGCAATGAGCAGAGATTGAACCACTGCACTCCACCCTGGGTGACAAAGCAAGACCCTGTCTGATTATCAAAGTAGTATATGATTACTGTACAGAATTTTTTCCTTTTTTTTTTGGAGACAGAATCTCCCTCTATCACTCAGACTGGAGTGCAGTGGTGTGATCTCGGCTCTCTGCAACCTCTGCCTCTTGGGTTCCAGCAATTCTCTGTCTCAGCCTCCCGAGTTAGCTAGGATTACAGGCACCTGCCACCACGTGCAGCTAATTTTTGTATTTTTAGTAGTGATGGGGTTTCACCATCTTGGCCAGGCTGGTCTTGAACTCCTGACCTCGTGATCCACCTGCCTCAACCTCCCAAAGTGCTGGGATTACAGGCATGAGCCACCACGCCCAGCTGAGAATTTTTTTAAATCCAAAAACTTATAGAAAAGAAATGTCTGGAAGCCCACAATCAAGGTGCTGGCAGATCCAGTGTCTTGTGAGGGCCTAATTTCTGGTTTGAAGATGGCTGGCTGTCTTCTCCTTGTATCCTCACATGGTGGAGAGCGAGCTCTCTAGCTCCTCTTACAAGGGGACTAATCCTATTCATGAGGGCTCCACTCTCATGACCTGATTACTTCTCAAAGGCCTCCCCTCCAGATACCATACAGGGAGTTAGGGTTTCAACATATAAATTTTGGGGAGACACAAACATTTAATCCATTGCAGGCATGTTAGAGTTGAGGTGCTGGTGAGACATGCAGGTATCTGCGAATGCAAGTTGGCAGTACAGAATATTAGGACCAGAAGTACAGAACTGGAGATCATCTTCATGGAATTGAGTGTTGAAACTGCAGAAACAGATAATTACTAAGGGAGCAAGTGCAGGCAAAAGAAAACCGGATGGCTAAGACCAAAGGCCTGGGAAAGAAAACATGCTAAGGAAGCAAAAGGATATGGTGAGGAAGACAAAGAGGAATGGTCAAAAAAGTAAAAGGAGTTTAAGAATAATATAGAGTCAGAAGTCAAAAGAGAAGAGAATTCTGAAGAGGAAGGAAATAGTCAACAGAGAAGTTGAAAGAAAAGAATAAATGAATAAAAATAGTCCCACAACTGGAAAATTTGTAGGAGTTTTAGTTGAGTGACTTGGGAGTGAAAAACCAGATTACAAAAAGGGAAGGAAAGGAAGAGTACGTACAGGAAACAAATGTGGTGTACTGGAGGCAAGAAATCTTGAATCAAGAGTCCAAGGTTCTAGTCTACCATTTACCAGTTATGTAACTTGGGATACATTCCTTAAAATAGATCTACCTTAGTTTCCTCATCTGTAAATTTAAAATGGCGATGATGATACCTGCTCCATCCCTACAATGTGAGATGAACAAATTAGAAGATACATGGAGGCACGGTGAAAGCCATACTGGAACAACACATACAAATATTATCTATCATCATTCTTTCAAGTACTTCAGCAATTGAAAGAAAAGGGAGACATGGGACAGGTACAAATAAGGTTTTGTCATTGGAAGAAAGGGCCTTCTGAGCATATTTATAGGAAGAACAGACTTAGTACTATAGTTCTACACTGTCATCAATCCTAATGGACCTTCATCTGAGAGACAGGTTAGTGGCACACACTCTAGAGTCAGACTATGTATGTTTCAATCCCAGGTCTTTTTTTTAAATTTTTTTCTTTGTATTTCAATGACTACAAATGAATCCCATTCAGCTACTTAACTTCTATGCAATCCAGTTTCCTTGTCTATAAAATGGGGATAATAATAGTATGCCTCCATAGAGTTGTTGTGAGGATTGATGTATAAACACTTAAAACTGTGTTTTATGACTAGGTACGGTGGCTCATGCCTGTAATCCTAGCACTTTAGGAGGCCAAGGCTGGCGGATCACTTGAGGTCAGGAGTTCGAGATCAGCCTGACCAACATAGAGAAAGCCCGTCTTTACTAAAAATACAAAATTGGCCAGGCGTGGTGGCACACCCCTGTAGTCCCAGCTACTTGAGAGGTTGAGGCAGGAGAATTGCTGGAACCTGGGAGGCAGAGGTTGCAATGAGCCGAGATCGTGCCATTGCACTCCAGCCTGGGCAACAAGAGCAAAACTCTGAAACAAACAAACAAACAAACAAACAAAAACTGGGTTTGGTACACATGCTCAAAAATGTTGGCAATTAATACATAAAAGTATTGTCATATGCAAGTATACATGCTTTATGTTAAAATTGAAACTACCATTCCAAAATTATAACCAAGACAGTGAAAGAGATCTGATCTAACCAACTCCATTTTGCTTCTAAACTCCAAGCTGTCCTTGTTCATTCCTGGGCATAGGCTGAACTAACTTTGGGAGGAACTTAGAGTTTAAAACAAAGACAATAATAGCCTCTTCCCAAAACACCCTTCTTACCTGAGGACTAGACTACCTTTGTAGGACTAACAAATTAGCCATAAGATTAGAAATTATTGTTTAGGAGTCATGGGGCTGGAGGCTACAAGATTCTGATCCTCCCCAAATTGTTCCTGGGGATAACATCGCTATTGTAAAACCTAGGATCAGTGCTTGAGATATTTTGCAGACCCTGTACTTGATAGATCAGCTGGCACCACCCAGATCAATAAACTGGGTCATCTGATCTTGTGGCTGCCACCCAGGAACTGACTTTGTGCAGGAGGACAGCTTCAACTCAAAGTTCAAATAATAGGATTTCATCTCTGATCTAACCAATCAGCACTCTTGATTTACTGACCTTCCCGCACCCATCAAATCATCCTTCAACACTCTGATCCCTGGATGCTCAGGGAGACTGATTTGAATAATAATAAAACTCAGTCTCCCATACGGAGAGCTCTATGTGAATTACTCTTTCTCTATTGAGATTCCCCTGTCTTGATAAATTGGCTCTGTCTAGGCAGCAGGAAACCTGTTGGGCGGTGACAAAAGGAGCCTTTTGGGCAGTTACAAAATGATAGTGTTATTTGTCAACACGTTGATGAGTAGCATTTTCATCTGAGATGAGAAACTGCCCATCCCTTCATGGATGGAGGAGGCAGAATATGGAATGGTCAAATGTAATACCTCTCTCAGGTCCTCTTCGGTTGGATTCCACCAAGTGCTTCTTCATTTGTTCTTTTTGTTGTTGTAGTTGTTGTTGTTGTTGTTGAGATAAAGTCTCACTCTGTTGCCTAAGCTGGAGTACAGTGGTGCGATCTCAGCCCACTGCAACCTCCACCTCCTGGTTCAAGCAATTCTCCTGCCTCAGCCTCTCGAGTAGCTGGGACTACAGGCATGTGCCACCATGCCCAGCTAATTTTTGTATTTTTAGTAGAGGCAAGGTTTCACTATGTTGGCCAAGCTGGTCTTGAACTCCTGACCTCCTGAACTGCCCATCTCAGCCTCCCAAAGTGCTGGGATTACAGGTGTGCATCACAGCACCCAGCTTTTTTTTTTTTTTTTTTTTTTTTTGAGACAGAGTCTCACTCTGTTGCCCAAGTTGGAGTGCAGTGGCGCGATTTCAGCTCACTGCAACCTCCCAGGTTCAAGCAATTATCCTGCCTCAGCTTCCCAAGTAACTGGGACTACAGGCATGCGCCACCATGCCACCATGCCCGGCTAATTTTTTTTGTATTTTTAGTAGAGACATGGTTTTACTATGTTGGCCAGGCTGGTCTCAATCTCTTGACCTTGTGATTCACCTGCCTCAGAAAGTGCCGGGATTACAGGCATGAGCCACCGCGCCCGGCCTCTTTATTTGTTCTGAAATAATATGTGTTTACAAAATTGAAAGAGATTTCTACAGTTCTAGGTATTTCAACTACCATATGTGGAAGAGCTAATGTTAGTAGATAAACTGAAGATAGGCTTTGTATGACATTCAACATAAGAAGTAACTACAAAATGAATTACAAACAAAACAGCAAGTAAAGACAGCTATAATACAATAGATTGAATTGCCATATTCTTTAGGATGAGGCCTGGGATATGCTGAACATACAGACTGCAGAGGCACTCAGCCCAAGATTAGTATTGAGCCTTCATACTCGATAGTTGACCATCACAGCTAATATAAGAATTCATGCAATGATTCAGTTATTGAGTTGTAACTAGCAGGCTGGCACTGTGCTAGACTCGGAAGATACACTGAAATAGGTAGGGCAGAAATCCTAGCCTGAGAATTTTTTTCTTAGAAAGTAACATTTAATAGCAACTTGTGAATAGAAGCCATGTCTGTGTCTCTAGCAACACTGAAACAAGATGGTGGATCCCCTCGCCATTAACCCCCATATGGAAAGGGTATATGTAATTCAGAAGGGATGTGTATTAGTCTGTTCTCACACTGCTATAAAGGACTGCCTGGGACTGGGTAATTTATAAATGAAAGAGATTTAATTGACTCACAGTACCTCAGGGCTGAGGATGCCTCAGGAAACTTACAATCATAGCAGAAGGGGAAGCAAACATGTCCTTCTTCACATGGCGGCAGGAGAGAGAAGAATGAGTGCCCAGCAAAGGGGGAAGTCCCCTATAAAACCATCAGATCTCATGAAAATTCACTATCACAAGACCAGGATGGGGGAAACCACCCCCATGATTCAATTATCTCCACCTGATCCCTCCCACAACCTAAGGGGATTATGGGAATTACAATTCAAGATGAGATTTGGGTGGAGACACAGCCAAACCACATCAGGATGTGTAGACAACAGAAGCACAATAACATCAAGGTTGTTTTGACCTAAAGGCAGGATTTACAGTATGTGCTCTCACACAACTTGAAATCTTAAGAGGACTTCCGGGAACAGGGGTTAATCAGAAGCCAACATGGCAGATTAGTACCAAAGATGGAGTTACTTTAGCTTCCAGATTCCACCCATCAATCCAGCTCTTACAGTCGCACTCGCCCTCCTATTTGGAGATGGTCCCTGAGCTTTTAGGGAGGGTGGTTTCATATGATATAGCTTTAGCAGCAGCAACCTAGCAGTGGAAAACAGATTGGACCCAGAGAGATTCCAAATGAAGGAGATTCACAGGCTTTGTTGAATTATCTCTCGTCTTGAGAATACCATGACTTTGGTTTTCTCAGAAGTAGAACAAGAGATACCTAGCATTAATAATTTGAATAGTAGAAACATACTGCATGCAAGGATTACAATCAAAAGAAAATTTGTATGACAGAACAACAACAAAGAACCTATTTCATTACGAAGCCAACTGAAAGCCGTGTGAAGAAAATTAAGGCCTGACACAGGGACTCACACCCATAATTCCAACACTTTGGGAGGCTGAGGTGGGAGGTTCATTTGAGCCTCGGAGTTAGAGATCAGCCTGGGCAACACAGCAAGTCCCCATCTCTACAAAAACAAAACTAGCCAGGTATGGTGGTGTGCACCTGTAGTCCCAGCTCCTTGGGCAGCTGAGGCAGGAGGATTGCTTGAGACTGGGAGGTCAAGGCTGCAGTGAGCTATGACCACTGAGAGCGAGACCCTTTCTTAAAAAAAAAAAAAAAAAAAAATCAAAACCCAGTTCTCCTTTAGCTACATCTTGTAGCCACTAGCCTGACATTTTAAACACATAAATTAGAAACATGATGCAAGAGTGATTCAAGGTATTTTATATAGGAAATGCCTGGTGTAGTGTCTTGTCCAGCTATATAAACGTAGCCGTGAAACTGTTACATTAGTTTTATTCTATGCTCTTACCATCCCTCCCTCTCCAAATTTTGTTTGTAGTCTGGGGCAGCAACCTAGTCTGTATTTCGTACATATTGAATAATCAACAATGAAATGTAAATATTGAGCACATTGTGTGTCAAACACATGTATTAACTCAAACCTCACAGAAACCCTTTGAGGTCGGTACTATTACAATCCCCATTTTACATACTAGTAAACTGAAGCATGGATAGACTAAAGTGCCTGTGGTCAACTAGTAAGGAGGCGGCCTGGCAGTCAAGTCGAGGCAGCCTAAGCCTACGCTGCCTCTATATTGCATTAATACATTAATAAATCTGTGACCAAATAAATGAAGTGACATTTAGTGGCATCGAAAGAACCCGTGAGTAGGGCTTCCTAAGAATGCTCTCCTTCTTTTGATGGACAAAATTTTAGTCTGTTTAAGATAAATTTTGGGCCGGACACGGTGGCTCACCCCTGTAATCCCAGTACTTTGGGAGGCCAAGGCAGGCGATCACTTGATGTCAGGAGTTCGAGACCAGCGTGACCAACATGGTGAAACCCCGTCTCTAAGAAAAATACAAAAATTAGCCGGGCGTGGTGGAGCGCACCTTGTCATCCCAGCTACTCAGGAGGCTGATGCAGGAGAACTGCTTGAACCCCGGAGGCGGAGGATGCAGTGAGCCAAGATCTCGCCATTGCACCCCAACCTGGGCGACAGAGCGAGAATCCATCTCAAAGAATAACTAAATAAATAAATACATAAATTTTGAAAAACTGTCAGCACTCACCAGCAGATCTTTACACTGCTGGACTCGGGACACTTGGGGCCGTAGACAAGCAATTAAACTGACTCACACGTGGTTAGAATCACGTCATCTTGATTCGTGAATCCGTACTCTTAACTACTAGAAGTCTTTGTGGAACGCACGGGGCGAACCTGACGCTTGAGCTCTGACACCAGACAGACCCAGCCGGGGATTCAAGAGCTAGGTAGGGACTCCCGTGCCGGACGCCTCATCCCGGCATGCACCTCAAGCCCCGGCGACCACGCCTTCCGGCGAGCGCCAGGGAG
>NW_012101277.1:621500-630991 GCF_000951045.1 Mandrillus leucophaeus | reverse complement strand
GGGGCCGCCGCCGAGGAGCGCGTCCCGAGTGCGTGGCCGCCCGTTGCCTGATGTTTCATCACCCGAATTGCCACGAGGCTTCCTTTAGGGGAGGGATCGGGGGAGGGATGGGAGCAAGGCTAGCCGAGGAGGGTCGGCATCGCCTGTGGTTCCCAAGCCCGTTAGTCATCGTTGTAGCCTTATCAACTGTGGAGACCTCAAACTTGATTCTTTCCCCACTCCTGGACAAAAAGGAGGAAAAGTGTTATTTCTGTGCAGTAATTGGCCAGCACGGACGCTCCATTTCTTCTCAAATCTTCCTCACTATCCTGCAGGACTAGAGAAGCATGAGGTTTTCCTGTAACCAGAAAAACGAGTAGTTTTTGAAAGTGCTAATTAGTTGCGGCGGGCGGGGGTTGGGGGAGAGTTCAGTTTTATTAAACCGACTTGTCAGCGTGGTGTTAAAAGGCTGGAAAGATTCAGTCGTAGTCTTTGAAACAGTCTTCAGTAGGTGTAGAGGAATTTTCCAAATTGATTCTTAATGACTGTCCAGGAAAAGTTAAGGCTTAATATTTCAAGTATGTTGCTCGCCTTCCCCCAGAACCTTTGCATGATGCATAATTGTTTACCGTATTGAAACAAATTTTGGGGTTTTTTTGTTTTTGTTTTTTTTTTTTTTTTTTTTTTGAGACGGAGTCTCGTTCTGTCGCCCAGGCTGCAGTGCAGTGATGCCATCTCGGCCCACTGCAACCTGTGCCTTCCAGGTTCAAGTGATTCTACTGCCTCAGCCTCCCGAGTAGCTCTGTTACAGGCGCGCGCTGCCACACCTGGCTACTTTTTGTATTTTTCGTGGAGGCGGTGTTTCACCGTGTTAGCCAGGATGGTCTCGATCTCCTGACCTCGTGATCCACCCGCCTCGGC
Source organism: Mandrillus leucophaeus (assembly GCF_000951045.1). Taxonomy (NCBI): domain Eukaryota; kingdom Metazoa; phylum Chordata; class Mammalia; order Primates; family Cercopithecidae; genus Mandrillus; species Mandrillus leucophaeus. The sequence goes on along the minus strand of NW_012101277.1, from coordinate 630,091 downwards.
TTCCCAAAAGTGCCGGGATTACAGGCGTGAACCACCGTGCCCGGCCTTCCACTGCATATTGATCGTCCAAGTGCCTTCTCTGTGGAGGATTCTTTTTGTAGTGACAACTGTAACTAGTTTGTTTCCTGGGGTTTATTGGCTGTTTTCTTAGGGCCACTTGATTTTTCTCCCGATAGCTTCAGAGTGACTTGACCAAGCTTAAGCTTTTTTTTTTTTTTTTTTTTTTTGACACAGTGTCTCACTCTGTCTCCCAGGCTGGAGTGCAGTGGCACTATCTCCGCTCACTGCAACTCTGCCTACCAGGTTCAAGCGATTCTCCTGCCTCAGCCTCCCGAATAGCTGGGCTTACAGTCATGTGCCACCACACCCGGCTAATTTTTGTATTTTTAGTAGAGCCGGGGTTTCTCCATATTGGTCAGGCTGGTCTGGAACTCCGTACACCTCAGGTGATCCCTCCCCCGCTCGGCCTTCCTAAGTACTGGGATTACAGGCATGAGCCACCCTGCCCGGCCAGCATTTTTTTAAAAAAGCCCTAGCAAATTCAAGGAAGCTTTTATTGGACTTCTCAATTTGGGATTCTTAGAAACTCCGAAATTGTTTTTTCCCTCTGTGTGCATTTTTCAGGGGAATATACATCAGATTTTCTTAACATTTAGGGGGAGCGAAGGGAACCAGTGCCTTTCTTTGTGTTTTTCTATCTTTTAAAAATGCTGATCTACTAGTAAAAGAATGCCCCAAGTAGTTTCCATCCCCCATGTTCCTGCCTCTAATTATAAACAACCTATTGAGGGCTCACTATGTGCCAGCCATGCTCTGCATACCTTATCTCTTTGAAGCCTTTACAACTTTATGAGGCAGATGGTCTTTTTCCCATGTCATAGAAAGGGTTCTCTTAGGTTTTGTAAGTTGTCCAAGTGGCCCCAATTTAAAAATGACAAGATGGGGATATAAACCCAGGTCTTTGAAATCCAAAACCTATGCTCTACTATGTCCTAGGGACATAGTGATGGATAGTGAAGACAGTCCTTGCTCTTTAAGATTATGAGAGATGGCCGAGTGGCTCACACCTGTAATCCCAGCACTTTGGGAGGCTGAGGCAGGCAGATCACCTGAGGTTAGGGGTTCGAGACCAGCCTGGGCAACATGGCGAAACCCCATCTCTACTAAAAACTACAAAAATTAGCCAGGTGTGGTGGCTCACCCCTGTAATCCCAGCTATTCGGGAGGCTGAGGCAGAAGAATCACTTGAACCCGGGAGCCAGAGGCTGCAGTGAGCTGAGATTGTGCCACTACACTCCACTAGGTGACAGAGAGTGAGACTGTCTCAAAAAAAAAAAAAAAAAAAGATTAGTGAGAGAAAACTAGTAAGCTGGCAGTGACAACACAGCAGTGCTTAGGATGGGGCATGTAATCCAATTTGGGAGAGTTGGACAATAGGGGTCAAATAAGTGTTCCTGAAAGAGATGGCTTCTATGTTGAATTTCAAAGAACAGCAGGGGTTAACCTACTAACAAGAAGAAAGAGCAGTGTGCAAAGATGAAAGGTAGAATACCATTGGAGAACTGCCATGTGGTTCACTAGCACTGGCCTTGCTGACCTGGGGTGCAGAATAGTGAGGAGTCATTCAGAAGTGTTTGGATCATAATCTGAAGGCAGCAGGGAGTTACACTGCCTTGAAGTCTGCAAGTATGATATGAACCATAAGAGAAAGGGCTGAGCTGTCTTCAAAGCTCTCAGTCCATATCCTGAGTTATTTGATTCAGGCAGGCTCAGAGGAAAATAGAAAAGCATGTTGTAGGTATCCTGTAACCTGGATCTGAGCCTGGCTTTGCTATTCCCTTAAAAGGCTTTTCTCCCCTACCCCCAACCCAATTAGTCTTTTGGCGTCTTTGGTTATTATAATTGAAATGAAATACCCCACAGCCTTTTTTTGTTTTCTTTGAGACAGTCTCTCTGTCGCCCAGGCTGGAGTGCAGTGGCATGATCTCAGCTCACTGCAACCTCCACCTCCTGGGTTCAAGCCATTCTCCTGCCTCAGCTTCCCAAGTAGCTGGGATTACAGGTGTGTGCCACCATGCTCCGCTAATTTTTTTGTATTTTTAGTAGAGGGGGGATTTTACCATGTTGGCCAGGCTGGTCTTGAACTCCTGACCTCAAGTGATCCACCTGCCTCGGCCTCCCAAAGTGCTGGGATTACAGGCATGAGTCACCATGCCCGGCCCCCCACAGCCTTTAATGGAAGTAGTAAGACTCGGTCTCCCTACCTTACAGGTCTTGAGAAAATAAATAACATTTTCACATCATTTAGAGTTTGTTCCATGTTTGCTCAAATGAATATACATTCTATCAAAAACTAGGATGCCTTTTGCGGCTTATTATTTGAGAATGTTAGAACCTATATTGTGAAGAAGTAGATTACTTCTCAGATTAAAAAAAAATCTTAAATAAGAGTAGTCAGTGTTAAGTCATTTGTGGACTTTTTTTTTTTTTTGAGATGGAATCTCACTCTGTTCTCCAGGCTGGAGTGCAGTGGCACAGGGTTGGCTCACTACAACCTCTGCCTCCTGGGTTCAAGCGATTCTTGCGCCTCAGACACTCGAGGAGCTGGAATTGCAGGTGTGTGCCTGGCTGATTTTTGTCTTTTTAGTAGAGACGGGGTTTCACCATGTTGGTCAGGCTAGCTTGAACTCCTGACCTTAAGTGATCTGCCCACCTCGGCCTCCCAAAGTTTGGGATTACAGGTGTGAGCCACTGTGCCTGGCTGGTTTGTGGGTTTTTGTATCTACTATTGAAAATTTTTTTTTGAAATTTCTAGAATTGGCTGGCAAAAGCAGAGATCTATAAAATGCAAAACTAAGTCCATTGCTCAAAAGCTGAATGACTGGTTTTTCATTATCCTGTTCCTTTCGTTAGACTTCTGTTGTGGTATTTAGTAAACACTCCAAAGGATATTGAACTCTGAGGTCAGCCATTCTAATGTTTTAAAGAAGGTTTGTGATATTGGTATCTGTAAGTAGACAAATTATTATAATTACTGTAATAAAATAGGTTTTGTCATTTTTATACTTAACTGCACTTGCACAATTGCATTTTTAAGTACCAGAGATAAGTAAAATACTGCATAAATTAGGTGCATCTACTATTTAAAGTAGAAAATGATTACTTTCTATACCTTAAGAAGATCTTGAAGACTAAAAAAGCTTGAGGACCTTAATGGCATACTTTAAGATTTTTAGAAATTACATATTAATGGAGTAGTTAGCAGAGCCCATTTTTCTGAGAATTAGGCTCTAACTTTTCATTGTGATTTAAATAAGTTCCAAAAGAAGTTCTTTAAACATTTAAGCTTCTTTGCATGATTTTATCGATTTACGATTTACGTTATTCGGGATAAGCATCTATTTGTTTATCAAGTAATGTTTTCTTTCAACTTTGTTTTTTGTGGCAGATGTATATAAATTCTTCTGTGGGATCAGAGGGCACGCCTATTGTAACCAGAAAACTCCAAGTATAGCAGCAAGGATGGATGAACAGGCTCTATTAGGGCTAAATCCAAATGCTGATTCAGACTTTAGACAAAGGGTAAGTTACTCTGCTGAATCATTTTTTAAACCATGTCACCACAGATTGGCATTAGGGGACTTGAATAAAAATGTACCTGGCAAAGGTCTACTTTGGGTAGAAATGAACAGAAACAAAAAAATTTGAGATATTTGAATATATTTGGAATATAGAAACAGTGAGTATTGTGATTTACTTTCTGTTTACCTGGCCAAACAAAAGTATTAAAATCTCATATGATTCAAGGCGGATCTTTATGCCACATCAGTCATTATTTCTAATTATTTAAAAGTTGTAATGCAAAGGATTCGTTTGAGAGACTTTCCATAGAAGCAGACATGTGTATTTTATTTTCTCAATGCTTGGCTTGATCTATACAAGCTGTTTTAACACTTACCTTAATGGTTGTTTTTTTTTTTGTTTTTTTTTTTTAATTTTTTTGTAGAGATAGGGTTTCACCATCTTGCCCAGGCTGGTCTCGAACTCCTGAGCTCAAGTGATCTGCCCGCCTCAGCTTCCTAAAATGCTGGGATTATAGGCATGAGCCACCCTGCCCGGCCACATTAGTGATATTTAACATTCTTGTTATATGGTCTAGGCAGACATAAATAAGCAGTTATGATAGGTTATGTCTTAAGTAAAATGATTACATGACAAGAATCCATTATAAAGTGCTGGGATAGTTGGATAAATGTAAATAATTTAATGTAGCCTACAACTATAATCATGACTATAGCTGAATGATAGAAGAATATAAAGAATGAGCCTATAATTAATTTTTTTAAAGATATGTGGGCATTCTGAAGTATAGGGTAAGTGGAAAGGAAAGAAGCATTTTCTTTTTACTTTTCATAGCAAAGAATACTTTCTATAAATGAGCTAAATGAGGTTAACAATCTCAGTAAATATTATCGCATTTTTTATTCTTACTTTAAGAAAAAAATCTTCCAAAGCAGTAAAAAAAACCCCAACTAGTTTCTAATATAGTACCATGTGCATGTCTCTGCTACTAAATAAGTAGCCCTTCAGATACAGGAAAATAATAGGAATTGAGATTTAAGTATCTGGCTAATTACAAGAAAACTATCAAACAAGTTAGGACATCAAAAGACATTTAAAATCCATGTCTTCTCTGTGTAAACAAATCTTTCTTGCCATAGGGTTTTATGCTACCTACTTTCAAACATAGTTGAAGCATCATAGATCTTTACCTTTAGTCTAGCTTGCTATTGCATGCTTATAATTAAAAGCCTTTGACTGTATGTTTAGTTATTAAATGGCCTTTACTGTTATTTTTATGTGCCTCTTGAAATCTTTCATTTCTTAAGTTCCAGCATCCAGTTTTTTAAAATGTACCATGATTTCTTGTTCAGAAAATTAAAACCAATGCATTATTAGTGGTTTTAATTCAGAAGTTCTGCTTTTTGTCAATAAAAATGGGTGTCACAGACGCGTTTTAAGCATCCAGTTCCAGGCATAATTCGGTATCCATTTAGCCAATCTGAATAACAATTTATTTGGATGAAAGAGAAGAAATCTTAAGGAAAGTGAATTCTGACAGCCCTTTTGTTGCAGTTCGGGAGTAGTGGAAACTTAATTCAGTTTGGTGGTGAGAAGAATGACTGTCTGCCAACCCTAGTTGCTCACTTGTCTATCTGTAATTCTGTTTTTCACATGGGCAATAAAAGTGAACTGACTCTTGTCACATAGAGTCAATAAACCATTAGAAAAAAGGTATGGGGTAGAACTAGGTGGTGAAAGCTAGGACTTGTTTGTCAGTGTCGTAGAATTTTGTTTTTTTAATTGTTAGTAATGCATAGATTCAGAATACAGAGGCTTTGTTTAAAAACTAAAAACTTCCAGGTTATCTCTCCTCTCCTTCCACTGCCCTTTTTTTTTTTTGAGACAGAGTTTCGCTCTGTTGCCCAGCCTAGAGTGGAATGGCGCCATCTCAGCTCACAGCAACCTCCAACTCCCAGGTTCAAGAGATTCTTCTGCCTCAGCTGGGATTAGAGTAGCTAGGATTAGAAGCGCACACCACCACGCCCGGCTAATTTCTGTATTTTTAGAAGAGACAGGGTTTCACCATGTTGGTCAGGCTGGTCTCAAACTCCTGAACTCGTGATCTCCCCGCCTCAGCCTCCCAAAGTGCTGGGATTACAGGCGTGACCCACCGTGCCCAGCCTCCCACTTTTTAAAAAATAAAACACTCGTCTTTGGCTTAAAACCTGTTACTATTTAAAGAAAATGGTATGTCATGACATTGCTAGCAGCTGAAACCACCTCTCCCCAATTTTGTAAGTGAAATATTAGGTGATAGTGCAACATACATGATTAACTTCTACCTTGTCCCCTGGCCTCTGAGATATTCCTAAAGGAAACCCTGTGTTTCATGGACTGCTGTTAGAAACAGCTAAGCTAGTAGTATCTTTTATCGCTGCCTGTGCTCTTATAGTCTTAACTTCTAAAGAGAGACATTATTTACTCTGGGCTGTTTTCCAATTCCATCAACCAACTCTCTGAATCTGTGGACACCAACTGGTTGTCCTACAAATCAATTCAATTCTGACACTAGCAGGATTAGCATCACATCCCACAAGTTATGGGCTCAGTCTTACAAACCACCCCCACTGAAGACACCAGTCGAGTCCAGAACCTCTCATATTTCTGATGATGGAGTAGCCCACAGAACTTAGAAAAACAGTTGACTTACTTGTACTGATTTATTATGAAGGATACACCTCATGAGCAGCCACATGGAAGTGATGCATAGGGCAAAGTATAGGGGAAGGGGCACAGAGCTTTTGTGTCCTCTCTAGGAACACCACCCTCTCAGCATCTCGATGTGTTTGCCAACCTGGAAGTTCAAGAGTTTTTATAGAGTTGAATCGTCAGTCCCCTCTCCCCTTCCCAGAGATTGGTAGTTTGGGCTTAAATTTCTAACACTTTAATCAATTGATCTTTCTGGTAACCGGCCCTATCCTGAGGCTGTCTAGGTTTCCCACAGCAAGTTACCTCATTAACATAAGCTCTGTTGACCTCGAAGTCTCTAGCAATCCTTCCACCTTAGCCTCCCAAGTAGTTGGGACTGTAGGTGCATGTCACCACTCCTGGCTAATTTTTAAATTTTTTGTAGAGACAGGGTCCCACTATGTTGCCCAGGCTGGTCTTGAACTGCTGGCCTCAAGTCATCCTCCCACTTTGGCCAGAGTGTTGGTATTATAGGTGTGAACTGCTGTGCCTGGCCCAAAGGGGCTCATTATAAATTACAAAAGACAGTCCTGTTGCTCGGGAAATCCCAAGAGTTCTAAGAGCTCTGAGCCAGCAACTGGCTGCAAAGCCCAAATGTATTTTTTTGTTATACCACATATTTAATACTATATTTGGTGATCTTCACCTGATCACCTTCATTTACGTGGTCTTCTGTCAGTGGGAGCAGCCATTGAGACCATGTATGAAAACCCATTCCCTCATTCATACAGTTACATAGTATAGGAAACTATCACCTAAGTATAAATACAGTGGCTTTGATCTGTAACCCAAAGAAAAAAATAACTTTATATCTTGATGACCCAGTGTGTGTGTATATATTTATATGTACATATACACGTAAATAACTAAAACAAGTTACAGAAAGTAATATTCTTGCTAGGGTACAGTCAGAATATCTAATATTCTCTATTTCATTTTTAAAAATTGTTCAGTACCCATAAACTGATTTCATAACTAGTGGGAGACACCACCGTTTTAAAAATATTTACCAGTTGAAATTAGGTTTCTCTAAGGCTTATGTTTTTTTTACCTCATGTCAGGTTTTGTATCAGTACATAATTGGTGTCAAATCATCTAGCAGTGTTTCCAGTTGCTGTGCAATTTTCTTGTCTGTTGGAGATACTTTTCACAAGACGTTCACTACTATTTGTCCATTGCCATGTGTGAAACCTGCATCTGGTGCAACATGCTGATGGGAAGAGTGCCTGAAGTAACTCCCATTTTCCCAACAGTTTGGTAGAGAGCATATGGACTTTGTGCTGCATCCATTCTAGAGTACTCTTACTCCTTGTTGGCACTGTTACTTGCAATTACAACGCCCTGAATTCATAAACTTAGAGATAAGAAACCTCCTCAAGCTTTGACCTTTTCAGTTACTTAATATTTTTCAAAATTTATATCATGCATTTGTACTCTAATTTTAATCTCTTTAGGAAACTTACATGGTATAATTAAAGACTTGAAATACTCCCCTTTTCTGTAACAGTAGATCAGATAAGGTACACAGTATGTTTTATCTTTTATAATCACTGCTTTAATAGCAGATGTGCTATTAAATAGGAAAAGTGCCCTTTATATGCCATTTTATAATTGCATATTATAAAATGATCACACCCTTAACTCATCCTCTGCAATTTCTCAGTAGTATGGCAGTTGACAAAGCACTTGCTCTCATTCTTCATAATAACCCAGTGAAGTCTGTGGGGCATTTTTGTGTTGCTGCTGCTGTAAAAAAAACAGGTTTGATTATCTAACTGATGGAATTTATATTTATTTAACCTATTTTTAGGAATGACCCCTAAGTTGCATATGTTCGGAAGCCTGTATTTAATGTTTTAGCTGTTTTTCTATTAAGTTTACTGACTTGTTATAGGTTTGCAACTTTCAGAATATTTTGTTTGGTATTAGCAGGGCATTGAGATTGTTTATTCTAAATGCATTTTTTTGTTTTGCAATCTTGCAGGCCCTGGCCTATTTTGAGCAGTTAAAGATTTCCCCAGATGCCTGGCAGGTGTGTGCAGAAGCTCTAGCCCAGAGGACATATAGGTAATTAAAACAAAATTTGCATGACAATTTAAATTTCTATGGGTATGACAGGACTGTTAAATTTACCTGTATTTGGAAAGTGTTTTCATAAAAACATTTTATGACTTTTTTTTTTTTTTTGCAAAGTCATTAACATATAGTCATTCCATGTAGAAATGAGAAAAGCAGTAAACCAACAGTTTGGCCATTTCAGAATTAACTTTTCAGTAAAA
>NW_012101277.1:619401-619915 GCF_000951045.1 Mandrillus leucophaeus | reverse complement strand
GGCCTCAAGGTGCATCTTAATATTTTGGTAATTTTTTGCTTGTCAAAGTTAACGGAAATTTTAAATATTGTATAATATTTAAAGTTCTCATAGCTTTTTAAGTAAATGGATTTTAACGTCATAAAATGAGACCAGTAAGTGTGAAACAAGCCGAAGGTCTAGTTTGAGAAACTTTTCTGCTGTGTTACTCATAACTATTTTGCCTTCGATTTCTTTTCCTCAGTTCATATTCTGCTTATCTCATTTTCTTTTTTTCTTTTTCAGTGATGATCATGTAAAGTTTTTCTGCTTTCAAGTACTGGAACATCAAGTTAAATACAAGTAAGGCTTTTCTCACTGTTTTGACTCAGATTTGCAGGGAGAGGTCATTTTTTTAATTTAATGTTTTTCTTCCTTAAGGAAACCATAATACAGGTTATAAATTGACAGTGTATCTGTTACATCCAGGTTATAGATATGTTTTGATGTATCCCAGAGTGTTTTAAAAGTGCTGAGTTGGCCAGGTGCGGTGGCT
>NW_012101277.1:613330-614716 GCF_000951045.1 Mandrillus leucophaeus | reverse complement strand
TAATTAAAACAAAATTTGCATGACAATTTAAATTTCTATGGGTATGACAGGACTGTTAAATTTACCTGTATTTGGAAAGTGTTTTCATAAAAACATTTTATGACTTTTTTTTTTTTTTTTGCAAAGTCATTAACATATAGTCATTCCATGTAGAAATGAGAAAAGCAGTAAACCAACAGTTTGGCCATTTCAGAATTAACTTTTCAGTAAAACCATCCTTTGCCATATATTGTGTACCTGTCACCAGATCCCAGCTGGAATAAAGTGCCGAAAAAACTTCCTTATCTTATAATTGAGAGTGATAACTGCTTTTCTAAAACATTGGTAAAGAAAGTTATTGTAAATGACATATATCTTAATTTTATTTTATTTTTTTTTCTTGAGATGGAGTCTCGCTCTGTTGCCCAGGCTAGAGTGCAGTGGCGTGATCTAGGCTCACTGCAAGCTCCGCCTCCTGGGTTCACGCCAATTCTCCTGCCTCAGCCTCCTGAGTAGCTGGGACTACAGGCGCCCACCATCATGCCCGGCTAAGTTTTTTGTATTTTTTTTTTTTAGTAGAGACAGGGTTTCACCGTGTTAGCCAGGATGGTCTCGATCTCTTGACCTCGTGATCCGCCCGTCTTGGCCTCCCAAATTGCTGGGATTACAGGCCTCAGCCACCGTGCCTGGCCTGTATCTTACTTTTTAATTTTAACTTAAGTATATAATCATTCAGTGACCAATCTTTTGATATTGGACCACAGTCTTTATCTTTGTATACTAACTAGCATTCACTTTATTTGTAGGTTGGTCACACCTATAACCCATCCTCTACAATTTCAAGCATGGGTCTCTGTACAATGAGTGACAATCCATAGATTTTTAAGATATTTGTCCCCGTCTCTCGAGTTTTCTGGTTATGTAGGCCATGTCAAATATATACAAGATGTTTTCCTTCTGCAGTGTGGCTTTCTATGAAATCTTTCTAAAGCATTCAACTAACTTTTTACAGAAATAGGAACTCTTTTATACTCACTTCATTGGCAGATTGTTGGTCCCTAAAGGATCTTTGTCAGTGTTTATAGCTGACTTACTGCAACTCTGTCACTCCCCTAGAAAGACAATTGGAAGTGGGTAATCGGTATGTTAACTTTTGCCCCCATCTTATAAGCAAGGGTACCATATTTGTAATTTAGTTTCCTATATGAAACTTTGAAGCTGGACTGACAGTCCGTGTGGCCCTGCTTGTTTTGGATTTGGCTACAATAGAACTGCTGGGGTTTAATTTTAAGCAGGACTTGGATGACCATCTCTACTTTCACTCAGACTCTGGCTGTTCTGCCATTTGTCATTTTACACCTAACCTGTTATTGTAAAATGAAGGGGTTGTTCCAGGAATCTTAATAT
>NW_012101277.1:610501-612649 GCF_000951045.1 Mandrillus leucophaeus | reverse complement strand
ATCACTTGAGGTCAGGAGTTTGAGACTAACCAGCCTGGCCAACATGGTGAAACTCCATCTCTACGAAAAATACAAAAATTAGCCAGATGTGGTGGCATGTACCTGTAATCCCAGCTACTCAAGAGACTGAGGCACGAGAATTGCTTGAACCCGGGAGGCAGAGGTTGCAGTGAGCCAGGATCACACCACTGTACTCCAGACTGGGTGACAGCAAGCCTCCATCTCAAAAATTAAAAAAGTGCTGAGTTTGTTGGTTACATATAAAAATCCAAGGCTGGGCGCAGTGGCTCATGCCTATGATCTCAGCACTGTGGGAGGCCAAGGCAAGAGGATCGTTTGAACTTCAGGAGTTTGAGACCAGCCTGGGCAACATAGTGAGACCTCATCTCTACAAAATTTTTTTAAAAAATTAACCAGGTGTGGCTGCCTGCTTCTATATTCCCAGCTACTGGGGAAGCTGAGGCCAACAGGTTGAGGCTTCAGTGAGCTGTGATAGTGCCACTGCACTTCAGCCTGGGCAACACAGCAAGACCTTGTCTCAAAAAAAAAAAAAATGAAAATCCAGACATTTCACAGAAAAATCTAGATTTCAAGCTTTTCTGGAAAAGTCAGAATATCTGGTAACACCAGGCCTGTTTTTCTACACAACAGCTCTCTCTTAGAGTTAAGTGACTGCATGGGCACTTGTGTTCAGAATCTCTGACTTACTAATTAATCCAAATAACAAATCAGTACTGAGAGGATTCCTAGTTCACCTATTGGTTTATTCTGTAGATCACAGACCACAAAACATACTTTCTTTTGAAAAATTGTGTAGCTGTCATTTGTTTCAACATGAATGGAATCACAAATTAAAGATTGATATTGTTATCCTACCTGCCACTCTCGTCCTTATCTGTAAAGCAGTGATGAGTGGCATTATCAGTTTATGTTAGGAAACTTTAGATGATTGAGAGCTATACAAATTTTCCCTTTTAAATATTTGAGGCTGTTATTTTTCACAACTATAGATACCAAATATAGCCATTATTTTTCTTCTCTATTTTGAACAGATACTCAGAACTAACCACTGTTCAACAACAACTAATTAGGGAGACGCTCATATCATGGCTGCAAGCTCAGGTAAAATCGTAATTTCATTCAGTTCCTCAAATTACTAGATATTTAAACTTGTTTTTGCAGGAGTTTGGAACTTTACCTCAAAGATTTTGATCAGTGTTCCTCCATTTGATTTTATAGCTTTTTTAAAAGGTGCTGGTTTTAAAGATCATGGAAGTGGGAGTTTAGCAATAATTTAATAATTATATCAATGACTGAAATGGTCATAGCTTCCATGACACATTGTAGAAACTTTGGTTTTAAAATGTAGTTGTTTTTAACTACTTGACAAACTGCTTTCGGTTTGGCGCTTAAAGGTGAGCCCTCCTGGACAGGCTCTCCACAAGAGCCCGTTATAAAGGGCCAGCTGAGTTCTTTTCAGTTAATTTTAGCTAATCTTAACACGTAAAGCAGTTGTGTAGCTAGAGTTTTTATTTTCCTTAAAGAGCAAGTAGACAGAAGAAAAACAATTTTTTTTCTTAGAAGAAATGATAGGAACTATTAAAACTCTGCACATGAAACTTTTCTGTCAAAGTGTAAGAATGAGGAATAACCATTACAGCCTTTAATGGTTCATTTAATTGTTCTTCATCTGTCCAATCACTTAAATACTTTTGATAATTTTGAAAATCATAATTATCAAAATAATTTTGAAGAATATTTGTTGCATAGTTTATCTGAGCCATGTTGACATTTGATGAAGCTTTGCCTTTTAATAAGACAACATGTTTCTGGGTCTTTTCAATTTACATTTAATTTTATGGACTGTTTCTCTGTCAGATGCTGAATCCCCAACCAGAGAAGACCTTTATACGAAATAAAGCCGCCCAAGTCTTCGCCTTGCTTTTTGTTACAGAGTATCTCACTAAGTGGCCCAAGTTTTTTTTTGACATTCTCTCAGTAGTGGACCTAAATCCAAGGGGAGTAGATCTGTACCTGCGAATCCTCATGGCTATTGATTCAGAGTTAGTGGATCGTGATGTGGTGCATACATCAGAGGCAAGTAACCATGGATTTTTTATATTTAATGTTAAGTTTTGTAGGAGATAA
>NW_012101277.1:566925-609956 GCF_000951045.1 Mandrillus leucophaeus | reverse complement strand
TTTTTTTAACTAGGCAAATACCATAGCGACATACACAAGTTGATTTTCTTTTATGAATCTGTTGAGAAAGGTAGTCTCTATTTAATACTGCTATATAGTCCCTGAGCAAGGAAGAAGCATTGTTTAGGAGTTGTCAATGTTGTTGCTTCTGTATTCTTCATCACATAGTATAAGTACTTTGTTACTGTATTGAGAAATACCTTAAAACATGCTTAAGATTTCTAAGCAATGCTTATTTATAGTTTGTATTTACTAAGAAATTGACACCGAGGAGTAGAACAGAAAGAGGAAATACAAAGAATCACAGGATATGAGCTTAGAGCTTGTAAATAGGAAATACTGGTAGAGAATGTGTTAACAAGCCTGCAAGTTTACTCTGTGCAAGTATATTTAGCTATCAAACATTTTGTAAGGTAATGTGTGCATTTGGCGTTTTGTATTTTAGGAGGCTCGTAGGAATACTCTCATAAAAGATACCATGAGGGAACAGTGCATTCCAAATCTGGTGGAATCATGGTACCAAATATTACAAAATTATCAGTATACTAATTCTGAAGTGACATGTCAGTGCCTTGAAGTAGTTGGGGCTTATGTCTCTTGGATAGACTTATCCCTTATAGCCAATGATAGGTAAGTATGCCTATTATTTTTATAGCATAAACTTGTAAAATACAGTATCTAAAACTCATGACTTTGAAAATGTTACAACAATTTTATTTTCCCATTCCAGGTTTATAAATATGCTGCTAGGTCATATGTCAATAGAAGTTCTACGGGAAGAAGCATGTGACTGTTTATTTGAAGTTGTAAATAAAGGAATGGACCCTGTTGATAAAATGAAACTAGTAGAATCTTTGTGTCAAGTATTACAGTCTGCTGGGTTTTTCAGCATTGACCAGGTTGGTAAATTTATATAAAAACCTGTAGATAAAGTTGTTAGGACAAACTGGGATAGGTACTAAGTCAAATATAATGTTAGCTTTTTTTTTCTTCTAAATGTTATAAACTCTCCTTGAGATTATAATATAAACCACTGCATCTAGCCAAAATGTTCTCAGTGGCATTCTCCTTAGAAAATAGGTTATACCAGTTCTTAAACTTGAAAGCCTGGAATTGCAAATTTCTCACAAACTCAGGAGATGCTCACACAACTTGTTCATAGTGGAATTGAGATTTTTTTGTTTTGTTTTGTTGTTTGAGATGGAGTCTCGCTGTGTTGCCCAGGCTGGAGTGCAGTGGCAGTCTCGGCTTACTGCAACCTCCATCTCCCGGGTTCAAGTGATTCTCCTGTCTCACCCTCCCGAGTAGCTGGGATTACAGGCACACGCCACTACACCCGGCCAATTTTTTACTTTTTTGGTAGAGACGGGGTTTCACCATGTTGGCCAGGCTTGTCTCGAACTCTTGACCTCAGGTGATCCACCCACCTTGGCCTTCCAGAGTACTGGGATTACAGGCATAAGCCACGATGCCCAGCCTGGAATTGTTAAATATATAATGTCACTTTAAAATTGAATCCTGTAATTAGCACTTGATTCATACTAAAGTTCAGTTTTTCCTCTTAGCTTGGGCACGCAGTTTTAAACAGAAATGTGTCTTCATTGCTTATAGGAAGAAGATGTTGACTTCCTGGCCAGATTTTCTAAGCTGGTAAATGGAATGGGACAGTCATTAATAGTTAGTTGGAGTAAATTAATTAAGAATGGGGATATTAAGAATGCTCAAGAGGCACTACAAGCTATTGAAACAAAAGTGGCACTGATGTTGCAGCTACTAATTCATGAGGATGACGATATTTCTTCTAATATTATTGGATTTTGTTATGATTATCTTCATATTTTGAAACAGGTAAGTTTTTGTTTTATTCTTTTTGCTCAGTACATAATAATACAAAGGAGCCATGGAGAAGTGGAAAATATGGAAAAATTAAAAATGAGAAAATACCCATAATTCTACTACTTAAAAGATATTTACTGTTAAATACTAATGTATTTCCATCTTAAAAAAAAAAAAAAGAATTGGCCAGGAAATAGTTTCGGGTTCTAAATTCAGTAGACTAACCAGCTTCAGAGGTAGTTATAAGTTTAGGTTATTTTTTTATTTTGAACCTGTCTTTGTGAATACTGTTGAAATTTTAATAAGCATGGTTTGTTATTTTAATTTACATGTACATCATTCATTTCTCATAAACTATTCATTTATTTATTTATTTTTGAGACAGAGTTTTGCTGTTATTGCCCAGGCTGGAGTGCAATGGCGTGATCTCAGCTCACCACAACCTCCACCTCCCAGGTTCAAGCGATTTTCCTTCCTCAACTCCCGAGTACCTGGGATTATAGGCATGCACCACCACGCCTAGCTAATTTTGTACTTTTGGTAGAGACAGGGTTTCTCCATGTTGGTCAGGCTGGTCTCAAACTCCCTACCTCAGGTGATCGCCCACCTCAGCCTCCCTCCCAAAGTGCTGTGATTACAGGTGTGAACCACCAAGCCCGGCAACAATTTTTTATGATTTAAGTGTCCCCCACTTCCAGAAAGAACTTGTAGGTGGTGTTAGTCTCCATATTATAGATGGAGAAATGGAAAGAGCCATTTCTATATATTTACATTGAATTAATTGAATCAAGTCAAGCTTAAAATACCTTCCCAAATGAGTTTAGTTTCTGTTTTGTTGTAGTAAACATAACATGTATCTTTATGTATACTTTAAGAAATTTTATGCAGCAGTGTGGAAAGGTATGATCACTACTGGTAATCCCATTGTACAACTCCTAATGGTTTTGTAGGCTTGTTTGGCTTTGTTTAAAAACCTTTTTTGCAGAATATGTTGTAGGTGTCTTTGTCTACATGTCAAGTTACTTACTAGAAGTGGCATTACTTGATCTTAAGTTAGGTTAGGTACATTTTAAATATAGGCAGCTGCTGCTAAACTGCCCTCCAAAAAAGTTGTGTGCATGTTTTCAAAGATCTTAATTGATTAGAGGCCGGGCATAATGGCTGTCACCTGTAATCCCAGCACTTGGTAAGGCTGAGGTGGGAGGATTGTTTGAGGCCAGGAGTTTGAGACCAGCCTGGACAACATAGAGAGACTCCATCTCTATAAATAATAAAAAGAAAACCAGCCAAGCATGGTGGCACGCGCCTGTGGTCTCACCCTTCTGTGGGAGGGTGAGGTGGGAGGATCTCTTGAGCCAGGGAGTTGGAGGTTGCAGTAAGTCATGACTGTGCCACTGCACTCCAGCCTGGGCAACAGAGCAAGACCTTGTCTCAAAAAAAAAAAAAAAAAGAAAGGTCTTAATTGGTTAGAAAAATGTTCTGATATGCAGGTACAACTTTAGAAAACCTAATAAGTTATTGCTTACTTTTTAACAGCTTACAGTGCTCTCGGATCAGCAAAAAGCTAATGTAGAGGTAATTGACTTTATGCTTCTTTTAAACCAATGATAGATTCTTAGTCTGTAATTTGCCTTGAAATGTAGCTTAATTTCAAATTATATCAAATTAGAAGGAGACTGACAAAAACTCTTTTATTCTCAATTTTATTCTTAGGCAATCATGTTGGCCGTTATGAAAAAATTGACTTACGATGAAGAATACAACTTTGAAAATGAGGTAAGGAATTTTTTTTGTTGAGGAGAAAGGAGTTTTAATTTTATTATTTACTTATATCAAATTAGTATTTCAAGTTTTTATTGTTTCGGGGCCCTTTAAAACTTGAAGTTCTTGAAAAATTAGTCTGTTTTTATTGACACCAACCTTGGGTGAAATTAATAGTAGCCTCTTAACCCTTCATTTTTGATATTTTATCCATTAACAACCCCCCCCTTTTTTTTCTTTGAGACAGAGTCTCACTCTGTCACCCAGGCTGGAGTGCAGTGGTGCCATCTCGGCTCACTGCAACCTCTGCCTCCTGGGTTCAAGTGATTGTTGTGCCTCAGCCACCTGAGTAGCTGGGATTACAGGCACGTGCGACCATGCCCGGCTAATTCTTGTATTTTTAGTAGAGATGGAGTTTCGCCATGTTGGCCAAGTTGGCCTCAAACTCCTGGCCTCAAGTAATCTGCCTACCTCAGCCTCCCAAAGTGTTGGGATTAGAGGTGTGAGCCACTACACCTGTCCCATTAACAGCCCTTTTACAAATACTCTGTAGCACTGAACATAGTAAAATATTGATAATATTATTGGTGATCATATTTCATTTTATATTTTGTAAGAATGAGGAACTCCAGTCACAAGACTGTATTGGTAGAGTGGAAATGAGGCGCTCTAGACTTGTTCTAGTTAAAAGTCTTTTTCAAGATTGTGAGTGGGTCAGCTTCCCATCAGACAAGGGCCATTGGTGCTTTCTAGGTATTCAGTCATGGTATTCGCTGCCAAGCTTTGTTCTAAGGTGTTTTATTCCCCCACTTCAGGCATTGAAAAACTTAAGAGTTGTAAAAGGATAATGGTGGTGATGACCAACACACTGTGCACTTGGGATGTGCCAGCCTCCTAACATTTAATATCTCCAGTTATACCACAGTATTACCACTTTTTACAGTGGATATTGACTTACAAGAATAAATAAGGTGCAAGATTTCAAAGCCCATTCTAGTGCTAGACTATTGTCTTTAACCTTCTTAGACTATTTCTGGCTCTAGGCTTTTGAGGCCTATGGCTGTGTGCAGAAATACTTATTTGTGAGCTAGAGGGGAGAAGTTATTAAGCATAGTAAGTTTTTCTATATAAATAGTGACAAAAAATAAAAGTACGAAATGTGTAAATGCAGAAAAATACAGAACTGGATATTTACATGAATTTTAAGGTCTTTTAAAAAAGTTTTTTATTTATTTTTATTATTATACTTTAAGTTTTGGGGTACATGTGCAGAATGTGCAGGTTTGTTACATTGGTATACATTTACCATGGAGTTTGCTGCACCCATCAACCCTAAGTTTTTTAAATGAGGATTTTAACCTGTATCATAGGGTGAAGATGAAGCCATGTTTGTAGAATATAGAAAACAACTGAAGTTACTGTTGGACAGGCTTGCTCAAGTTTCACCAGAGTTACTGCTGGCCTCTGTTCGCAGAGTTTTTAGTTCTACATTGCAGTAAGTTTGTCATTACTTTTGTAACAAGCCTACTTCTTTCTTTTGCTTTTTGATATGGGTCAAAAGAAATGATTCATATGACTTACTAATCCATGTTACTTATTGAGATCTTATGTGTATCTCTGGAAACAATGAAGTGTCTTCTTGATTTCTCTTGATCCTTTCTACCTTTGTGATATATATTATATTGCCTGGGAAAGTTAACAATTGCTATGACTTTTTAATAATTAAAAAGACTTTTGTTGGTGTCTTACCCTGTGCATAATTCACTGTATGAAAAATTTATCTTTAAATCTCACTGACATATTATACCTTGGTAGGAACTGGCAGACTACACGGTTTATGGAAGTTGAAGTAGCAATAAGATTGCTGTATATGTTGGCAGAAGCTCTTCCAGTATCTCATGGTGCTCACTTCTCAGGTGATGTTTCAAAAGCTAGTGCTTTGCAGGATATGATGCGAACTGTAAGTATACTGAAGATAATTTTGACCATAAATTTCTGTTTTCAGTATAAGCTAATGGGAGTTCCTTGTTAGAACTTAGTATATGTTAATACTGGGGCATTTTGATGTTCCAATAAATAAGAAGAGGTTTCTTAACTTTTTCCTGCTCTAGTTGGTAACATCAGGAGTCAGTTCCTATCAGCATACATCTGTGACGTTGGAGTTCTTCGAAACTGTTGTTAGATATGAAAAGTTTTTCACAGTTGAACCTCAGCACATTCCATGTGTACTAGTAAGTACTCTGGATTTTTTGTTACTTTACATGGATTTCAGCTAATGACTTGATAGCATTGTATTTTTCTGTCTATAACTTTTCTCAGAATCAGAACCTCTCAGAAATGCTTGGCACACTCTGAAAGTAACCCCTCCTCCATTTCTTCTAAATGGATAGTTTGTGCCCAATTAGCCAATCAACTAAAACAAGTTCTCAGAGGACTGTTTGTGTGTAGTTTAGAATTACTTGTGTATTCCTGGTTCCTGCGTTTTAGGAGCTAAGATGTAAAATTTGGTGTGAACAAAAATATAGCATGACAATAGCAACAAAACCCCTGAAAAAGTGCAGAAATAGTAAAAGTGTCTCCTTCTTTAGATGGCTTTCTTAGATCATAGAGGTCTGCGGCATTCCAGTGCAAAAGTTCGGAGCAGGACGGCTTACCTGTTTTCTAGATTTGTCAAATCTCTTAAGTAAGTATAAAATTGCAGCTAATATGTTGTTTTTTAAATTACTGAATTGATGTAAAACAATAGTAAAGACATGGAATCAACCTAGGTGCCCATCAGTGGTGGATAAGATAAAGAAAACGTAGACCAGGTGTGGTGGCTCACGCCTATAATCCCAACACTGGGAGGCCGATCACGAGGTCAGGAGTTCAAGACCAGCCTGGCCAACATGGTGAAACCCCATCTCTACTAAAGATACAAAAAATTAGCCAGGCGTGGTGGTGGGTGCCTGTAATCCCAGCTACTCAGGAGGCTGAGGCAGGAGAATCGCTTGAACCTGGGAGGTGGAGGTTGCAATGAGCCAAGATCGCGCAATTGCACTCCAGCGTGGGTGATAGAGTGAGACTCAGTCTCAAAAAAAAAGAAAGAAAAAATGCAGTACACATACACCATGAAATACTAAACAGCCATAACACGGAACAAAATCATGTCCTTTGCAGCAACATGGATGCAACTGGAGGTCTTTAAGCAAATTAATGCAGAAACAAAAAAATGCCACATGTTCTCACTTATAAGTGGGAGCTAAATTTTGGGTACACACAGACATAAAGCTGGGAGCAAAAGACATTTGGGACTCCAAAATGAGGGAGGGAGTGGGGCAAGTGCTGAAAAACTTCCTATTGGGCACTGTGTTCAATATCTGGGTGATGGGATTGGATCAATAGAAGCACAAATCTCAGCATCCCATGATATACCCGTGTAACAAACCCCCTGAATTTAAAATGAAGATGGAGGGCTGGCGCAGTGGCCCACTCCTGTAATCCCAGCACTTTGGGAGGCTGAGGCAGGTGGATCACCTGAGATCAGGAGTCCGAGACTAGCCTGGCCAACATGATGAAACCCGGTCTCTACTAAAAATACAGAAAATTAGCCAGGCGTGGTGGTGGGTGCCTGTAGTCCCAGCTAATGGGAGGCTGAGGCAGGAGAATCGCTTGAACCCAGTAGGCAGAGTTTGCAGTGAGCAGAGATCGTACCATTGCACTCCAGCCTGGATGACAAGAGTGAAACTCTCTCAAAAAAATAAAATGAAGATGGAAATGAAAAAAAAGTAGACATATAAATTATTTTCCAAGTGCCTATGGTAGATTTGGTTCTTCCTGTTCAAGTCAAGTCATGTTTTGTCAGGTAGATGTCCCCCCCGACTTTTTTTTTTTTTTTTTTTTGAGACAGAATTTCACTCTTGTTGCCTAGGCTGGAGTACAATGGTGCGATCTTGACTCACTGCAACCTCTGCCTCCTGGGTTGAAGCGATTTTCCACCTCAGCCTACCGAGTAGCCAGGATTACAGGTGCCCATCACCACACCTGTCTAATTTTTTGCATTTTTAGTAGAGATGGGGCTTCACCATGTTGGTCAGGCTGGTCTTGAACTCCTGACCTGAGATGATCCACCCTCTTCAGTCTCCCAAAGTGCTGGGATTACAGGCATGAGCCACTGTACCCAGCCCCCATTTTATGTTGCCACTTCCTTTCCTGTTCATCAGGCAAGTACTTAGTTCAATACTAAAAGTTTTTATTATTTGTTGTTGTTATTTTTTTGAGACAGGGTCTCACGCTATCGCCTAAGCTGGAGTGTAGTGGCTTGATCCCAGTTCACTGCAACCTCAACCTCCTCAGGCTCAGGTGATCTTCCCACCTCAGCCCCCGGAGCACCTGGGACTACAGGCGTGTGACAGTGGCCAGCTAATTTTTGTATTTTTTGTAGAATCGGTCTCACCGCATTGCCCAGGCTGGTCTCAAATTCTTCAGCTCAGTCTTCCCACCTCAGCCTCCCAAAGTGTTGGGATTACAGAAATCAGCCACTGCACCTGGCCTGTATTATTCTTTACTAGTACCATTTTCGGGGAATGAAAACTATTCCTTATTAGGCTTATAAGATTGTAAGTCATTTTGACAATCCTTATCACTACAGAGCAGATAAAGGTAATTTTTAAAAATTAACCATAGCTAATCTTAATCAGAAGTGACTAGCCTACAACTGAACTTTTTTTTAGTTCTGTCTTAAAGGGGGAATTTGGTATTTTACCACTGTTTTGAGCACTGTTATTAATTGTGATTTTCCTTTTTGCTGTTTTTCAGTAAGCAAATGAATCCTTTCATTGAGGATATTTTGAATAGAATACAAGATTTATTAGAGCTTTCTCCACCTGTAAGTATCTGTCTCTTTTAAGATATTTTACCCAAAAATCATTTAAGCCACACATGCCATTAGGTTTACCTTTGTGGGCATTTAAAAAAAACGGGTGGTGGAGGGAGGTGTATGTGCAAAGATTAGTTCTATTTACCAAAATTCTGTTGACATAGTAAATAAAATATAGTAATAGGAATCAAGAGTTGACAGATCAATTTGGCAGCATGGGGTAGATATATTGTTAAAATGTTGAAGCATTTTATGAAGAAGAAAAAATTAAAGATGAGCTTGCTGTTAAGTTAAAATGAAAAGTATATTAAAAATTTTAAAAACGAAAAGAAAATAAAAATTGAGAAAAAAAATTCAACTTCTAAATTATTCTGTTTAGTCCTATGATTGTATTAGCCATTCTTAGCAGCTGCTACTGCTAGATCAAAGGTTTTCCCTGTCATTTCAGGCTTAGGGTAAAAAAAAAATTAAGTGCTTGTCAATCGGAATATTTTGGCGTTGGGATTGGGCCATAATCCCAAGCATTAAAATCCTGAAATCCTAAAAACCACAATTCCGAAAGATCAAAATCTTAAAAATATACTCCTGGAAAAAGTAATTTTAAAAAATTATTTGAAAGACATTGCTTTACATTTTTAAAAGGGAATGTACTTGAGAAACATGTAAAAACATGACAGCACTTCATAGTCCACTTTACACAATAGGCAATAATAACATATGCTTTTGCAAGTATAAGCACTCAGTTATAAAAATGACAGTTACATGGGTAAAACAGGAGCAGACAAACTGTATTCATAAAGAAATAGATCAGAAAGCAAAATGTGTAAGTGCATATCACTATGGTTAGTAATTGTGTGCCACTCAGTTTTATAACTGCGCTTATCTGAAATAACCATGACAGACAACCTAAGTCTTGAGGAAATTGATAAAAAATGGCAATGGGTCACTACAACATATGCAGTCACCCAAAGAACTGAGATCACAAGAAATTTTATGTTTCACAGATGCAGATATACAGAAAGGACCTTTCTTGTGTACATGCACAGTGTTTACACACACAGTTAATGCTGTGTGTAATGCACTTTTGCGGAGTCAAATCTCTGATGTTCAAGGCAGCAGAAGAAAAGTCTGTCCAGCTTTCAGAGAGAGACCAATTCGCCTTATGTATTTGTTCTCTCAGTGCCCCTGGTCAATTGGATGGTGCCCGCCAACACTGAGGGCAGGTCTTCCCCACCTAGTCTACTTGGACCAACTAATCTTTTCTGGAATAATGCTTTACTATGTATTTATTACTTAATTATTTAAAAGAAGTGTAGGTAGCCCTCTAGTACTTTTTTTTTTTTTTTTTTTTTTTGAGACAGAGTCTTGGCTCTGTCGCCCAGGCTGGAGTGCAGTGGCATGGTCTTGGCTCATTACAACCTCCATCTCAGGTTCAAGCAATTCTCCTGCCTCAGCCTCCCAAGTAGCTGGGACTACAGGTGTGCCACCACACCCAGCTAATTTTTTGTATTTTTAGTAGGGACAGGGTTTCACCATGTTGGCCAGGCTGGTCATGAACTCCTGACCTCAAGTGATCCGCCTGCCTCGGCCTCTCAAAGTGCTAGGATTACAGGCATGAGCCACCACATGCAGCCTAGCCTCATAACAATTTTATAAATAAGATCTTTACAAAAGAAAACAAGTTAGAAAGCTAACTTTAATAAATCATGATCATTTGTAGAGTCTTGTCAGGGCTGGAATTAGAACCATGATCTGTTGACCTCCAATTTAGTTTTCTTTTCATTCTATGGTCCTGGGAGAAAATTTGTCTTTATAAGTATTTGATACATGAGTTGGTGTGATAGATTACATTTCCTGTTCCTAATGCACGTTTTCTCATTAAATGAGAGGAACTCAAAAAATAAAAACTTCTAGTAAGACTAAATTTCATTCTAGGAGAATGGCCACCAGTCCTTACTGAGCAGCGATGATCAACTTTTTATTTATGAGACAGCTGGAGTGTTGATTGTTAATAGTGAATACCCGGCAGAAAGGAAACAAGCCTTAATGAGGAATCTGTTGACTCCACTAATGGAGAAGTTTAAAATTCTGTTAGAAAAGTTGATGCTGGCACAAGATGAAGAAAGGCAAGCCTCTCTAGCAGACTGTCTCAACCATGCTGTTGGATTTGCAAGGTAAGTGTGATCACAGTTAAAACTGTGAAGTGCATGTATCTACACAGACAGAACCACTTGTTTGGTGGGCACACACATTTGTGTTTCCACAGTTGGATAGTCCAGAGAATTGTCTAAATCTTTGTCCTCCAAATCCAGTCGGTTAGATTCAGTTGAAGAAGGGGATAGATTACATACCATTTGCATTTTTGCCTTGACAGCTGTAAATCTTTAACCCCTCTGACTTCTTTGGTATAAATGGGTTGTGTGTTTAAGGGGATCAGCTAAAGAGTTAATATACTGAAGATATATTGGGATGGGATGTCTTTGGTTAGTTTTGGTTACTTGAAGAGAAGAACCTGAGGTTTCTCTTTAGTTGTTTTGTGTCCTGAAGACCATCCAAGCAGCTATTTTTTCCCCCTCTACCCATACTTTTTGTTGACAAACAATAAACAGTGGCATGAAAGTTGTAAAGAGTGCTAATTAGAAGTTAAATTATTCTATAATATACTTAAGAACAAGAGCTAGATATTAGAAAGTTGTATAAATAATTTTGAAGATAGTTTTCTAAATTTAAATGAGTAGTTTGCAGATTACCTAGTACAGCCTAGTCATAACGAGTGGATTTGTTTTCTCTTTTCTGTCTACTTTGTCAATAGGATTTTTCTCTTTCTTTTTCTTTTTTCTTTTTTTTTTGTGGGAGACAGTCTCGCTTTGTCACTCAGGCTAGAGTGCAGTGTTGTGATCTCAGTTCACTGCAACCTCCGCCTCCCAGGCTCAAGTGATTCTTGTGCCTCAGCTTCCAAGTAGCTGGGATTACAGGCATGTGCCACCACACCCAGCTAATTTTTCTATTTTTAGTAAAGACGGGTTTTCACCATGTTGTCCAGACTGGTCTTGAACTCCTGGCCTCAAGTGATTTGCCTGCCTCAGCCTCCCAAAGTGCTGGGATTAGAAGCATGAGCCACAATAGCCAGCCCAGTCAATAGGATTTTAATAAAACATTTAGGTAGACTCACATTAGAAGGATTATATTAACTCCATGTCATTCATTTAAATTAATTTGAGCTCTTTTGTTCTGGAAAGATAATTGGAAGCAGTAGTTTACAAATAGCCATATTAGCTAAAGATGGAAGTAATTGTGATGTGGAAAATAAAGGTCTGGTTATTTAGTTTTGTTAATTTTGTAATTTGTTGTGCGTTGCTTTTGAATACTCCATAACGCTTTCAAAGAATAAAGTTACATCTGATTGCCTGATTTTTGCTTATATAGTCGAACCAGTAAAGCTTTCAGCAACAAGCAGACTGTGAAACAATGTGGCTGTTCCGAAGTTTATCTGGACTGTTTACAGACATTCTTGCCAGCCCTCAGTTGTCCCTTACAAAAGGATATTCTCAGAAGTGGAGTCCGTACTTTCCTTCATCGAATGATTATTTGCCTGGAGGAAGAAGTCCTTCCGTTCATCCCATCTGCTTCAGAACATATGCTCAAAGATTGTGAAGCAAAAGATCTCCAGGAGTTCATTCCTCTTATCAATCAGATTACGGCCAAATTCAAGGTACCGCAAACCTTCAGAGCTCTGAAAATCTCTTGAAGATCAGATGTACTTATCTTCAGACATGTTTTGGATTTGCCCTTGGGTTTCTTTCTTTTTTTTTTTTTTTTAAATGAATTACTTGAGAGCATCATGGATCATATGTATTTTTATCATCTGTGGTGTTTGGCACACTGCCTGATACATAGGTCATGCTTAATAGATGTTTGAATATAAACAGACCCTGTATGCTTTGTGTAGCAAAAGAAAACAACTAGTTGGCTGTTTTAGAAGAGCATATAAAAACAGTACACTGAGTACTAAATGTCTAAAGAAATAAGAAGCACCATAATTTGGGTACCCAAGCAAGGGTTAAAAGTAATTCAATGTATTAAAGTCAGTTTTCTGTAGGACATTTAAACTGGCTAATAAAAGTGGTTAATACTTACATAGTACTTCTTTTTTTCTTTTTTCTTTGTATGGAGATAATCTCGCTCTGCCACATAGGCTGGAGTGCAGTGGCGCAGTCACGACTCACTGCAACCTCTACCTCCCAGGTTCAAGCGATTCTTGTGCCTCAGCCTCCTGAGTAGCTGGAACTATAGGTGTATGCACCACACCAGGCTAATATTTTGTACTTTTAGTAGAGACAGCGTTTCCCCATGTTGGCCAGGCTAATCTCGAACTCCTGACCTCAAGTGATCCTCCTGCCTCGGCCTCCATAAGTGCTAGGATTACAGGCATAAGCCACCACACCTGGCCACTTACATAGTACTTTCTATGTTCAAAATCTGTTCTAAGCACTTTTTGTACATTTACTTACTTGATTTTCATACCTACCCTAGAAGATAGGGATTATATGTTATAGTTGAGGAAACTGAGGCATGGAGAAGTTAATGGATTTGCCCAAGAGTTCATAAAACTCAAGAGTTCATTTGTAAGCAAGCACTGAGGACATTATTAAACGATGTTTTTTACCTTTGTTCCAAAAAAAAAAAAACCCTAAGAGTTGAATCATATAAACTGATTTATAGTTTAGCAAAACAATTCATTTTTTGAGAATTTAATTTTGAAAATATTCCATGGCAATATTTTATTGTGAAATATGTCTATAATTTTAACCTAAATCTGAATCTGTAGGAAAGGCTTTAAATTGAATGATCTTGGGTCTTTTAGTAATATTTTTTAAGGTTTTTCTCCCCCACCTTGAAATGGAGTCTTGCTCTGTTACCTAGGCTGGAGTGCAGTTGACTCACTGCAACCTCCACCTCTCAGGTTCAAGCAATAACCCTATATCAGCCTCCTGAGTAGCTGGGACTGGGATTACAGGCGCTCGCCACTACACCCAGCTAATTTTTGTATTTTTAGTACAGATGGGGTTTCACCACGTTGGGCAGACTGGCCTCGAACTCCTGACCTTAGGTGATTCACACGCCTTAGCCTCTCAAAGTGCTGCGATTACAGCTGTGAGCCACTGCGTCTGGCCTAGTAATGTTTATGTTATATAGATTTTATCTTAAAATTGATATTTGCTAACTGAATTATGTACATATGCATTCTAAATAGAAAAGAAAGGCTTTATGTAAAATAGTTTTTTTAAGTTGTATATTAGTATTGTTACTAATTGCTGAAGTAATGATTGTTTATCTTCAGATACAGGTATCCCCATTTTTACAACAGATGTTCATGCCCCTGCTTCATGCAATTTTTGAAGTGCTGCTCCGGCCAGCGGAAGAAAATGACTAGTCTGCTGCTTTAGAGAAGCAGATGTTGCGGAGGAGTTACTTTGCTTTCCTGCAAACAGTCACAGGCAGTGGGATGAGCGAAGTTATAGCAAATCAAGGTGGGGACGCATGCCATGTCCAATTAGTCTGCTTAAGTCTGTGTCACTGTTGTACACCTGTATGACCAAGAGCAAACTGAAGTAAATACAGAAATTTTGAAGTTTGTTGTCCCATGGGAAGACAGTTTATTGTTTTCAGGGTGGGAATCGATCACTTTTATGTAAAGCACCTAAAATTAATTTGTATACTGTTCCCTTTTTCTTTATGCAATATTTTTAAATTTGGTTCTTTAGCAATATAAATAACATGACTACTTACAGAATTGACCTGACAATTGAGTCTTTATGGCAAATTTGCCATTTTGAAATATAAAATAAATGGAGCTGTATAGATTTGTGTGGAGAATTCTGTATAGGAAATTCAGGGAACAAGATACCAAGGGCAAACTGTTTTTTGGTGTTTTTTTTTTTTTTAATTTAATTTAATTTTATATGTGAGATAGGGTCTCACTCTATTGCCCAGGCTGGAGTGCAGTGGTATGATCACGACTCATTGCAACCTCCTCCTGGGCTATCCTCCCATTTCTACCTCCTGGGCTATCCTCCCATTTGTACCTCCTGTGTAGCCAGGACCATTGGCACTTGCCATAATGCTGGGCTTATTTTTTGTAGAGATGGGATCTCACCATGTTGCCCAGGCTGGTGTCAAACTCCTGGGCTCCAGCAATCTTCCTCAGCCTCGCAAAATGCTGGAATTATAGACAGGAGCCACCACGCCCAGCTGATTTTTCAGTGTTTAATGTTTAAACTTTAGGTGCCCAGTTAATAAAAATCAAGGGATTTTGGCAACTCTGTAAATGCTTTTTTCCCCCCTTCATTTTTCCCATTCCACCTGTAAATGATTTTTCATATACATTAGTATATGAAAAGAGAACTTCAGGTTGCTTTCCTAGTTAATTTTGGAAATTACTTAAACTAAAGTTTTTCTCCTCAGGTGCAGAGAATGTGGAAAGAGTGTTGGTTACTGTTATTCAAGGAGCAGTTGAATATCCAGATCCAATTGCACAGAAAACATGTTTTATCATCCTCTCAAAGTTGGTAGAACTCTGGGGTAAGATGATTTTATTTCTTAACCTTCGTTTCCCAAACTCTTTCATAAAACTCTTAGAGATGAAATGGAACGTAGCCCTAACAGAGAGAGAAACTGGGAGTTGGTTTTCCCTGGTGATGAATTAATTGACTTACTTTTATATATAAGATGAAAATTTGAATTCTCTTGACAGGAGGTAAAGATGGACCAGTGGGATTTGCTGATTTTGTTTATAAGCACATTGTCCCCGCATGTTTCCTAGCACCTTTAAAACAAACCTTTGACCTGGCAGATGCACAAACAGTATTGGTAAGCACCTAGGAATCTTTGTTTACCTTGTGTAGCTCTCATATATTCCCAATTTCTTCTTTAATGCCAGGTTGATTATATTATGTTTCATTGAATTTTTTTTTTAATTTAGTGATTTCAGATCAGGGTTCATTTTTTTTAGATTTATGATACCTTCTGGAGTTTTTATGAATTCTTTTCGAATCCCAATGCTACTGCTGAATTTTACAAATTCTGCTCCTTCAACTTTAACACCTGACTTTTTCTAGGACCATGAAAGGACATATGACACAAACATTCTTTCAAGTTTTAGTATTAGTTTCCTACTACTATTTTAATTCTAAAACTTGCACCTAGTGGTTTTCCCTAATCATTAAGAGCATGAAATGGCAACTTGATCCTTCTTGTATGATAGTTTCCCCAAATCTCATCTTCACAATATTTAACGTCAATTTCCACTTTCTCACTTTCCCACAACCTGGTAAAAGCTAGATTTCATAATTGTAATGTACTACGTTAAAACAACAGTTTGTATTTTTTTGTTTTTTTTCCTTTTTTTACTTCAACCCACTAAGTCCACCTGCCTGTTACCTTTCCTTCCTCTATCCCTTCTCTGGAGTTAAATATTTCTCTGGAAATATTTATTTGAATTTCCCTGGCAGTGGCCAGGATAGTAAAGAGAAGAGCTGGATCACTAAAACAAGAATTGAGTATATAGAAATTCTTAAACTTGTTTTTCACAGGCTTTATCTGAGTGTGCAGTGACACTGAAAACAATTCATCTCAAACGGGTAAGCCTTGTAGTCCATGCCCCTTCATTTTCATCTCGTGTGGTGTTATTATCTTGTTCTTGAAAGATGTATCTTGTGTAAAATTTAACTTTCGTTTTCACTTTTTTGGATGTGGGGAAAGAGGATGAATGAAAGTAGCAGTATCCATTTATTGTCCTTCATGTCTTGGGTAACATGTTTTGGTTTGACTAAGGATGTGAAAAATCTTAGCCAGAATTTCAAGATTCAGTTTTCACGATCTTGTAGGCTTCCTCACTACCAGATTTTTTACTTTATTTTTGTTTGTATTTGTTTTTTGGAAACTGAGTGCAAGCTGGAGTGCAGTGGCATGATCTTGGCTCACTGCGACCTCTGCCTCTCAGATTCAAGCAATTCTCCTGCCTCAGCCTCCCGAGTAGCTGGGATTACAGGCACCCGCCACCATGCCCGGCTAATTTGTATATTGTTAGTAAAAACAGGGTTTCACCATGTCGGCCAGAGTGGTCTCGAACTCCTGACCTCAAGGGATCCGCCTGCCTTGGCTTCCCAAAGTGCTGGGATTACAGGCGTGAGCCACTGCGCCCGGCCTATTTTTTATTTATTTATTTTTTGAGACAGGCTCTCCTGTCACTCAGGTTGGAATGCAATGTGCAATCTGGGGTCACTGCAACCTCCACCTCCTGGAGGCTCAACCGATCCTCCCATCTCAGTCTCCAGAGTAGCTGGGACCACACAAGTGCATGCCACCACACCCAGCTAATTTTTATATTTTTTGTAGAGATGGGGTTTCACCATGTTGGCCAGGCTGGTATTGAACTCCTGATCTCAAGTTGATCTGCCCACCATGGCATCCCAAAGTGCTGAGATTACAGGCGTGAGCCACTGTGCCCAGCCTTGCTTATTTCTTTAATATATATTTTACTTTATTTTTTGTGATAGGTTCTCCCTGTGTTACCCAGGCTAGAGTACAGTGGCATGATCTCAGCTCACTGCAGACCCAGCCTCCCAGGCTCAAGTACTGTTCCTACCTCAGCCTCCTGAATAGCTGGGAGTACAGGTGCACACCACCACACCTGGCTAATTTTTGCGGTTTTTGTAGAGACCAGGTCTCACCATTGTGCCTAGGCTGGTCTTGAACTCCTGGACTCAAACATTCCTCCTGCCTTGGCTTCCCAAAGTGCTGCTATTACACCATGCCCTGCTGATTCTGGGTATTTGTAAATAGCTGGAATTGGTTGCCAACATTTAAAAATCTCAATATATTTTTTTAACCAAAAATTCCTTCCTCCAGCCTCTCTCAAAGCCATAGAATGCCAGCACAGAACTGGTATTGCCACATAGCTACAGCCAGCTAAAAAGCAGTAGTTGCCCTCACTCCCTAAAAAGAATGTGAGCTTTTGCTCAGTGGTCTCCATTCAGCTGTGCACTCATTTGAACTTGATTTTTTGATTCTGATAGAGACTTGAAGTGTTTTCAGTTCAGCCGCATTTCCTCTATACTTGCTACCTGCAAGTAGGTGTGCAAGTGGGTGGGGTAGCTGTGTGTTTAGGGACAGCAGGGGAACTGTATAAAGATAAATAAAGCATCTCCTGATATTCTCCCTCAGAATCAAGGGAGACCAACACATAAAAAACTCTAGTGGTTTAAGTAGTACTTTAGTGGAGATATATAAAATATTGTGGAACTAAAGCTGAACAGGCAAATTTTCCTGAGGGGGCAATCTAAGCAAACTATAGGAAAGAGGTGATATTTTTGATGGCCCTTAAATGTAGATTGATGGAACTAATAGGGGGCTGGCATTCTGGGCAAAGTTAAGTAGGTGTACAAAGAGAGATTAGATGTCACATGGTGGATTTGGTGGGAAGTTATAGACTTAACTCTGTTTAGCTAAAGTATGGAGGCAGAAGTGATAGCTAAAAAATAAGATGAGACTAGATAGACAAAAGCCTTGTGTTAACATGTGTAAAATTGGGAAGTCAGTAGGCAGTTGGTTTGTAATTTAGGAGGGAAAGTGTTCAGAACATTGGGTCTGAAGCAGTTAGAATTAAATACTGATTTTGGAGTCCTCAGTGTAAGTCAGTCAAAGTAAAGCCATAGGAATGACTGAGACTTTCTAAGACCAGAACAGAAAGAACTTTGGCTCAAGCAAGAGTCAACAAAAAAGTAGAACCAGATAGCCAGGTGTGGTGGTGCACGCCTGTAATCCCATTGGCAGGCTGAAGCACAAGAATTGCTTGAACCCAGGAGCTGAGGCTGCAGTGAGCTGAGATCATGGCACTGCACTCTAGCCTGGGCAACAGAGTGAGACTGTCTCAAAAAACAAAAACAAAACAAAATGAAAAAGCAGAACCAGAGGTAGGAGCATTATGAAAGACAAGGGAAGACAGTCTCAAGAGAGGAGATTGGATGGCATTGTTTGGATGCTAGACAGTCAAAGTGGATGTGGATGAGGGATGAAAGGAAACAGTAAGGATGGTATTTCTAGTTCAGAAGTATTTGTTTTATCGATAGAAGTGTTAATTTAAACATACAGAATTGAGTCAAACAATATTATATTTAAAGTGTTTTGCTTCAAAATCAAAAAGAAAAAAATGTTTTGCTTCATTGTTCTATTTTCTCATTCTTTTGACTGACTTGAGGTATAAGTTTACTTTCCCTGATTCAAAACAAGCAAAACTACACTTTTAAAAAGTGGTAACAGTGAGGTTACAAAGTGATGAACATTGCATAGGAAGCAATGGTACACAGACAGGGTAGACGTAAGAAAAAGATGAGAAGGAAAGTAGGAGGGATCTGGGAAACAGTGCAGGGTTACTGCCTCTCAGTTAAAGACAGGTTTCCTGTGATGGGTCATTAAACTGTGACCTAGATCTAAGGTGAAGGAGGAAACATAAATCCTTTGATTCAGGAGCACTAATATTAAACAGGAATTCCAGGTGTTAGTGCAATGAAGAGTCCATCAAGGAGAGATACATTGATTTTTTTTTTTGAGACAGTGTCGCTCGGTCGCCCAGGCTGGAGTGCAGTGGCGTAATCTCAGCTCACTGCAGCCTGTGCCTGCCGAGTTTAAGTGATTCTCCTGTCTCAGCCTCCTGAGTAGCTGGGATTACAGGCATGTGCCATGATGCCCGGCTAATTTTTTTCTATCTTTGGTAGAAACAGGGTTTCACCATGTTGGCCACACTGGTCTGGAACTCCTGACCTCAAGTGATCCACCCACGTCGTCCTCCCAAAGTGCTGGGATTACAGGCGTGAGCCACTGCACCTGGCCAAGAACCTTATTTTTCAGATGGAGAAACCAAGGCTCAGAGAGGTTAAGTAACTTGTCCAAGTGCAGCAAACCACCAGGGCACATGTATGCCTATGTAACAAAACTGCACGTTCTGCACATGTACCCCAGAACTTAAAGTATAATAAAAAAAAAAAAAGAAAAAGTTGCCAGAGCCAGGCTTCAAACCAAGGCAGTTTGGCTCTGGAGTCTGTGTTCTTAAGCACAATATTATGTTGCCTTTAAAGTGTACATGTATTGTTCCAATTCTTTTTAAGCTTATTAATGTCAAGCAAGAAAACAGTTGTAAGTATCTTTTAATCTTCAGGGCCCAGAATGTGTTCAGTATCTTCAACAAGAATACCTGCCCTCCTTGCAAGTAGCTCCAGAAATAATTCAGGTAAGAGCTGTTTCTTACCATTGTGTAGGCGAGCAATCACAGTAGTAGCAGTATTGCCTGTGACATTGTCGCCAGCAGAAATCACAAATATTTTCATATTACATAAGTTGTTGCCAGTATCTGAAAATACTGTTTATGCTTATCACCATTTTGAAATTGAGTTACTAAGTAATGTCACTACACCTTGTTATCTAACAAGTTAATAAGTCCTTACTGTTCTACCATACTTTAGTTTGATAACCATTGTTCAGTATAATTGGCTTCTGTCGTAATCCCATGTATTATGTTTTATGCATTTTAAAAAAAAAAACATTCTAAAGGAGCCAGTAGGCTTTTCCAGACTGCTGAAGGGGACCACAGCAGAGTTCTGAAGCTTTGTGCCAGGTAGTTCATTATGTGTACACCAAGTTTATCAAGGCTTAATCTGTAAATCTGAAACTGTATTTTGAGAAAAGTGTCTGGAAAGTGACCTTATACTTTTAAGAAGTCATTTGTATAATATTGTTTCTTGGCATATAATTTTCCAGATTTCTTGTCCAGTAGTACATGGAGTTAATGAAGTATCAAACTTTTGATTAAAACTAGAATTACAATCTCTTATGTAGATTGCAAAATTTGTTTCTTCATCAATAGTGTTTTTATTGTAAGAACACTTACATGAGAAATATACCATCTTAACAATTTTTACGTGCACAACACAGTATTGTTAATTATAGGGACAGTGATGTACCTGTAAAATATAGGTGGATCTCTAGAACATATTCATCTTGTATAACTTAAGACTTTATGCCCGTTGATTAGCAATTCCCATTTCCCACAGCCCCCATCTCCTGGCAACCACCATTCTACTCTCTGATTCTGTGAATTTCACTACTTTAGATACCGAATATAAGTGGAATCATACAGTTATGTCTCTTTTTGTGACTGGCTGTTTCACACAATGTGTTCTAGGTTCATCCATGTTGTTACATATGTCAGGATTTCCCAATTTTTTAAGGCTGAATAACATGCCATTGTATGCATATATCACATTTTCTTTATGCATTAATCCACTGATAGATTCATTTAGGATTATTTTCACATCTTGGCTATTTTAAGTACTACAGTTAACATGGGAGTGCAAATATGTCTTTGAGATTCTGATTCCAATTCTTGTAGATAAATACCCAGAAGTGGGATTGCTGGATTATATGGTAGTTCTACTTTTAATTTTGTGAAGAAACCTCTTACTATTTTCTATAGAGGCTGTATACCATTTTGCATTTCCGTCAGTTGTATAGCAGGGTTCCAATTTTTCCACATCCTCACCAATGCTTGTTGTGTTTTGTTTTTTTATAATAGCCATTCTAATAGGTCTGAGGTGATATTGTGGTTTTGATTTGCATTTCCCTGATGATTAGTGATGTTTGAACATCTTTTCATATACCTGTTAGCCATTTGTATTTGGAGAAGTCTATTCAAGTCTTTAGCCCATTTTCTAATCAAGTTATTAAGTTTTTTGCTATTGAATTAGAGGAGTTTTTTATATTTTAGAAATTAACCCCTTATCAGATAAATGGTTTGCAAATATTTTCTCCCTTTCTTGAGCTATTCCAGAGGTTGCCTTTCTGCTGTGTTGATTGCTTACTTTATGGTGCAGAAGCTTCTTAGTTTGATGTTGCCCCACTAATGTAGCTTTTCATGATATCAATGAAATTATTTCCAAGACCAGAATCTTGAAGCTCTTCTATGTTTTCTTCTAGTTTTGCAGTTTGGAGACTTTATATAAAGACTTTAATACATTTTGAGTTGAATTTTGTGTATGGTGTTAGATAAGGGTCTCGTTTTCTTTTGCACATAGATATCCAGCTTTACCAGCGCCATTTGTTGAAGAGATTATTGTTTCCCCATTGTGTATTCTTAGTACCCTTGTTGAAGATCAGTTGACTATATGCAGGGTTGATTTTCAAATTCTATTTTGTTCCATTGGTTTGTATGTCTGTCTTAAAAGAGACAGGGTCTCACTCTGTTGTCCAGACTCAAATGTGGTGGCACCATCATAGCTCACAGCAACGACAAACTCCTGGACTCAAAGAATCCTTCTGCGTCTGCCTCTGCCTCCCAAGTAGCTAGGATATATGTCTGTCTTTTGCTGTTACCATACTGTTTTCATATTGTAATATTAAAATATATTGTGAAATCTGGAAGTGTAGTACATCCAGCTTTGCTCTTTCTCTGGATTGTTTTGACTATTCAGGGCCTTTTGTGATTTTATGTAAATTCTAGTTTTGTTTTTTCTATTTCTATAAAATATGCTCTTGGAACTTTTATACGGATTGCCTTGAATCTATACGTTGCTTTGTTTTTTGTTTTTGGAATGATTAAGAAGCTTTTTAAAATTTTTTAAATTTATTTTTATTTTTTTGAGATGGAGTCTTGCTTTAGTGCCCAGGCTGGAGTGCAGTGGCATGATCTTGGCTCATTGCATGCAACCTCCGCTTCCCAGGTTCAAGTGATTCTCGTGGCTCAACTTCCTGAGTAGCTGGGATTACAGGCAGGCACCACCATGCCGGCCTTATTTTTGTTTTTGCTTTTTTTAGTAGAGACCAGGCTGGTCTCGAACTCCTGACCTCAGTGATCTTCCCACCTTGGCCTTCTAAAGTCTCGGGATAACAGGTGTGAGCCACCTTGCCTGGCCATTAAGAAGCATTTTGTTGACCTGATGGAATAGCGATATTCATTTAGCAGCTCAGTTTTATATACTCTTTCCCCTGTGTCATTTTACATAACGTGTAAAGGTGGGGAGGAGGGCCCTTTTATTGCAAAGACATTTCCAGAGTCATCTTCTTTTTCTTTCTCTTTTTTGAGACAGTCTTGCTCTGTCGCTGAGACTGGAGTGCAATGGCATTATCTCTGCTCACTGTAACTTCTGCCTCCCAGGTTCAAGCAATTCTCCGGCCTCAGCCTCCCAAGTAGTTAGGATTACAGGCGCCCACCACCACGCCTAATTTTTATATTTTTAGTAGAGACGGGGGGTCACCATGTTGGCTAAGCTGGTCTTGAACTCCTGACCTCAAGTGATCCGCCGGCCTCGGCCTCCCAAAGTGCTGGGATTACAGGCATGAGCCATCGCACCTATCCAGAACCAGGGGCTTTTCTGTGACCAAGGTAACCCCTTACCAATTACCCTAGCCCGTAGTGGCCTTGGATCTTACTGCTAGGCACTGGCTTTCAGTGTTGCTTTGTACTTCCCTGTCTTCTCCTTGGGTAATGCCACTAGGCCTGGGTAGGACGCCTGCCCTTTCACTTCATGGGTAGATTCCCATAAGAACTACTTTGAAGGCCAAAACGAGATGGGTGAGAGAGCTGCTTTTTCTCCTGCTCTCCTTTCTTGTGTCCTCATTCTTGCCCATGATTTTTTTGATGTGTTCCATGATCTCCTTATTCATCTTGATCTCTATATCCATCAGGACCTGCTCTTCATAATATAAATAGAATTGTAGAAAGGGTGATGGTATTGTGTTCTCAAACATCATGATCTGCATCCAAGGGTTTTTTGTTTGTTTGTTTGTTTGAGATGGGGTCTTGCTGTAGTCTTGCTCTGTCGCCCAGGCTAGAGTGCAGTAGCACGATCTCAGCTCACTGCAGCCTCCGCCTCCCGGGTTCAAGTGAATCTCCTGCCTCAACCTCCCGAGTAGCTGGGATTACAGGCGACGGCCACCACACCCAGCTAATTTTTGTATTTTTAGTAGAGACAGGGTTTCACCATGTTGGCCAGGCTGGTCTCGAATTCCTGACCTCGTGATCCACCCACCTCGGCTTCCCAAAGTGCTGGGATTACAGGCGTGAGCCACTATGCCCCATCCAAGGGTTTTGTTTTTTTTTTTTTTGATCTGAGAAATACAAATTTCCTGGTACCCTCACCCAGCTGCCCAGGTGTGTTATAATTCACTGTTATGACCTTCACCAACTCCCTGAACACTACTACATCACCCTGGTCTGGGTACTGCAGAAGGGGAAGGGCCCCTTCACAGGTGGTGGCAGTCAGACACCAAAGAGGGGTAAGAGAACAGCAGACACCACTTCTCCTCAGCAGATTGCTTTGGGTAGTGAGGACATTTTAACAATATTAAGTCTTCAGTCCATGACACAGCTGTTTTTCAATGGTGTTTTTTTGTTTTTATTTTGAGACAGGGTCCTCACTGTTGCCCAGGCTGGTGTGCAGTGGTGCGATCTCAGCTCACCGCAACCTCTGCCTCTCAGGTTCAAGCAGTTCTCCCACCTAAACCTCCCAAGTAGCTGGGACTACAGGTGTGTGGCACCACACCTGGCCAATTTTTGTATTTTTGGCAGAGATGGGGTTCCACCATGTTGGCCAGGCTGGTCTTGAACTCCAGACCTCTAGTGATCCAGCCACTTCAACCTCCCAAAGTGATGGGATTACAGGCATGAACCATTGCGCCCAGCCTCAATGGTGTTTTTTTGAGGCTTTTATAATGCTGTTTTTCCAAAAATAAAGTAGATCTCACATGAGTTTAAAAAATGAATTTAACTCATTTTTAATGAATTTGTGATCTCTTACTTAACAATATACCACCTTTAACTTTAGAGATATTAATGACTTTCTTGGTTATCATGTGTTACATAAGTAAACTAGTATTTTGATGAAAATAATTATTAATTATTCTTGTGATCTTAGTGCTCACCAAAAGTAGAACTAGACCATTCAGTTTACAGCTAATCTTCTTCCAGATTGCTAAACGAAGCAAAATTATTTTTCTATTTAGTAATTCATTATGAAAGATAAGGAACCTCAGTTTTCCATTTTTAATATGCCTTATGTCTGACAACACATTTTGCAGAATATTCCCTATTAGAATTCTCTTTTTCTTTTGGTCTAGCTCTGTTTGGTTATCCCTCTTACTAGATGTGAGCAGCCATAGCAATGTAGTTTTTGTCCCATTCTTATCAGGCATGAGTCCACCTTGTCTAGGAGAGCTATGTTCTCAAAAGTGAAATCAGCCTGTTTGACAAGTACTAACATTTGAAAATGCTATAAACCTCTTGTGGTGAGATACTGTTTGAATTGATCTTGATAAATTAAATACTGTGAATTTGAAGCAACCTTAAATTCCTTTGACAGAAAAATAAACAAAATATGGTATATATACACAATAGAATATTAAGCCTGATTTATAAAATAATCCTGTCATATGCTATAATGTGGATGAACCTAGAGGACGTTATGCTAAATGAAATAAGGCAGTTATTAAAAGACAATGCTATATGATTCCATTTGTTTGAGATATCTAAAG
Source organism: Mandrillus leucophaeus (assembly GCF_000951045.1). Classification (NCBI taxonomy): domain Eukaryota; kingdom Metazoa; phylum Chordata; class Mammalia; order Primates; family Cercopithecidae; genus Mandrillus; species Mandrillus leucophaeus. Next base: position 584,920 of record NW_012101277.1, on the reverse strand, counting down.
TAGACTCACCAAAGCAGAAAGTGGTGGTTGCCAGGGGCTGGAGCAGGGGAAAATGGGGAGTTCTTCAGTTAAGAGGCAAAAAGCAAGCTTGTTTTGCAAGCTTGTTTTGCAAGATGTAAAAGTTCTAGAAACCTGTTGTACAATAGTGTGCATGTAGTTAATGCTACTGTACTGTACATGTAAAAGTGGTTAACGTGGTAAGTTTTAAGTGTTTTTAACTACAGCTTTTTTAAAAAAAGAGCCAGGCACAGTGACTTATACCTGTAATTCCAGCTTCTTGGGAGGCTGAGGTGGGAGTGTCCTTTGAGCCTAGGAGTTGGAGGCTGCAGTGAGCTATGATCACACCGCTGTACTCCAGCCTAGATGACAGAGCAAGACCATCTCTTAAAAAAAATTAAAAAAAAAAAAAAAAGTGGATATGAATTACAATGGATTTAATACGAATACATTTGTTCTTTCTCCCTCTTTTCCCCACCCCCCAGGAGTTTTGTCAAGCGCTTCAGCAGCCTGATGCTAAAGTTTTTAAAAATTACTTAAAGGTAGGTATTTGCGAAGCTCACGTATCTTCATACAATTAGGTAATGTTTGAGAGCCAAGAGAGAATATGTATCTGCAATTATAGATGTTTATGTGAAGTCCCTTTTAACTAAGCTGTTGCAAAAGATCGTAAGTTAGGTAAGCACACTGAATGTGTACACCTTTGATTATATTGGTGAGAAAATGCCAGTTTTATAGTTTCATGATGTAATTAAATAGAAACTAGAGGGATTAGGAGAATAAGAAATGTTCAGGAACAGTTGTCTACATTAAGTTGAAAAGAAGGGGCTAAAAATATAAAAACAGAAGAAGGAGATACTTGCTTATATCCTATTTTGAAACATTTGAACTGTAAAACATACAACAACGAGAATCCTCAGATTTGGGCCATCAAGCCTCCTTTTACATTTACGAAATTACTGATTTTTTTTTTTAACTCTGTAAATCAACAAAAAGTGTCACATGTTTATTTGGTATTCATAGTTATAATTAAGTTCATGAGATGAAACTGTCTTGGTCTTACCTTAGGTAGTCATTCATTTCATACATCATGACTGCTTTTTATGTACCAAGTACTACAGTAATGGCTGCAAATACAACTATGAGTAATTTTCCCTCCCCATAAGGAGCTCATGATCTAGAAATAAAGTTAGTGTGACAAGATGAATTGTTTATTTTTTATTATCTTCACTCAGATAATTTGAAGACAAAGCACTATATTAAATTCAGTAGCAGGTAACTTAGTGTAGCACCTGGTTCTTTTGGTGAAGACATTCAGTGGAATTTGTAAATCAAAGGGCTCTGCACAGAAGTGTGTCATCCTTTGACTGTGTTTCTAACATCTTCCCTTGTCAGTTTTTTCTTAGTTGTAGTTCGTCAGCTTAAACATCTCAGAGAGTTTGTGTGGAAGAATATTGAGGGCTTTTTTTTTTTTTTTTTATCATTGGGAACCCTCCCCTTCTCCATCCTCCCATAAAAAAGCAAAGTGCCTATGCGAGTAACCCCTGTGAATAACCGATCAGTCAAACTGAATTTAAGGACTCAATCCTCACTATTAGAGGTGTCTGTAACAGTAGATCTAGGTACCCTGTAGAAGGCTTGTTCTCCAGATGTGGTTATTCATCGGCATAGCATTTGTAAAAAGTCTTCCTTCTGGGCCCACTTCTCTTCAGTGATGACATTATCTTAGTGATCATAACTATCTCAGTATTAGCATTATTATTCTAGTTGGAAAAAATGAATTTCATTCTTTTGTGCTCATTCCTCCCTTCACATCTGATTGATCCTCAGATCTTGCAGATTCTTTTCTCATCCTCTCTTCTGTCTCTGCTGCTCTGGTGTAGGCTGATGTTATCTTACTCTGATCTCTCTTCTCTTGTTCTAGCCAGGCTGATGTGTTTGACTCTTCAAATAGTCCTTTGATATTTATTCACCTTCCTCATAATGTTCCTAAACAAATTCATGTTTCTCAGTTTGGCACTTAATTTTTTTTTCGAATTCTGACCTGAGACTACCTTTCTGTTTTTTCTTGCAGAAATGGTCTTTGCTGTTCTTGTAGTTCTTCAAAAATCCTGCCTTAATAGCAGCCCTACTTCTGTGTGAACTGTACCCATTTTTCTATGTTTGCCTTAAGCACGGTCTCCTTGTAAGGTTTTCTTTTGCCTATATAGTGATCATTCTTTTCCCTGCACATAGTCAGTAGATTATCTGTTAAATGAATCTCCTGGGTACTAGGGCACTATCAATACTGTTCTTGCCTGTATTAGTCCATTTTCACGCTGCTGATAAAGACATACCCGAGACTGGGCAATTTACAAAATAGGTTTATTGGACTCACAATTCCACATGGCAGGGGAGGCCTCACAATCATGTTGGAAGGCAAGGAGGAGCGAGTCACATCTTACGTGGATGGCAGCAGGCAAAAAGAGGGCTTGTGCAGGGAGACTCCCATTTTTAAAACCATCAGATCTCGTGAGACCCATTTACTATCAGGAAAACAACATGGGAAAGACCTGCCCCCATGATTCAATCATCTCCCACCCGGTCCTTTCCACAACACATGGGAATTATGGGAGCTACAAGATGAGATCTGGGTGGGGACACAGGGTCAAACCATATCATTGTCCTTACTGAGAACAGTGAATTATGTCTGATGCTCACCTGACCTGCTGTGGATGGCAGTGTGTAGTACTAGGCCATGCCTAGCACAGCCTCTAGCCAACTCCTTTGTAGTCTCAAATTTTGACTTGGAAGTACTTTTGAATCATGAAATAAATAGTAAATTCCTTATGGGGTTAGAATTGCTGTGTTTAGCTTTGACTTGTTTCCTCCTCAAATTTTATTTTATTTATTTATTTTTGAGACGGAGTTTCGCTATTGTTGCCCAGGCTGGAGTGCAATGGCACAGTCTCGGCTCACCACAACCTCCACCTCCTGGGTTCAAGTGATTCTCCTGCCTCAGCCTCCTGAGTAGCTGGGATTACAGGCATGCGCCACCGCACCAGGCTAATTTTTTCTATTTTGAGTAGAGATGGGGTTTCTCCGTGTTAGTCAGGCTGATCTCAAACTCCTGACCTCAGGTGATCTGCCCGCCTCAGCCTCCCAAAGTGCTGGGATTACAGGCGTGAGCCACCACGCCTAGCCTCAATATGTAATTTACCAGTGTTAATTTTGAAATAGTACCAATCAGTAAAAAGGTGTCAAGAGCATGTTTTCTTCTGACCACTTGATTTCCATAGCATAGAGATAATACCATATTTTCACTACTTCCCCAGTTGGGTGATGTCAGCCTAAGTTATATCTAGACTTACCAAATTCTCCAGAACAGAAAGTTCTTACCTTGGATTACATATGGATATATAAGGCATGTGAAATGTTCTAAATGTCTATCATATGTTACAAAAGAACACTGCTAGTACTCAGAAACTTGGAGCCATTCTTCAGGTGAAAGTGATGCCTTCTGACATTAGTATTGACTGCATTGATACTTTATTTACAGGTGTTCTTCCAGAGAGCAAAGCCCTAAGGACTGGATTTCCCTGTGCCTACTTCATGATCAGGAATTCCAGTTAGTGTATAAAGAAGCGATTTTTGTGTGCCATTCACACTGGTCTTTTTCACACTGTTTTGAGCTTACTGCAGTATATGTTTTGGGATTTTTCTGTAAAATGGGTGTAATTTTCCTGACACAGGTATGTAACAACAAAAGAAGTTGCCTGCATGCCGGTTCAAATTGTTCTGTATAAAGATGCTCTTAAAAGACACAGTTATCCTAGAACCTTAATTCTTTTTTATTTGAAATTTTAAGTCAAGTCCTTTATAAAGACCATAGCAGTGGAAAACAGTGTACTTTTTAAAAAATTGCTGAATATAAAATGTTTGAAAATTTTCTTTATGTGTGAAGACACATAAAGTATGGGGGGAATACAACAATCAAAACTAACTTTTTGTAGATAGCCATTTCATTTCTTTAAACTGTTTCAATGCCAATATGTATTCTACAAAAGAGAATGGTTTTAGGCTCCAGTGTTATACTTTTTTTTATATATATATATAAAAAAATAAATTTTACGTAGTGAAATCTACCAAGTCTTTTCTGGAATTATTGTAAATAGTTTAGTTTTATTTTCATCTTAATCTCTCCCTAATTTCCCATTTAAAGGTTTACAAATATGAGTGTTTGGATGCTTTAATTCATTTAACCTCACTCCTCAAAGGTAACACGCAACTTAGTTCTGTTATATGAGAGTCTTTTTTTTTAATGTACTAGAAAAAGCCTATGTGAATCTGTTGATAGAATTTAAAATTCCAGGCCAGGCGTGGTGGCTCACGACTGTAATCCCAGCACTTTGGGAAGCCAAGGCAGGTGGATCATTTGAGGTCAGGAATTTGAGACTAGCCTGGCCAACAAGGTGAAACCCCATCTCTACTAAAAATACAACAGTTAGCCAAGTGTGATGGTGCACGCTTGTAATCCCAACTACTCAGGAGGCTGAGGCAGGAGAATCGCTTGAACCCAGAAGGCAGAGGTTGCAGTGAGCTGAGATTGTGCCACTGCATGCCAGCCTGGGCGAGAAAGTGAGACTCTGTCTCAGAAAAAAAAAAATTTTAAATCCCAATTTATTTTCTAACTCTTTTATTGGATGTATTTAGAACACAGTATACCTATAGTATACCTATGTGTTTATTATGTTTGTAAATGGTAGCTAACATTTAATTACTAGAAGTACTTACCCCTGCCTTCCTCCATTTTTATTCATAGCTACTTGAGAAAGCAAAAGGAGATAATAGTTATCAGTAGTATCACTGGAAAATTAAGAAGAGAGGAGGGACAAAACTGAGCAGCAGAATTCATATAGACATTTAAGTTTAAATTCTAAAAGCTCAATTGAGATTTTCAGGGAGGGTGTGTTTTGCCCTTTGGCCTCATGAATGGGTTTCATGATGGGCTTCAGTGGCCTATAAACTCTGTAAAATTCTATTCTAAATTTTGCACATTTATTTTGTTCTGGTTAATTCCAGAAGACATTTCAAACATTTTTCTTACATCATATAATAAAAGTACTTAACTAAATTGACAATTATAAAAATAAATCAGCCGGGCACGGTGGCTCACGCCTGTAATCCCAGCACTTTGGGAGGCCGAGGTGGGTGGATCACAAGGTCAGGAGTTCAAGATCAGCCTGGCCAACATGGTGAAACCCCATCTCTAGTAAAAATACAAAAATTAGCCAGGTGTGGTGGCGGGCATCTGTAATCCCAGCTACTTGGAGGCTGAGGCAGAGAATTGCTTGAACCCAGGAGGTGGAGGTTGCAGTGAGCCGAGATTGTGCCATTGCACTCTAGCCTGGGCAACAGAGAGACTCTGTCTCAAAAAATAAAATAAAATAAAATAAAATAAATAAATAAATCAGTGAAATGCACCTTATACTTTAATAAAAAATGTTTTCAGAAATAGATAAGTGAAAGCTGAGTGTTTCTTTGATAGGGTCCCCTGTACTATACGAGTGATAATTACAGCTATTGTAATAGTAGTAATTGTTAAACAGATACTAATGAGTAGCATAGCATAGTGGGTAAGAGTTTATATAGCACAGGCTCTAGAATCAGATTAAGTAGGTTCAAATACCAGTTCTGCCAGTAACTGGTTTAGAACCTTGGGCAAGTTAAATAATGTCTCCCAGCCTCAGTTTTCCTATTTGTAAAATCTGGGAAATAATGGTAGCTACCTCAAAACTCATTATGAATTCAATGAGTTAAACGTGAAAAGACTTATTGCAGTAGCTGGCACATAAAGACTTGATAGTAGTTTATATGGATGCTATCTCATATTAGCATATATGGAATTAATAGTGTATCACTATACTTTTTTTTTTTTTTAATAGAGACCAGTCTGTCACCCAGGCTGGAGTGCAGTGGTGACATCATAGCTCACTGTAACTTCTAGCCCCATACTCTACTAATCCTCCTGCCTCAGCATCTGGATTAGCTGTGATCGCAGGTGTGCACCACCACATCCGGCTACTTTTTTTCTTTTTTTTTGGTAGAGACAGGGTCTCTCTATCTTACTCAGTCTGGTCTCAAACTCCTGGCCTCAGTCCTCCCACTGGCCTCACAATGTTGGGATTACAGGCATAAACCACTGCGCGCAGCCTGTACTATGCTATCAATTCCATATATGGGAAGGTGTTTTCCCGTTCGGAGCTCTTTAAAGCTCCGCAGAAGATTTACATGTGTTTATCGAGCTAAGAGAAATCAGGGCATGGAAATTGAGTGTGTAATAAAAATTAAACTCTTCATGTTATATAATCATGCATAATTTCTATCTTCTTCTCTGAAGTTGCCTAGAGCACCATCACAGTTAGGAAACTTCCATCGTGAATTTCCTTATTACCAAAAGCAAGTACCCAAATAATTGTCTCAGGAGAGGAAGGACAAACTGTTACCAAGCTGAAATATTTGGGGATTTGTGTGACTTGACTAGGGAACCACAGGGTTTTGTAATGCCTGATTTAGCCCTGTGCCTAACAGTTTATTTAAATCTTAATGCTAATGTTAACTGGTTCCCAGGTGGTTGACCTTATAAGAAAACACTGTGTGGTATTTTAATGTGGTAAACATGTGAATGAAGGCCTTTGGCTCAGTTAATCACTCCCACAACTTTGAGCTGTGGTTTTACTGGTGGAAGGAACTTTAACAGGTCTTCGCTCTTGTCATTAGATATCAGAGAACTGAAATTGGTTGGAATTGTAAGCAGTGAATAGATGTGTTGTTAGAATGATTCCATCACTTATACATTGTTTAAAATGCTAATAAAGTAACTTTGTAAGAACACATTAGAGTGGACTTTTGTTATCTCCATTGTGCATTTGATAAAACTGAGGCTTAGAGAGGTAAGAAACTTGCTTTTAAGTTAGTAATTGGCAGCCAAGACAGCAACCCTAGGTCTGTTCCATTCAAAAGCCTCTGAGCCACTCCTCATGACTTCCAAAAGCCTCTGAGCCACTCCTCATGTCTTCCCGTTCATTCGTGTTTGCTGTAGTACTTACTCTGGGACACACCATCTTCCTCTTCCCCTCCACTCAGAAATTTAGCCCTAGATGAGCAGCGGTCTGTCTGCCCCCTCCTTACGTTGAGAAAGGCCTGTTTTGCTGTCCCTTCAGAAAGCTATTCCTTATTGGGAATAGCTGCTTGAGATTTTGACTGTACGAATATTGCAGGACCTAATTTTAGTATTTAGGTTTTAGTTCTTAAATTCTTAAGTTTAGAGTTAGATACTTCAAAACGGCCATTTTCCAAAATACCAAGAGGGAGTTAAATGAACATATTTACATTAAGAATTTAACGTCTTTCTGGGTGATAGAAAAATGAAAAAAAGAATGTAAAGTCTGAATTACTGTGAGACGATAATCTGGTTCCACTGCAGCCAAAGTGGGCCCTTAAAACATAGAATCCATCCCTCCCGGCTCTGCCGGCCGTCTCTGCCTGCCCCCCCACGTGTCCCACGTTCTGCAAACCTGTAAATCGGGATGTAATCCCTTGTTCAGAGTCGGTCCGCCCCACTGTCGGCCGGCGCTCGGGGGAGGGGCGGGATTTGCAGTTGCGGGAATCCCAGTTATTATGTTCGCTGCTCAGGGCTCCTCACTTCGCCTTTAGAGTAAAGGGGAGCGAGGGGAACAGTGGACGGGGTGTGTCTCCAGACATTCCCCTCATTACCGTGGCCTGGGAAGCCGACTCAGCAGTCGCCGCCGCAGCTGCGGTGGCTACCGGACGGGCCATAGACGTGCGCACGCGCACCCGCACCGGCGCGCCGGCCGTCGGTCACGTGGCCCCCGGCCAGGGCTTGCGAAGCCGGAAGTGTCCTGGGGCTCGAGGCCGCGGGAGCCCGCCGGCGGTGGCGCCGCCGAGACCCGGCTGGGTAAGTGAGACGGCCGCGGGCGGAGGGGCCAAGGCGGCGCGGGGCGCGGTCGGTCAGGCCTGCGCCGCCCGGCGGGGAGCGCTCCGGTCCCCTGTGGGAGGCTGGGATGCTGAGTCAGAGCGGGGGCGGGGGCGGGCGCACCGAGAAGCCCAGCACGACCCGAGGCCAAGCCATCCAGGACCCAGGCTGCGCGGACACTGCCTCTGGGGTGTGTGTCAGGGGCGGCCGTAGCGGGTGGAATGGTCGCGCGGGCCCTGTTCCCTGCATCCCCGCTCCTCGCCGCGCGGCCGGTCCTCGACCTGCATCCCGTCCGGCGGCTTTGGGCACAAAGAGGACGACTCCGTTACCGGGCCTGGGCCCTGGCTGCCCGGGGAGGCAGGGGCACCTCTTTCCCTTGAAGTTAGACTCGCTGTTTTCTACCCTCTTTCCGAGAGTCGACACAACTGGCAGTTTTTAAATGCATTGATTTTTCAGAGGATTAAAAAGAGACGTTTCCTTAGAGTTTTAGTGATGTTCTGTCCGCAGAGGTTGACTCACACCGGAAACTAGAAGCCTAAGATATGTTAAATATATGCCTATGAAATACGAATTCCCAGACGTTCCTTGCTCCTCGTCTACCTGACTTATGAGTTTAATTTGTAGTCTCTATCCCAGGTATTTTTAGTAGGTGGCCTCAAAACAACTCACAAGTAATTGCCAAATGTATAACCAAAGACAGGTCTTTTCCACTCTGGAAGCCCCAGTGTATGAATCACATAGGGGTAGAGTTTGGAAATCCTGGAACTTTGTCCTTAGGCCATGTCGTCAAACCTGTTTTCATCCCTCAGCAAATAGTAACTTTCGTTTTGGACGGTGTAAGGAAGTAGACTGAACACGGCATCATCAGCAACATACTTGTGGAGTGCTTGCCTATATGCTTGTCAAAAATTTGGGACGATTTATATGGCAAGCACGTTGTGGGTGTGCTGAGTCATGTTTTAGCATGTTATTGTGGAGTTATTGGAAGATAGTTTCAGAAGATATTTCCCCTGACCACTATTGTGATTACTCTTAAACAGAAACTATAGTTTTGTATCTGCATGGAGAACAGATACCTTAGCTGATAAATATTTTTCTTATTATTCTGAAGGTACATACATATAGGTACCTAATGGTACTATTTGCCATTTATAGTTACATTGATTAGGGAAAGTTTTTCATTAGGTAGTTGAGACGTTTATTATTGTATCGTAAATGAAATGTAATAACTGACAAATGTGTATTCCTTATTTGTGAAAAGGAAATCTTATTTTTATTACTTATTTCCAGTAGTCGTATATAAAATTTATCTAAATTAGATGGGTGGTAAAATTATATAAAACTATCCTGCTGTATCTGTGATTGGTAAAATTGAGACCCCTAACCATTCTGCATATTCCTAACCCAACTTGGGCATATTGGTGGTCATTAATTCATCACAGAATACCTACTCTAGCATACTACTTTTTGCTTTAACTTACTGTGGAGGGATATTAAAATCCATGTTTTGATGACAGTACAGCAGGTTTAAGGGGGCATGGTAGGACTAGTGTTTATGCTATGTTAGCATACATCAATTTTAGTCCAATGTGGAGCTTGGATATTTTGTATACCTTGATAGATCCATAGCTTTTCTGTATTAAAGACTTGATAATACAGGCTACTTGATACGTTTATATATTTATACTTGGAGGTTGGAGAAACTACCCTTAATTTCAGAAGAGTTCGTAACTTTTCAGGAATAATAATTTTTGCACCTTTCCTTTATACTTGTCAAGTTCTGTGTAGATTGTGTAGATGAAATTTTAGCTTATGGAAATATTATGCAATGGCAACATTTGTTTTCATTAGTGTTTCCCTGCTCTGAAGGAAACAAAGTAATTTTTTCTATATTTATTATATTTTACATTATTACTTTTCTTTATTTTAAAACACCTTAAATTATGTCTTAAATTAGTCTTTCAAAACATTTGAAGGAGCTAAGTAACAATGTCACACTCACGGACAAAGACAAAATTAGAAGAGAAATAGGTGTTGGTTTTTTTTGTTTTTGTTTTTGTTTTTTTTTGAGATGGAGTCTCGCTCTTTCACCCAGGCTGAAGTGCAGTGGCGCGATCTCAGCTCACTGCAACCTCTGCCTGCCGGGTTCAAGCAATTCTCCTGCCTCAGCCTCCTGAGTAGCTGGAATTACAGGTATGCACCACCACGCCTGGCTAATTTTTTTGTATTTTTAGTAGAAGAGGGGTTTCTCCATATTGGCCAGGCTGGTCTCGAACTCCTGACCTTGTGGTCCGCCCGCCTCGGACTCCGAAAGTGCTGGGATTACAGGCATGAGCCACTGCACCCGACTGAGAAATAGATGTTTCTTTCAGCCCTGTGATAAGTTAATTAAATTGAATGTATGTCATTGGTTAATGTTTTTTTTTTTTTCAAAGCTCACACAACATTTTAGCCTTGAATATTGCTAGAAACTTAGATTTTTTTTTTTTCCTTTTGAGATGGAGTCTTGCTGTGTCACCCAGGCTGGAATGGGGTGGCACGATCTGGGCTCACTGCAGCCTCTACTTCCGAGTTCAAGTGATTCTCCTGTCTCAGCCTCCCGAGTAGCTGGGATACAGGCGCCTGCCACTATACCCATCTAATTTTTGTATTTTTTCTGGAGACAGGGCTTTTCTATGTTAGCTAGGGTCTCAAACTCCTGGCCTCAGGTGATCTGCCCGCCTTGGCCTTCCAAAGTGCTGGGATTACAGGCATGAGCCACTGCTGTCAGCTGAAACTCAAATATTTTTTTTGTCATATTATTGTATTTTATTATAGTATGTGTAGTGTATACTAACTTAAAGGGAAACAATGTAATCAAAATGATGATCATGGGGAAAATGGCATCTTGCTTTAATCTTCAACTTAAAGTTACTCTTAATAATCCGTTTATACCATTATGTCAAATTTTAGTCATCCCTGCAGAATTTTAGACAAATGAAAACAGACAAGGTGACACCAAAGAGTTAAGCACAGAAAGTGATAGTGATTAAAAAGTTGAAAGTAAAAATCTACCTTGGCTAGAACTGAACATTCAGATCCATCTCTCCAGAGGAAAATCTAACTTGAATCATAATGGTTCATATTTTGACTAGTTTATACCATATCAATTAGCAACTTATGACTTGAAAATACTTTGAAACTTAGATATTTATATTGAACTGTTTATACACTTCAATTCAGCAACAGATAATGGGTGATCTTACTTGAGACTAAAAACAGCTAACATTTGTTTCTTAACTGTGTTACTCCCTTAAAACATATTTGCAAATTTGTTTTTTCTCTTAGTATAACAAGAGGATTGCCTGATCCAGCCAAGATGCAGAGCACTTCTAATCATCTGTGGCTTTTATCTGATATTTTAGGCCAAGGAGCTACTGCAAATGTCTTTCGTGGAAGACATAAGGTTGGTACAGAGAAAACTTTGAAGACCTTTTATCACTGTATGTATTTTGTTCTGAGATGCATGCTTACGCTAAAATGTGTGACTTGGTGATTTTGATCCCTTTGTCTGAAGAAATTGTTTTAATGGTTTTTGTGGTTATTTAAGGCATAGCTGTGTCAGGCAGTGAACTATCTACCCAGTGGTGGCAGAGATTAAGTGTTAGTGAGTGGAGGGAAACAGATTGGTTGAAAATGGACTGGGAAAGATTACTGCAGCTCCCCTATGGTAGAGAGTGATTTCACTGACAGAAGTTCAGTGTAATGAGTTGAGGTAGCATTTGATGTGGCATTTTGGATGGTAGGGAGGCAGATGTGTAGTTGGAGGGGAACTCACAGGTGTTTCTGATAGGCTCTGGTAAGGGTAAGTACCCCTACTAAAACAGCATCCTACAAAGCAGATGGGAGTAAAATGAGATTCTCAACAAGGAGCCCAGGTTGAAAAGACCATATTTTCGTATAAGGTAATCAGAACCTGGTAGTGGAGGTGGGAATAAAATAAGATTATTCCCAGAGGCACTTCAAGAACCAAAAAGGATTTTGTGTCAGATTCAATGTGGAGGATGAAATTAAAAATAGTTAAAATAATTTAAAATGAAGAAATCGAAGATAATTAAACTTCCTATTCTGGGAAAGACGCTGGAAAAATAGAGTCTATTCTGGGAAAGAAGCTGGAAAAATGGAGTACACAGTTCATTCATAATACAAATAATAACTAATTTTGCAGTGCTATGAATTTGTTTTGGAGCTGAATGATGTTTGGAGCTTCCTAAATCCTTATTTTCAGAAATAGGGCCCTAAAGTTTTAGTAGAGAGGAATTGCTTCCTCTTTTCCTGTATTCTTGAGACTACCAGTCAGTTCTGTCAGTGATGATGAGATAAGCATACATCGGGGAGCGGCTGTTTCCTCTGGGGAGAGTATATTGACTATAAACACCCTTTATGGCTCATAGAGAATGAATCAGAAGTACCATACGGACAACTTTTAGCTTTCCTCTCCCTGTATCTAGAATTATCCACAAGCTCTGGATTCTTACTCAGATTACTTGTGATCGATCCTGGGTACCCCATCCTAGAAATTGCTTTTGTTTTATGCCAAAGAGAAAATGACTAGTGACTCAGAATTTAGCATTGAGAACACATCTGATCATCTTATCTTCCTGTAGTCCAAATTAACAAACTTTTAATTATCACTTGGTATGTGTCAGGCACTGTGGCAGACCTAGTGAATATAACTATAGCTAATGTGCAGTCCCTGGACACAGTTTCGGGTTTAGTAGCAGGATGGATTAGAAAGGAAGTAAATTGGAAGCTGATGGGATGAGAGATAGTCAATAGTGATAGAGACTGGATGAGACATATTGAAAGGGCCTGGCACTAGAAGATACGTCACATATCCTGCTCCTCTTTCCTTACTTAAATACTCTGTGCTTCACATAAATGACTACACGTAGTATGTACTCTATAAATGTTTGCTGAATGAAAAAATGAGTGAATGAATGAGGACTGATTAGACTACCCCAAGACAACCTGAAGCTCTCCAAAGGAAACAAATATGTACCCATTATAGTGTGGAAATCTAAAATGAGGATTTGAGAAATATAAGAATTAATTAAAAGATTGCCACATCGGACATAGTGGCTCACGCCTATAATCCCAGCACTTTGGGAGGCCAAGATAGGTGGATTGCTTGTGTCTAGGAGTTTTGAGACCAGCCTGGGCAACATGGCAAAACCCTGTCTCTACTAGAAACACACACACACAAACACGCGCGCGAAAAAGATGACCGAGGCCCAGTCTAATATTTAGTCCCCAACAGTTTTCCTAGAAAGGTGCTTTGAGAAACCAAGTTTGTTCTTAATGACGGCAATTTCAAGTGTTTAGGACTATATCCTCCAAAAAATCCTGCTTCCCTTTAACTATTTAAGGATTTTTACCATGATATTAACCCTTTTATATTGTTTCTTAGAATGACCGAATTCTTACATTTATTACTTGTCATTCAAAGTATATTACCTACTTAATCTCTTTTTCATTAAATTGCTTTTAGTTACTAATGTATGAGTGTGGATGTGTATATTCATGGTGAAGTTGAAGGGAAGAGAGTTGAAGGATGTGTTGATCTGCACATATGGATATATACACACACACATATATATATGGAATATATATATGGATCTCTGTTATTTGTATACACTTTGACTTAGTGAATAATAGATGACTGTGTAGATGAATAAAGGGAAAATGGTACGTTTCCACCTATATCCCGATAATCTCACAGGCGTGATGTAGTCTACACAAGTTTGGAAAATAATGACCGTGAGGTCAGTGGGTATATTGCAAAATTGTATTATTTTCCCTGCTTGCTCCTCTGTTAGGTTTCTCCTAGTTTTAGACTGAGTTTGAGGTCTGTCTCAGCTTAAGAAAAATCACTCTGTTGGGTGATATATAGATTTGGCAGTGTCTTTACCCTTACTGAACTAAGGGAAAAACAGTGGAACTGAACTATAGTTAAATTCTTCTCTTTTCATATGTCTGAAAATGGTCATTGGCTCTTTCATCTTTCATTTTCCTCTGGAAAGAATATATATCAATTTGTGCATTTTGCATGACCAGGGTGAGGGGAATCACATAGGATTATGAAGCAGTTAAATAGCCTTAAGAAAAGGATCATGCGATTCTGGAGTGAGAGAGGAGGATGATAGCTCCAAGTGGTGAATCTGTGGAAAGTATAAAGAAGGCTCCAAAGCAGGAACAGTACAGAGGTCCTGATAGAGATGAAATGTCTTTAGCCATGAAATGTGCTTGAAACCCAGGCTCAAAGAGAAAAGGATTTTCCTGCTTGCTCTAGGGAAGTTCAACCTTGGATGAATGGGGGGAAATGTAAGGCTAAACTCAAGATCTGGACTGGCCACGAGGGAGAGGCTTGCTCATTAGAGTGATTGGAAGGAAGTGAGAGGGTCTGAAAGAGAATCTTGAAGGTTAATAAGAAGAACATACGAATATGATATTTACCTGAAATGTAAGCGTATGTTTAGAACCTCTAAGATTCCCTCCCAACTACAGCTGTGCTTTGTAATTTTGTGTGTGATCTACTTCAGTAGGTCATGAAAGAGTGAGAGTGGGATGCTGCGATACATCAGTAGAGAAGAAGAAATAAATGCCTTTAATCCTCTAGAGAGGGTCTGTGAAGGAACAGCCTGCCCTGGTCATCTAGGTAGAGTTGCAGAAAGTAACCCAGGGCAGCAGGGGTAGAATCCAACCAGGAAGTCTGCTTTAGCCTCGCTCTGCAACTCCTGCTTTCCCCACTCCCCTCCCCAACATTGTCCTAGCTACAAAATAATTCTGAAAAGTTGATTGCATTACTTTGATATTCTTAATAAAAATCTCATAGGTAGAATATAGTGCTCAGTCTCTCTGTCCTGCTTTGATTTGTTTAAAATTATTAGGCCTTGGAGAAGCCCTTGTGAGTTTCACTTTCTATTTCCTCTCTAAAAGATGATTTTGCTTTTGATATTATTATAGCTTTTATCTTCCGATGTGTGACAATTTTTGCCCCATTGTATCCTCATGAAAGCTTTATGATATGAAAGAAAATATCCATTTCTAAATTCCAAAAGGTGTAATTTGAAAGAAATGTTGAGCAGTTAATTGATTCATTTTAACTTTTTAGAAAAGTCAAGAGTCCTAGTACAGATTCCCTGTGCCTAAAAGATGCACGATGTTCTATCAGAAAATAAGTTTCAATAACTAGTTTTAATGCTACCTTTTAATCTCTTTTACAATATTATGAATAAGTAAAACATTTCTCTCTTTTTTTTAAAGAAAACTGGTGATTTATTTGCTATCAAAGTATTTAATAACATAAGCTTCCTTCGTCCAGTGGATGTTCAAATGAGAGAATTTGAAGTGTTGAAAAAACTCAATCACAAAAATATTGTCAAATTATTTGCTATTGAAGAAGAGGTAAGTAGTAAAACTTTAGTTAATCTTACATTTATTGTAGTTATGAGTCAAGAGATAGAACCTAATATTAAAAAATGGATTTTTTAAAAAAAACTGTTGAAAATTGGGATTTGTACAACCAAATACTCTATCCTAAAGGATTCTTGAATACATAGAACAATAGAAATAAAATATCATAAAAATGGAATCAGAAACAGTAGTATAAGAAATCAAAGGGGGTGGCCAGGTACGGCTGGGTGTGGTGGCTCATGCCTGTAATCCCAGCACTTTGGGAGGCTGAGGCAGGCAGATCACGAGGTCAAGAGATTGAGACCAGCCTGACCAATATGGTGAAACCCCATCTCTACTAAAAATACAAAAATTAGTTGGGCGTGGTGGTGTGCACCTGTAGTGCCAGCTACTTGGGAGGCTGAGGCAGGATAATTGCTTAAACCTGGGAGGCAGAGGTCACAGTGAGCTGAGATCGTGCTGCTGCACTCCAGCCTGGCAACAGAGCAAGACTCCATCTCAGAAAAAAAAAAAAGGAAAGAAAGAAAGGATCACTTGAGCTCAGGAATTCGAGAACAGCCTGGGCAACATGGCAAAACCCTGTCTCTGTAAAAAATACAAAAATTTGCCGTGCATGGAGGTGTGCACCTGTAGTTCCAGCTACTCAGGAGGCTGAGGTGGAAGGATCACCTGAGCCTGAGAGATCAAGGCTACAGTGAACTATATTGTGCCACTGTACTCTAGCCTGGGTGATGGAGTGAGACCCTGTCTCAAAAAATTAAAGAAATAAAGAAATGAAAGGGTATTGAATATGGTTACCAGTATTATTACTAGAAAAAGACAGGTAACAAGTTAAATCAATAATTATAAAAAGAAAAAATAATTATAAAAAGAAAAAAATCAAACTTTAAAAAAAATAAAAATTTTTTATTTTGTGAAAGAATAAAAATTTCAAGAGTCCTAGAGTTTAAGATATGAAGTCCAATTATAAAAGAATTGATTTTTTTAAGGGGAAATGGTGGATGTAAGAATGTCATTAGGAGACGTAATCTAGAAATAATGGAAATAGAAATTATTTTAATCCCTGTAAACATGAGCAATCAATAAAGTCTTTGGGGAAAAAATGTAGTTTATACTCTTTAGTGATTTTATTTTTAGTGATTATTTCTTAGGAAGTAAACAGAAATATAATTTTATGCATAAAAATTTAATTGGCATGCTGTTTATAGTAAAGAGTGGTTAAATAAGTTGAATAAATTAGAATGTGTGGCAGATAGTTACCTGGAATTAGCCAGACTCAAGGTTAAGAGCATAGCCTTCCGGACTGCCAAGTCTGCTCAAGACTTCTGATACCAATTGCGAAGGAGTTTGGCAAACTGCACAGAGAGAACAGTTCCCATAAGACTACCCTCACATCATACCAGCTGGATGCAAATGTGGGGGTTGCCCATGACACTCAGATTTGGTAATTTACTGGAAAGTAGAATGACTCACAAAACTGAGGAGAGTGCTATACTTACAATTACTATTTTATTGTAGCAAAAAGATGGAAATTAGAACCAGCCAGAGGAAGAGACACAAAGCGTGGAATGTGGGAGGGTTCCAAACTTGAAGCTTCTTTGTCCTGAGGGACACATTACTGTCTCAGCATTGATGTGTGACAGTATGCATGGAGTATTGCCAGTCAGGGAAGCTCACCCAAGCTTTTGGTGTCCAGGGTTTTTACTGAGGCTGGATCACTTATTGCCTGTATTGCTGACCTTTAGTCCCCAGCCCCTTCCAGAGTTTTGGGGTAATTCCTTTAGTCTCCATTTCCTCTGGAGGGCGGAACTCATACGGTGTGTTCTAAAGCCCCCATCATAAATCATGCTGTTAGAATCTCCAGTGGCCAAAGCCCCCAGAGGAACAAAGACAGAAGTCTTGTTCTTTCAGATAGGACATTTCAGGGGCCAGAGATCACTTTCCAGTAGCCAGGGGCAAAGCCTGACTTCTCTTTGGGTAAAGTTAATTTTACCACATAGTAGTTAAGTGGTAATGAAAAGAGATATTTACCAAAATTTTAATCTTCTCAAAACACCTTATATATGATGTTATGTGAGAAGAATCAGGATTAAAAATATATATGTAGTATGATGTTAATATATACAGTGTAATATGCAAACAGCATTATGTATCTATGACATTATTTGATTCATAGAAAAAAGACTGAAAAAAAAATACACCAAAATATTAATTCATTATCTCCAGGTAATGGAATTATGTATACTTTCCAAATTTTCAACAATCAACATATATCATCATTTAAAAGCAACAGGTTTTTTTTTCTTTTTTTTTTTTTTTTTTTTTTTAAGACGAAGTCTCACTCTGTCACCCACCCAGGCTGGAGTGCAGTGGTGCGATCTCGGCTCACTGCAAGCTCCGCCCCCCCGTTCACGCCATTCTCCTGCCTCAGCCTCCCGAGTAGCTGGGACTATAGGCGCGCACCACCAAGCCCGGCTAATTTTTTGTATTTTTAGTAGAGACGGGGTTTCACCATGTTAGCCAGGATGGTCTCAATCTCCTGACCTCGTGATCCGCCCGCCTCGGCCT
>NW_012101277.1:565605-566875 GCF_000951045.1 Mandrillus leucophaeus | reverse complement strand
GCCAGGATGGTCTCAATCTCCTGACCTCGTGATCCGCCCGCCTCGGCCTCCCAAAGTGCTGGGATTACAGGCATGAGCCACCGCGCCCGGCAGTTTTTTTTTTCTATTACAATTATTTCTCTCTCTCTTTTGAAATGACTGCCAGAAAATAATTTAAAATATTTTATAAAAGTGTTTTGGAGATATGTAGAAAAAAATTATAAAAGAAAGGATAAAAAGTTGGAGATGAATAGTAGATTTTAAGACTCATTCACATTTTCAGGTTCTGAAATTGGTGTGCATCTTATAATCATTGTGTATATGTAATTTGATGGTATTTCTTTTTCTCCGTAAAGCTGTTATTAAATTGATGAAGCATTATAATCAATGGTATGTTAAAATTAAGGTTTAAAACAAATGAGCAGCTCAGATGCAAATGAGCAGACTGGAGCTTTGCTGTGAGAGGGACCACTCAGCTGTTCTGCTCCCCATTTATTTTTAAGGATAGGACTCCATTCCTTGAAGTAACAGTAGTCATCATAAGAAAAATTTCATTTTAAGAGGTTAGAAGAGCTGTTGCCCTAAATGTGCTGTTATACATAAGAAATTCAACACTGGCGTGATGTCTCACGCCTGTAATCCCAGCACTTTAGGAGGCCGAGGCGGGTGGATCACAAGGTCAGGAGATTGAGACCATCCTGGCTAACATGGTGAAATCCCGTCTCTACTAAAAATACAAAAAAATTAGCTGGGTGTGGTGGCACGTGCCTGTAGTCCCAGCTACCTGGGAGGCTGAGGCAGGAGAATGGAGAATGGAGTGAACCCGGGAGGCAGAGAGTCGAGATCGTGCCACTGCACTCCAGCCTGGGCAACAGAGCAAGACTCCGTCTCAAAAAAAAAAAAAAGAAATAAAGAATTTCAAGTGACTGGGTGTGGTGGCTCAAGCTTGCAATCTCAGCACTTTGGGAGGTTGAGGCAGGCAGATTGCTTGAGCCCAGAAGTTCGAGACTAGCCTGGGCAACATAGTGAGACCCCATCTCTACAAAATAGTAGAAAAATCAGCCAAGCATGGTGGAGCATGTCCATACTCCCAGCTACTTGGGAGCTGAGGCAGGAGAATCACTTGAACCTTGGAGGTGGAGGTTGCTCTGAGACAGAGCAAGACTGTCTCAAACAAAAAAAGAAAAGAAATTTAAGATAATTTTAAGGCCGGGCGCGGTGGCTCAAGCCTGTAATCCCAGCACTTTGGGAGGCCGAGACGGGCGGATCACGAGGTCAGGAGATCGAGACC
>NW_012101277.1:526679-565110 GCF_000951045.1 Mandrillus leucophaeus | reverse complement strand
TCAAGTGATTCTCCTGCCTCAGCCTCCTGAGTAGCTGGGACTAGAGGCGTGTGCCACCACACTCAGCTAATTTTTGTATTTTTAGTAGAGATGGGGTTTCAGCATGTTGGCCAGGATGGTCTCAATCTCTTGACCTCGTGGTCCGCCCACCTCAGCCTCCCAAAGTGCTAGGATTACAGGCGTTAGCCACCACGCCTGGCTGGAAGATGTTAATTCTTATATGTGTATGGTCAACAGATACTGAATCTCAGGTGAACCTAAGTGCTTTCATCATTGTAACAAATCCTACATTTAAATGAAATCAGATAAGTACTGACATATAATCAAAATTTATTTTTTATGTTGATTCGCAATCAATGATTTTTTTTTTTTTTCAGACAACAACAAGACATAAAGTACTTATTATGGAATTTTGCCCATGTGGGAGTTTATACACTGTTTTAGAAGAGCCTTCTAATGCCTATGGACTACCAGAATCTGAATTCTTAATTGTTTTGCGAGATGTGGGTATGTTTATTTATGTGATTTCATTTATATATAAAATTTAATAACAGAATTTTTTAAAAACATCTTACATTCAAAACTAAAGACCTTTATGCAATGCTTCCTTAGATATGACACCAAAAACACAAATACCAAAAATAAATACATAAATTGGACTTCATCAACATTAAACATTTTTGTGCCTCAAAGGACATCAGGTAAGTGAAAAGACAGCCCATAGAATGAGAAAAAAAATGTTTGTAAATCATACACCTGACAAGGAATTTTTATCCAGACAAGTCAGCAATAAAAAGCCAAATAACCCAGTTTAAAAATGGGCAAAGGATTCGCATAGACATTTCTCCAGAGAGGATACACAAGTGGCTAACAAGTACATAAAAAAGGTTCAACGTTAATTAATCAATTAATAACCAGCATCATTGGTTATTAGGGAAATGCTTATCAAAACCACAATGAAATACCACTTTATACCAATGAAAATGACTAATATCAAAAAGACAAACAGGGCCAACCATGGTGGCTCACGCCTGTAATCCCAGCACTTTGGGAGGCGGAGGCAGGCAGATTGCTTGAGTCCAGGAGTTCAAGATCAGCCTGAGCAACATAGTGAGCCCCCGACTCTACAAAAAATAAAATAAAAAATAGCCAAGCATGGTGGCATGCACCTGTAGTCCCAACTACTCGGGAGGCTGTGGTGGGAGGATAACTTGAGTCCAGGAGATTGAGGCTGCTGTGAGCCATGATTGTACCGCTGCACTTCAGCCTGGGCAACAAAGTAAGACCCTATCTCAAAAAAAAAAAAAATTGAACAACAAGAAGTGTTGGCAAGAATATGGAGAAATTGGAATCCTCATACATTGCTGGTAGGATTGTAAAATGATACAGCCATTCTGGAAAACAGTCTAGAAGTTCCTCAAAAAGTTCAATATAGAATTATTTAACTTTTGACCAAATGACCCAGCAATTCCACTGCTACGTATATACCCCAAAGAATTAACATATCCATATAAAAGCTTGTACTCCAGTGTACTTAGCAGCATTATTCATAATAGCAAAAAATAAAAAATGAAAACAGCCCAAATGTCCCTCAACTGATGAATAGATAAACAAAAATGTGGTATGTCCATACAATGGAATATTATTTGTTTACAAAAAGATACGAAGTAGTTATATATGCTACAACATGGATGAACCTGAAAACATGTTAAGTGAAAGAAGCCAGACGCAATATGATATGATTCCATTTATATGAAATGTCAAGAATAGGCAAATCCATAGAGACAGAAAGCAGATTAGTGGTTGCTGGGGGATCAGGAGAAGATGGAGTTGGGTATGAGATGTCTTTTTGGTGTGACAAAAGTATTCTGAAATTAGTGGTGATGGTTGTACAACTCTGACCATACTAAAATTGACTGAATTGTACACTTTAAAAAGGTGAATGTTGTGTGTGAATTATATCTCAGTGAACCTATTTTTTTTAAAAAATACTGCAATCAAAGGAAATAACATCTTAAAATAAATGAATCAAATATTCGAGGTATGGGGAAAAGTCAAGTGATAAAGAAGGTAAAAGATTGGTGGGAATTCTTGAACTTGACACTGGAAGCAGAGTGATTAGTTAGTTGAGGACACAATGAGAGAGAAACAATATTACTAGTATGCTACAGCCTGTTTAATCAAATAGGAATTATGGATATGATATCTTCCTAAGTATACTGGTAGTTCTGAGTTTTAATAATTATACATTGATACCCCTAAACCTTTTACATATTTTGAATTTGAACATTCATCTATCAGCCGTCAAGCAAATGTATAAAGTTATCACTAAGTGGCAGTGCCTGTCAGTTAGACAAAGTAGCTTAATTTCAGCAAAGTAGACAACTTTGCCCTTAAGAAAAGAGAAAAGAAAATGGGCTTTTTGGAATAGCGTCAAGCATATGAGAATACATGTTTATGGAAACAAGTTTGACACTTTGCTGTTTTTCTGTTTCTTTTTTGCTGTTTTACATATTGAGTCCAGTTTACTTTTTAGGGAATTTTTCTCGCAAGATAAAGAAATATAAAACTGGTGAAAGATTGATATCTTTTTTGGGAATCTTTATTATTTTTATGTTTAAACAGTAACCCACATATATATAACCAAAGTAATTCAAGAAATCATATGCTTAAGACTGTTTTGTTACATTTTCCTGGTAGTACTTAAGAGACACTGGATTCTTCCTTAGACCACATTAATTTTTATCATTCTAAAACTTCTTATAACTAAAGCATAAGATATTATATATGTTTATTTGTTATCTATTCTTTGAGTAAAATTACTTTGAACCAAATTATGGAAAAATTTATATTAAGTTTGAGTGACTATATCAATGAATTTGAGACACGCACACATACACCTAAATACATTATGACTTCTTTTGTTTTATATTGTTGAAGTGGGTGGAATGAATCATCTTCGAGAGAATGGCATAGTGCACCGTGATATCAAGCCAGGAAATATCATGCGTGTTATAGGGGAAGATGGACAGTCTGTGTACAAACTCACAGATTTTGGTGCAGCTAGAGAATTAGAAGATGATGAGCAGTTTGTTTCTCTGTATGGCACAGAAGAATATTTGGTAAGTCATGCATCGCTAATATTTTCATTTAAAGAAGCTTGATATATTGTAATTATAATTGGGTAATTGATCAGCCAATTCGCTATAAAATACCATTTCCTTTTTATGACAAAAATTAAATTTTCTATTCTAATGAATATGTGTAACATGGGAAATTAGGTACTCATTTCCAAGGGTGCAGTTATTTTGCTGTTAAAAATTCTTGGAAGTTTTGTAGCACCCTTAAATTCTTCAGTTTTACTGATGCTATGGATCTGTATCAGAAGGATCCCTTTTTTTGATGAGGAGTCAATATATTACAAGCTTGTTATAATACTGTTTTTTATGTATTCATTATGTTTATGAAACAGATAATTTTATTTGGGGGAGTTTGGTTATTGAATGACTAAAAGGACCATTGTTAGAAACACACACGCACAAAATTCCCCTGAGAAGATCTAACTTGAAATTTTAGAAAGCTAGAAAAGCTCTGTGGTTGAAAAAATTTATGTAGGTGTGTTTTTGTAAAGTCAGTAAATATTTGAAACACTTAAGAAAATATACTTAAAAGTAAATAGTTTTAACATGTAATCAGGAAGTTTAATATATATAGCTCACTAATTGCTCATGGCTCTGGGTTTTGTCTTAAAAGTCATAGAATCTATGACTTTTTTGCATTTGGATTGTGTGGTTGTAGTTTTATAAGATGCAAGATATCTACCACCCCCTGTAGCTTTATTCAGAGTATTCTAAGTGGCATGAACTAAGTGTCTTAAATTGTTATCCTAACTATTGGTAACCCCAAAATGATCTGTAGATATATGTGATGATCTTTTAGATAAGAGTACCTAAGAATGGGTCAGACGCAGTGGCTCATGCCTATAATTCCAACACTTTGGGATGCCGATGATTGCTTCCTCGGCAGGCAAAGGATTGCTTAAGCCCGGGAGTTCAAGACCAGTCTGGGCACAATGACAAGACCCCCATCTCTGCAAAAAATTACAAAGTTAGCCAGGCATGGTGGTACACATCTGTACTCCCAGCTACTCATGAGGCTGAGGCAGAAGGATCCCTTGAGCCCAGAAATTTGAGGCAGCAGTAAGCTGTGATTGCACCACTGCAATCTGGCCTGGGCTACAAAGCGAGACCCTGTCTCTTAATTTTTTTAAAAAAAAGTACCTGACCCAGGCACGGTGACTCATGCCTGTAATCCCAGCACTTTGGGAGGCCGAGGTGAGCAGATCACAAGGTTGGGAGTTTGAGACCAGCCTGGGTACCATGGTGAAACCCCATCTCTACTCAAAATACGAAAATTAGCTGGGTGTGGTGACGTGTGCCTGTAATCCCAGCTACTTTGGGCGGTTGAGGCAGAATTGTTTGAACCTGGACGGTGGAGGTTTCAGTGAGCCGAGATCATGCCACTGCATTCCAGCCTGGGTGACAGAGCAAGACTCTGTCTCAGGGGGAAAAAAAAAAAAAAAAAGGTACCTAAAAATGGATTTTATTCATTCATTGCACAAATATTTATGAAGTGCCTACTATATACCAGATACTGTTCTAGGTGCTCAGACTCTAGATACATGATATTCCTGCTCTTATGGAGCCCACATTCTGGTAGGGAAAAAAGATAATTAACAAGTAAAGTAAATTCAGATCATTAAAGTTTTGCAAAGACAATAAATTAAGGTAGTAAGATAAAGAGTGACTAGCAGGAGAAAGATAGCCTGGGAAAGCCTCCTTTAAGGACTAAATGAACTGACACTGAAATGATAAAAAGAAGCAAGCCAGGCACACTGTTCTGGCTGCTGTGCTGTGGCCATTCCCTGGCCCTGTGAAAGCTACCTCACCCTGCAGTAAAGAAACTCAACCACCAGTCCTCATACTCCTCGGCAGTTCCCTCCATCTCTACTTGCTGTGTACTACTGAACCCTACTGCATCGGTCTAGCCTCCTCTCCCCTACGTAGACGTGTGTTGTTGAGGGCCCAAGATGCCTGTGGGGTCCTCTGGCTGTCTGAGTTGTGACGTGTGAGCTGCTTTGTGATGCAGTGGACTCCCTGTCATTGTGGATCTGGAGAATGTGTCATAGAACATAGATGGCAGAGGGAAGTACAGTTGTAATGAATTCACCTTCAAGCTTCCTGAGACTCTTGGCTGGAACAGAGACAGGACTCAGATGTTTCTGGCAAATGGAATCAGGCTTCATATCCTGAATTCTCCATGAGAATGTAAGCGCCACAAAAGCAGGGACTTTCATCTTAGCCTGCCGAGAACACCAAGCAGAGTTAGACAAGAGGAAATCACCTCTTGCCTGCTCCTTTCTCTGTCCTACGTGACATTTGTGCTTTTGCTATTATCCTTTTGTCTCTTCCTGGCCCTCAGCGTGTGACTGAGTCAACGCACATCTTCATTCTCATTTCTCTGTTAGTGGTCTTCTCAGTTATATTTGGCTAGACCATGCTTTCTGCTTCTAGAAGCAACACTGCTGAATTCACACCAGAGCTTTGGTACAAGGCAGCTTCCTGATTCGTTCACTTCCCCAGCTCAGACATTCCCCTTCTCTTTTCTCTTAGAGCAGTGAGCCTCCAATAAATAGCTCAAGGCCATGTTCTCCCAGACTGCCTCCTTTCCAGTAGCAAGCTCGAGCCAGTGTCCTTCAAATTCAATTATTAGATAAAATAACTTCTTCAAAAATTCAATTTCTCTCTCTCTTTCTCTTTCTCTCACCCCGTACTTTTTTTCCCCAACCCCACTTTCTGTAAGAACAGCCTATTTCTTTTTTTTGTTTTTTTTTTTTTTGAGACAGAGTCTCGCTTAGTTGCCCAGGCTGGAGTGCAGTGGCGCGATCTCGGCTCACTGCAAGCTCCGCCTCCCGGGTTCACGCCATTCTCCTGCCTCAGCCTCCCGAGTAGCTGGGACTACAGGCGCCCGCCGCCTCACCCGGCTAATTTTTTGCATTTTTATTAGAGACGGGGTTTCACCGTGTTAGCCAGGATGGTCTCGATCTCCTGAGCTCGTGATCCGCCCGCCTCGGCCTCCCAAAGTGCTGGGATTACAGGCGTGAGCCACCGCGCCCAGCCAGAACAGCCTATTTCTAAAAGCTAGTTCACCAGCCCCAGCTCCTTGTCTCTGGAGCCCACACCTGTCATGGCCAAAGCCACAGTAGATGAGTGCTCAGGACACTGCCATTCCCAGGAGGGCACTGCTTGCCAAGGTTTACTGCTCTAAGAATGTTCTTGTGCTTCAGTCTGGTTCCATCAGGCCCAGAGAAAACAGGAGCTGTAAAGGCCTGGAGACAAGAATGACCTCAGGAGTTGGAGAAACAGAAAATACGGCAGTTTTGCTGGAATTTAGTGAGTAAAGAGGCAAGTGGAAGGAGTTAGAATTGAAGACATAATCAAGGGGCTAGCCAGATCAGATAGGCTAGTAGTTTAAACCCTGTCAGACCAATACCCCCTTTTTATAATAAATATTTTGCAGTGTTCCCTTCAGTATCTTGAAATGAAATTCCTAGATAATATAAATCTGCACACTTAATTAAAATAGCATATCTTAATAATGTAAAGGAAAATATTTTATAATAAAATAATAGATATTTAATATGTAAAAATTTAGAAACAGCTTCATGAGCAAACAAATTAAGTAGTCATACATGCTTGTGCCTATATGTAATACCACTTTGAATACAAGTGCTGTGATAACTCATGTTGTATTAGTGAATCACATCACAAATGGTAATATTGTTATTGACATGATTTTCCAAAGTAGTGAACAATTTTTGGTAAAGTTTCTAACTAAACAAAGTGGATTTAAATATAGTTACATTCTTGGAAAAACTGTGCAAAAATGCTTTGTTATATATAAACTGGAGTTCGAAATAGATTTCTCACCTGTACAAGTATCTGACAGAATATTCCAAAGTCATTCAGACTATATATAGGAGGATCATTTTTCAGAACTGTCACATATGCTGCAGTATGTCCTTCAGTGTCTGGTCTCCGCCTTTTCCAATCATGATAATTACCATAACAAGCAAAGAGCAGTCCTGTACCAGCCTTCATGAGGTTGCTTCCCCAATACCAACTATTAATCTTTCATGTGACCTCCTGGGAACACAGTTTAGCTTTTGCCTCTAAGACTTTTAAATCAAGAAAAGCAAAACATTAAATAAATTAACTCCAAGTCTGTGCTGTACCCTAGGCTGAAATTTAACTCCAATCTATTTATTTCCTATTTCAGAATGGGAAATACTCAAATACAGTGTGCACCAGAAGTTATAAAATGAGATAAATAATAGTCTAAGACTCAGCAGCCTGGCTGTATTCTATGTTTAATTGAAAACCTCCCTTGTTTTGAAGCTCCCAGGAACTACAACCCAGATGTTAAATCCTCTCTCTTTTGTATGTTAAAGTCCAAAGAAAACATTCTTCTACTGTTTTTTGTTTTTGTTGTTGTTGTTATTGTGACAGAGTCTCAATCTGTCACCCAGGCTGGAGTGCAGTGGCACAATCTCAGCTCACTGCAAGCTGTGCCTCCCAGGTTCAGGTGATTCTTATGTGCCAGCCTCCCAGATAGCTGGGGTTACAGGTGCACACCGCAACACCTGGCTAATATTTTTGTATATATATATATGTGTATTTTTGAGACAGAGTCTCTCTGTTGCCCAGGCTGGAGTGTAGTGGTGCCATCTCAGCTCACTGCAACCTCCACCTTCTGGATTCAAGCAATTCTCCTGCCTCAGCTTCCCAAGTAGCTGGGATTACAGGCGTGTGCCACTACCCAGCAAATTTTTGTATTTTTAGTAGAGATGAGGTTTCACCATGTTGGCCAGGCTAGTCTCAAACTCCTGACCTCAAGTGATCCACCCACCTTGACCTCCCAAAGTGCTGGGATTACAGGATGTGAGCCACCACACACTGTCTCTTCTACTGTTTTTAATATAATGGATATTATCTCAGTAATATAATTCTGAAAACCCTGGAGTAGCTTTATCCTTATGCTTTTCTTCCAGATGCAATAGCCCAGGCCCAGTAACACCAAGCCGGTAGCACATCAGGAGAGAGCTAGTGGGCACAAATGTATCAGACCAGCATGTGTCAAGCCACCCCAAGTTAGTCACTCCCAGGGAATAGCTTCCTGCTATACCAATTAGGCTGTATATTATTGCACCTTGTGAGGAGGTCCGTCTTTGTCTCCTTCTAGAATCACTGTGTCTTCTCTTCCCAGGAGGCTTTATATTCCGGAAGGCGTCAGACCTATCCAGGTACTCTTGGCCTCTTCACGACACCATTTACACACTAAGTACCAGCTACTAGGTCAAAGGTTTGGTAGTCGCTTCTTTGGACAAAAATCACTTTATGTGCTGTGCTACAGAACCAGCAGAGCCACTGAGATCCCATATATCTAGTAGGCATATGTTTGGACACTCACTTCAATACCCAGGTCTTATACTTGTTTGCATTCTGATTTCTCTTTAAAATGTATTTCTCGAAAGAGTCTTTTTCCCACCCTCATCTCCAGCCCCCCCACCCCCAACCCCCAGAAATCAGAGATTGATCCTTTGGGAGTAAGATTCACAGACTGCATCATTTAGAAGCCCGTCCCAGCAGCATTTCCTACGCTGGTTCCCAGTTCCCTGGGCTGTAGCTAAATCCCACAATGTCATAAGGAATTGTTTTGGTTCGGGATCATTTAGATGGTAACTCTACTTTGGTCCATAAGTATACTTTTAAGATTTATCTTCCAAAAATCTTCAAGTTGCCAGTGTGTAACTTTCATGAAGGCAGATAGGAGGAGGCCATGCTGTGTGTGACCACTGGTTATTCTCTGCAGAACAAAATGTCCATCAGAATATCTGTTAGGTTCTGTAAGCTCCTAAACAATTTTTTAGAAGCTCCATCTGTTCTTAGTGACTGTGGTATATAGTGCAGAGTGTCCAATCTTTTGGCTTCCCTGGGCCACATTGGAAGAATTTTCTTGGGCCACACATAAAATATGATAGATTTTCTTGGGCCACATATAAAATAATGATAGCTGATGAGCTATAAAAAAAAAATCGCAAAAGACCTCAATGTTTTAAGAAAGTTTATGAATTTGTGTTGGGCCGCATTCAAGGCTGTCCTGGGCTACATGTGGCCCATAGGCTGCGGGTTGGACAAAGTTGGTGTAGTGTCTCCTATATGTAAGGATGTGTGTTGAATGTCAGTAGATCCCCAGTGAACCCAGTTAAGTTAGTCCTCTGAATTGATTCTAGAGAATTTAATTTCATTAAATTAAATACACTTACCCTGACAGATTGCATTTGAGGCATAAGGCAAAGAAATTAAGGCTGCCTGATAGGTTTCGGGTGTGAGCAGCTAGATATGTGGTGGTACTATTTACTTAAAGATTTAGGAGGAAGCAAGTTTAAGTGGGAAGACCAAGAGTCAATTTTGGATATGTTAAGAGTGAGCTGCCTTGTAGACATCAAGAGAACAGTAGGATATATGAATCTGAGGCTCGGGGCCCAAGATAGTTTGGGATGTTAAAGCATACATATGCTATTTAACGCATTAGGTCTAAATGGGAGATGAGGGAGTAAGGCAGTTATAATAAGCATGGACAGCTGTACTGAGAAATTTTGCTGTGGTGGGAAGTAGAGAATTGGGTAATTGTTGAAAGGAGTTTTGTGGTCAATTTAGAGATCTTTTAAAATGGGAGATATTAAAGCATGTTTGTAAGCAGAAAGTAATGAATCAGAACAGAGGGAAACATTGGTGCATTAAATAAGTAGGATAATTACAAGAATTGATTTCTGGAATTGGCGAGATGATATGATGGGCTCTTCAGTACAGATGGAAAAGTTGGCCATGTATAGGCACAGTTCCATTGTGACTGGAAAGGAGGCCTGGAAAACGGACACAGATTGGTCGGGTGCAGTGGCTCACGCCTGTAATCCCAGCACTTTGGAAGGCCAAGGCTCTCAAGGTCCTCAAGGATCACTTGAGGTCAGAAGTTCGAGACCAGCCTGACCAACATGGCAAAACCCCATCTCTACAAAAAATACAAAAATTAGCTAGGTATCATAGCAGGCACTTGTAGTCCCAGCTTCTCAGGAGGCTGAGGCAGGAGCATCGCTTGAACCCAGGAAGCAGAGCTTGCAGTGAGCTGAGATCAAGCCACTGCACTCCACCCCATCTCAAAAAAAAGAGAAAAAAAGAAAACGGACACAGATTCAGGTAGGTTGTATTTGGTAAAGGGCATAAGGGAGTGCTGGTCTGATTCCTTCCATTTCCACATTAAATTATGAAGCAGGGTCATCAAAATTGAGGATCAAAGGAGGTGGTGGTGGAAGTTTGAGGAGGGAGGGGAAGATGTGAAATAGTCTTTTCAGATTGGGAAAGTGAAGTTATTAGGAAAACAAAATAGAATTTCTAAGCATTATTGAGTGTCCATTTGTTTGTATAATGAAATTGGTCACAAGTTCATAGATTTTTCATCTTTTTTTTAATCTTAGCACCCTGATATGTATGAGAGAGCAGTACTAAGAAAAGATCATCAGAAGAAATATGGAGCAACAGTTGATCTTTGGAGCATTGGGGTAACATTTTACCATGCAGCTACTGGATCACTGCCATTTAGACCCTTTGAAGGGCCTCGTAGGAATAAAGAAGTGATGTAAGTGGTTTCCCGATCTAAAAATCAGAGAAGCATTTAAAAAATGATTTCTATCTTGGTTCATCTTATTGTTAGTGGTTTATGCTAATGAAAATTGGTTTAACAATCATTTCTGATATTTTAAGCTACCTGAGTTTTTAAAAAGAATGCAGCCTTATAAAAGTATGCATAATTTTCCATGTTATGTTTAAATATATACTCAGTATAAATGGTATTCAGTCTTTGGCCCATCATTAAAAATGTACTGCTTTCTAGACTTATTTCAGCTCACTGTTTATTTCACTCTGGGTACTCATCAGCACTTTTCTCCCATACAACTGAAAAAAATAATACAGTTCTGTGGAATATTAGAATCATTACCAGATCTAAAACATCAGTCTTACCCTAAAGTGAACTGATTTCTTTTACCATTTAAAAAATAACATTTTGGGCCAGGCATGGTGGCTCACGCCTGTAATCTCAGCACTTTGGGAGGCTGAGGGAGGAGGATCGCTTGAGCCCAGGAGTTCGAGACTAGCCTGAGCAACATGAGGGTTTTGTAGAGACCCTGTCTCTACAAAAAAAATACAAAAATTAGCCAGGGGTGGTGGTATGCTCCCGTAGTCCCAGCTACTCAGGAGGCTGAGGTGGGAGGATCACCTGAGCCCAGGAGATTGAGGCTGCAGTGAACTGTGATTGCACCACTGCACTCCAGCCTGGGCGACAGAGTGAGACCCTGTCTCTAAATAAATAAATGAAAGAAACTTAAAAATAACATTTTGGCAATAATGTAGCATTAAACTTTTTTTTTCCAGTGTTGCAGATTTGGGCCAGACACTTACATATTTTACTAGTATAATGTATATTCATTTATGTATTGTCACAATTTTTTTTTTAATTTCCATTTTTATTTTAGATTCAGAGAGTATGTGTGAAGGTTTGGTTAAGAGGGTATATTGTGTGGTGCTGAGGTTTGGGCTTTTATTGATCCTATCACCCAGATAATGAACATGGTACCAAATAAGAAGTGTTTGGCCCTTGTCTCCCTCGCTCCCTACTTTTGGAGTCCCCATTGTCTATTGTTTCCATCCTTATGTCCATCTTTGATGCATTAAATAAGTGGGATAATTACAAGAATTGATTTCTGGAATTGGCGAGACAATATGATGGGCTCCACGGCACAGATGGAAAAGTTGTGAACCCAAGATTTGGCTCTCACTTATAAGTGAGAACATAACAGTATTTGGTTTTTTATTTCTGCATTAGTTCACTTAGGCTAAAGGTCTCCAGCTGTATCCATGTTGCTGCAAAGGATATGATTTCATTCTTTTTTATGGCTGCATAGTATTCTATGGTGTATATGTGCCACATTTTTGTTATCCAATCTGCCATTGATGGGAACCTAGATTTATTCTATGTGTTTGCTATTGTGAATACTGCTGGGATAAACATACAAGCGCATGTGTCTTTTTAGGTAAAACAATTTATTTTTCTTTGGTTATATACCCAGCAATGGGATTGTTGGGCATGAGATGGTATCTCATTGCGGTTTTGATTTGCATCTCTTTGATGATTCGTGGTTTTTTCATGTTTGTTGGCAGCAGCTTGCATAGTCTTCTTTTGAGGAGAGTGTGTTCATGTCCTTTGCTCACTTTTTAATGAGATTGTTTGTTTTTTTCTTGTTAATTCGTTTAAGTTCCTTGTAGATTCTGGATGTTAGTCCTTTGTCAAATGCATAGTTTACAAATAATTTCTCCCATTCTGTAGGTTATCTGTTTATTCTGTTGAGAGTTCTTTTTGCTGTGCCAAAGCTCTTTAGTTTAATTCTCATTTATCTATTTTTTATTTTGTTGCATTTGATTTTGGGGTCTTCATCATGAATTATTTGCCTAAGACAATGTATAGAAGAGTATGTCCTATATTTTCTTCTAGAATTTTTGTAGTTTGAGGTCTTACACTTAAGTCTTTAATTCATCTTGAGTTAATTTTTGTATATGGTAAGAGGTGGGGGTCTAGTTTTATTTTTCTGCATATGGTTAGCCAGTTTTCCCAGCACCATTTATCAAATAGGGTATCCTTTCCCCATTGTTTATTTTTGTCAACTTTGTCAAAGATATGTTGGTTGTAGATGTGTGGCTTTATTTTAGGAGTCTCTATTCTGTTCCATCAGTCTGTGTATCTTTTTGTACCAATACCATGCTGTTTTGG
Source organism: Mandrillus leucophaeus (assembly GCF_000951045.1). Lineage (NCBI taxonomy): Eukaryota > Metazoa > Chordata > Mammalia > Primates > Cercopithecidae > Mandrillus > Mandrillus leucophaeus. The sequence continues at coordinate 552,168 of NW_012101277.1, read as the reverse complement.
TTATGGTAGCCCTGCAGTATAGTTTGAAGTCAGCTAATATGATGCCTTCAGCTGTGTTCTTTTTGCTTAAGACTGCCGTGGCTATTCAGGCTCTGTTTTTGTTCCATATGAATTTAGAATAGTTTTTTCTAATTCTGTGAAAAATTACATTAATAATTTGATAGGAATAGCATTGATTCTGTAGATTGCTCTGGGCAGTATGGATATTTTAATGATATTGATTCTTCCAACCCATGAGCATGGAATGCTTTTCCATTTGTTGTGTCATTTATGATTTCTTTCAGCGGTATTAGGTCTTATAGTGATCTTTCAACTCCTCAGTTAAGTGTATTCCTAGGTATTTTTGTGTCTGTGTGTGGCTATGGTAAATGGGATTGCGTTCTTGATTTGGTTCTCAGCTTTATCTGTGTATAGAAATGCTACTGATTGTTGTACATTTATTTTGTGTCCTGAGATTTGGCTGAAATTATTTATCAGGTCTAGGAGTCTTTTGGCGAAATCTTTAGGGTTTTCTAGGTTTAGAATCATATTGTCAGTGAAGAGGGATAATTTGACTACCTCTTTTCCTATTTGAATGCCTTTTATTTTTCTCTTGCCTAATTGCTCTGGCTGGGATTTCTAGTACTATGTTGAGTAGGAGTGGTGAGAGTGGGCATCCTTGTCTTGTCTCAGTTCTTAAGGGGAATTGCCCATTCAGAATGATGTTGGCTATTGATTTGTCATAGATGGCTCTTATTATTTTGAGATATGTTCCTTCTGTGCCTACTTTGTTGAGGTGCATTGCCATAATTATTATGAAATAGTTACTGTGTATAAAGTCATTTTTTGTAAGCCAAGGAAAAGAGAGATGGATTTCTAGATGTGAAATTAATTGTACAAATAATCTATAATTGACCACACTTCTTTTTATTTTAAAAGACATTAGTGAATAATCTTGTTTCATGAGAAAGCCAAACCACATACACATAAAACTGTGATGTGAAGAATATTGAGTTTAGTGAATGGACAACAACTACTGACAGCCTAACCTATCCAACCATTCTTTTAGGTCTTAACATATTTCTCGGACCTTTATATATTTGGCCCTACCTTTTGTTTTGTTTTGTTTTGTTTTGTTTTGTTTTTTTGAGACAGAGTCTCACTCTGTTGCCCAGGCAGGAGTGCAGTGGCCCGATCTCAGCTCACTGCAACCTCCACCTCCCAGGTTCAAGCAATTCTCCTGCCTCAGCCTCCCAAATAGCTGGGATTACAGGTGCCCACCACCATGCCCAGCTATTTTGTACTTTTAGTAGAGATGGGTTTCACCATGTTGCCCAGGCTGGTCTCGAACGCCTGGCCTCAAGTGATCTGCTCCCCACTCCTTGGTCTCCCAAAGTGCTGGCATTATAGGTGTGAGCCACCGCGTCCAGCCTGGCTCTATCTTTTATGAAGCAAACATGACTTTAAGTAATAATCACAACTGTAAAAATATAATTATTTAATCTCTTCTCAAAAAATGGAGGGAGAAGCATGTTTTTCCTTTTGTTGGTTGGAGGAAGTAAAACAAATTCAGATGGTACAATGACTTTTTCTATAACTTGGGTTTTAAATGTTTTCCAGCAAGGACAGTGTACATATTTATGGGAAGAATAACCTATTCAACTGTACTGATGATTTTGGCATAGCATCCTATTGAGCCTTTTTTATGTCATTGCCCTTTTAATGAAATCTCTTCATTAAGAAAAACTGATAATTTGTGTTTTTCTCATTACACATAAATTGTGCCTAACAGTTAATCCTACTTTTCTCATCATAGATAGTATCAGCATTTAAAGCAATGTCAGCATTTCTTGCTGCCCTAAAAATGGTTTAAATAAAAGTGTGTGCTGCTCCCTAATAAAGGAAACATGTGACTCATAAGCAGCTAGGAATACCTGATGATTTTATCTGACACCCTTGTGGGCAGATATACCATTAGAAGAATTCTACTTTATTAGAAACTCAACTTTTTATGAACATTGATGCTAAAGAATGTTCAGAGGTGATTGAAGTACTCAGTAATAATCATTGTTTTACTTCACTAATGAAGGTTGTATTCATCCAACATTATAGTTGTGCTGATTTCTCAGCATCTCATTTGCATGTTATGAATGTAGTTATATGTGGATCTTATCAAAATTAAACTTTTTTAAAACTTGTAAGCATTCCCTTAAGACTTTTGCTATTTATTCTATTTATTTCTCTTTTGCGTTAATCTCACATATGTGCCCTTACTCCTTAGATAGTTCTCACATGAACACACCTTATTTTCCATATTAATTTCCTCTTTGAAAAAATCTCTTAAGGCAGAAATCCTGACTGCCACTGCTGAGGAAGCAGCAAATGGTCTAAATCAGTTGTAGTGGTTTGTTCTATTTTTTTAAAAAATATTGGTTTGCTCAGAGCATATTTAACGTTAAACAAATATGCTTTTTCCAAAATGTGCAAGTGTGTGTTTACCAATGTACAAAGAATCTGATACTGTGCTCTGTATACTATAGTTTTATCTTTTTTGTTTTAAAGAATGCTATTCATTCTGCAGAAACTTTAGTTGTGCCTTTTAATAATATGGGTAAGAGGGATTAGATGCTTTTTTTTTCATGGTCTATAGACATTCTGTGACATAACTTATTTTGTGTTTGCTCGGTTTTTTCAGATGGAAAAATTAATATTTTTGTTGTGAACATCAAGATGCTGTTATAAAGCACTGTGAGATCGCAAATGAAAATTAACTATGGCATATATAAATAACTGTACAACCACTATTGTACTTCAGTCAGTCAGATTCAAAGTATTTTGATTGTTTTATGGATCCTGTGAGCATCAATCACAAAGTTTCATCTAGTAGATAATTGTAGGTGCAATTGAGGAAATACTTTTGCATAGCCCATTAATAAGTCATGCAAAAATCAACTGCTTATTTTATTCTGCTTTTGTTCCTCCCAAGGTATAAAATAATTACAGGAAAGCCTTCTGGTGCAATATCTGGAGTACAGAAGGCAGAAAATGGACCAATTGACTGGAGTGGAGACATGCCTGTTTCTTGCAGTCTTTCTCGGTAAGTGTAGTGTACCTGATTCTCATCTTTTGCACTTAGGTGTTAGAAATCTTTGTTGCCTAAAATACTATTCAAATACTGAAGTGTAGTTTGATTTTATTTTAATTGCTTTGATAAATGATTTTTGTCTTTGCTGCTATACGAATAATTTCCCCAGATCTGCATTAGAACACAGGGCATACATTTTTGAGATTGGTAATCACTGGTCTTGGAATTCTTCCCAGTGTGGGGATCCTGCTCAGGACCTTAGTATCTTTTATAATGACCTCCATATTCATGGATAACAAATAGTGGATTGGATATGAGTAAATTTCTCAACTGGAGTTGTAAAACGCAAACAATGAAGAAATTTAGTATTATCTTCATTTTTAAAAATTCAAATTATTCAAAGGGTGAGAAATAATAGTTTTTTGTACTTTTTAGAATTTCAGATGTTCGTATGGGTCTTTAATGTCTCAGACAGAAATCAAAAAAATTATATTGTCGTTTAAGAATCCTGTTACCCCAAAGAAAGAACTAAGGTAAAAGAAATTAAAAGTAGAAAGTAAATTATTTTCACTCTGGAAATAAAGCCAAGACATGCATCAGTATTTAGTATTTGTGATTACTGAATTAACTTCCATTTTTCCTGACTGAGTATAGTAGTTATATAATACTTAATTGGACACAGGTTATGAGTTACTGGCTTAACACCTATTTTTAGTTGTGGGTGCTTTTTGTATGACTTTAAAGAAATAAATATATAAAACAAGCTAATAAAGTATCACTTATCATTTTATATGTTGGGTTCTGTGAAAATTCATTTAAACCGGGAGTTCCAATGCTGAAATCATTTTCAAAAACCACTGTTGTTAACAGTTTTGTGTGTGTGTTATTTTAAAAAGTTTCCAAAATGAAATTGTCATGCAACTAGATTACTAAGAGAAATTCATTGTGTTGGAGAGCAGAAATTTAATATTATAATTGTGATTTGTGTTAAATTTTGATTTAGGAAATACTCATTTTGGGGATCTCAGGCAAAACTGATAAAATGTAAAGGGCTCAGGAAATGAACACTTGCTGATAAGTAATTAAATTGCCAAAACTCAGAATCAAAAACATCTGATGATCTGAACTGCAGCATATTTCTGGAGGGTGACAGGCTTTATCTATTGAATCAGTCCTTAGCATACCAAGTTACAAATTCTTTGAGAAAAATTGCTTAGATGCCAGAAAGTATATTATATAATTTTTTTTGTTTTAAATAGTAAGAACTTTTAAGTACTACAAATTAGCAGTGAAAACAACTACCAGAAATGTAATGGGGCTTGGCACGGTGGCATACACCTATAATCCCAGCTACTCAGGAAGCTGAGGCAGGATACTTGAGACCCCGAGTTTGAGACTGCAATGCATAAAGCATTTGTGAATAGCTGCTGTACTTCAGCCTGGGCAACATAACAAGACCCCATTTCTAGAAGAGAAAAAGCTATAATCCCTTATTCATTGATGAGTGATATTAAATGAAGGTTATCTAGCTTTCTGAAAAGTTGACAGATTTTGAATTTTTAAAATTAGTCTAATATAGTAATAGTGACAGTTCCTTCGATTTGCTGGTATTATGATTTTTAACCTAGACAGAATATGACATAGTCACTCTTCAAGTAACTTTTCAATACTGTTTTAGGGGTCTTCAGGTTCTACTTACCCCTGTTCTTGCAAACATCCTTGAAGCAGATCAGGAAAAGTGTTGGGGTTTTGACCAGTTTTTTGCAGAAACTAGTGATATACTTCACCGAATGATAATTCATGTTTTTTCGCTACAACAAATGACAGCTCATAAGATTTATGTTCATAGCTATAATACGTAAGTATCTCTTTCTGTTTTCTTCTTAAATCAACATATTCTGTTATATAATATTTTCCTAAGTTAGGAAAAGAAATAGAAAAGATGCCTCAGCTTCACCAAAAACACCCACTTCCCACATAGAAAATTATATTTAAGTGCTTAGTAAATTCCTTTTCACTTATTTTTGGAATAAAAGGATTGATATTCTAAAATGTATAGTTAAATTAGCTTGTTTCTTTAACTGTAAGTTTTACAAAACTACTTTCATTGCTGTGCCTTCTTTCAAGTTACATAATCACATAACCACAAATGGCATCTACCAATAAACGAGCCAGGTTTTACTAAGTGTACTATCCTGCCATGTTTAAAATATCAAAGCCTAAGTCTTCATAGTTTGCATGGTTATTTGCCTGTGATAACCATATGCAGATAATATGGTTATTATTAACCATAATAATGGTTAAAGCACCTGGTGCAGGAGAAATAATCAGTGTTTGTTTTATGTAAACAAAAATACATTACACCCATGTGATTAAAAAAACTGCCCATGTGATACAACTGCATATAACATTTTGGTCAATGATGGACTACATATATGACAGTGGTTCCGTAAGATTGTAATATCATATTTTTACTGTACCTTTTCCATGTTTAGATATGTTCAGATATACAAATACCGTTTCTAATTGTGTTACAGCTGCCTGCAGGATTCAGTACAGTAACATGCTGTACAAGTTTGTAGCCTAGGAGCAGTAGGCTAGATATCAGATAGCCTAGGTGTGTAGAAGGCTATACCATGCAGTTTTCTGTAAATAAACTCTATGATGTTCACACAGTGATGCATTTTTTAGAACTGTCCCCATCATAAGCAAGGCATGACTGTACACGTACATACACTTGCATGTAAAAATGAGTGTATTGGCGTTAATAGCTGGTTGTGATGCTTTGCTGTATGTAGGATGTCACCACTGGGGGAAGCTGGGGGAAGAATATATGGTGTCTCTCTTCATCATTTCTTAGAACTGCATGTGAATCTCCAATGATGTCAAAATGTTTTGTGAAAAGCTCACCCAGTGTGACTATAGTTAATAATAACTTAATTGTACATTTTAAAATAGCTTAAAAAGTACAATTTGATTGTCTGTAGCACAAAAGATAAATGCTTGACTGGATGGATACCTCATTCTCCATGGTGTGATTATTACATATTGCATGTCTGTAACAAAACATCTCATGTACCTCATAAATATATACATTTCCTGTGTACACACAAAAATTAAAAACGGAATTTTTTTAAAAGGTCACACAGTGGAGGCTTGTAGAGCCAAATTACAATATTGTTGCTGAAACATTTCTTTCGATGTCATTGATCTATTCATGGGGAAGCTATCTTTTCCCCTAAAGCATCATTTTGAAAATACCTAGTTTTATTAATTTATTTAACAAACATATAGTCACATAACAAATGCTATTCTTGATTCTTTACGTATTTAAGCCATTTAATCCTCACAACAATTCTGTGAAGTGGGTACTGTTATTGTTTCCATTTTACTGATGAGGAAACAGTGCAGAGGAGTTAAGTCACTTACGGTTATATAAGAAGTTAGTGGAAGAGCTGAGATTTGAACCCAAGTATCTGATTCAAGTCAGTGCTGTAAACCTCTCTGCTATGTTGATTCTCTATTTGAAAATATTAAGAATCTTGGCCAGGCGTGGTGGCTCACACCTGTAATCCCAGTATTTTGGGAGACCGAGGCGGGTGCATCACTGGAGGCCAGGAGTTCGAAACCAGCCTGGCCAGCATGGTGTAACCCTGTCTCTACTAAAAATACAAAAATCAGCTGCGCGTGGTGGTGCACGCCTGTAATCCCAGCTACTTAGGAGGCTGAGACACAAGAATCGCTTGAACCCAGGAGGCGGAGGCTGCAGTGAGCCAAGATCATGCCAATGCACTCCAGCCTGGGCAACAGAGCGAAACTCTGTCACACACACACTCAGAGAGAGAGAGAGAAAATATTAAGAATCCTGTATATTACACAGGTATCCAAACATAAAAATACTTTAGAATTGCTTACTATATGGACAGGTTACATGGAATGGAGTTTGTAGTATCCACATTAACAAAGCAAGTTTATATGGACTGGTTATGATCTTAGGAATATGAATTAGAATGGATGTTGTTGCACTCATTAAAAAAATTACACTTTATCCCCAGTTATATTTTCCTTTTGAATTTTTCTCACACAGTGCTACTATATTTCATGAACTGGTATATAAACAAACCAAAATTCTTTCTTCAAATCAAGAACTTATCTATGAAGGGCGACGCTTAGTCTTAGAACCTGGAAGACTGGCACAGCATTTCCCTAAAACTACTGAGGAAAACCCCATATTTGTAGTAAGCCGGGAACCTCTGAATACCATAGGATTAATATATGAAAAAAGTAAGTTGGGATTTTTCTTGTCGTTGTTACTAGCCATTAGAAAAATACCAGCCTGGGCAGCATAGTGAGACCTTGTCTCTACAAAAAATAAAACAAAAATTAGCGGGGCATGGTGGCACGCACCTGTAGTCCCAGCTACATGGGAGGCTGAGGTAGGAGCATCGCTTGAGCCTAGGAGGCAGAGGTTTCAGTAAGCCGAGATTGCACCACTGCACTCCAGCTTGGGAGACAGTGTGGGACCCTGTCTCAAAAACAAAAAAATCCACAAAATCTGTCATTGTAGAAATGATTGTCATCTTTATAAAGCTGATGATCACATTAGTGTAAAACTTTCATAAACGTTAAAATTAAATTACTCTAGTTGAAAGAGTAATCGTAAAATTGAAAAAGGCTTGTAGACATCATTTGACTTCAAATATTTTGTTTCATAAAATGATAAAGTCATTTGTCATACATTTCACTGTAACTCTCTTTTAAAAGTGTTTTGCTAACACTCAAAATTACCTTTTATATCATAAATTTCAGCAAATGTTTTTTGTTTCCAGTATGTGTAGAACATTGTGCCAAGCTTTAGAGTCTAAGAAAAATTAGATCTGCATTTTGAGAATCTTTTAAATTATTCATTCTACTGATAGAAAAAAAATGAATCCCCCCAGAATTTTACGGTTCTATTTGAAGGTTGGGATTTGATGTAGATTTAAAGAGAAGCATTGAACTCATTGTGTTGGAATATTTTTAAGGAAAAAATGAAACTCCTTAGAAATATTGAAGGTAATTTGTTAGAGAATGAACATTATTGTTTGAAGTAATTTTTTTAATCACAAAAGTACATTAAAGATTTTTCCACTGATGTTTAATTTAGACATTCTGTTTGCTCTATAAAGGATAAAGTGATTTTTTCAAAAAGTTTTCTTTCTCATTTTATTTTACTTCATATTTCAGTTTCCCTCCCTAAAGTACATCCACGTTATGATTTAGATGGGGATGCTAGCATGGCTAAGGTTAGTATTTAATTGAATTACTATGTAAACATCTGAATTTAATGTATCTTATCAATAGTGGAAGCAATAACATGTATTGTGTCTTCATGTATGCCTATATGACTTAGGAAATTATTCACTTAAATTGATACCCTTTCTACGTTATTTTGTGGGCTTTCTTTTTTACTTTTGATTCTTTCTTGAATTCATTATATAAGAAAATTCTCTTCATTGAGACAGTGCATGGTTAGATAATGTTAAGGATAACATATTTATTATATTTATATCTATTTTTAACTCTTAGAAATTGGTTTGTAGTGTTTTTAATTAACCTGATAAAAATGTATAAGCTTGAATAATTTTGTATAAAAGTTTTTCTTACCCTGTACCACAATTAGCACCAAATATTGACATTTTATTTCTTTATTAGGCAATAACAGGGGTTGTGTGTTATGCCTGCAGAATTGCCAGTACCTTACTGCTTTATCAGGAATTAATGCGAAAGGGGATACGATGGCTGATGTAAGTAATAGATTGAAATTTTGAAATTGATTTTCATGTAGATGTTGCCCCATCATTGATATTTTCTCTCTTCAAACTAGTTAGGTTAGGTACTTGATTTTTATTATAATACATTTGTTTCACATTTCATTTATAAAACATTTAGCAGCTCTTTTTTCATGAGTCCTACAATGACCTTGTGAAACAGAACAAATAGTATCTGAATTTTAAAACTTACACCACGCTATAGGATGTGACGGCAAATGCATTTCTTTTCCTAGGACCTTGACTCGGTTGTCATTTCACTATGTTAGAAGTCTTTGGCTTGTTAGAATCCAGTATAATCTGTACTTTCTAGCGTTTAAGTCCTCAGAGTCTTCCTTAATTTCCTACCATTTTCCCAAATGAAGTACACAGTCCTTTTTTATCACACCATATTTTTTTTTTCTTTTTGAGACAGGGTCTCGGTGTCACCCAGGCTAGAGTGCAGTGGCACAATCACAGATCACTGCAGCCTGAAACTCCTGGCCTCAAGTGATGCTACCACCTCAGCTTCCCAAGTACCTGGGACTACAGGCATGCCCCACCATGCCCAGCTAATTTTTTTTTTTTTTTTTTTTTAAGAGACGAGGGTCTAGTTATGTTGCCCAGGCTGATCTCAAACTCTTGGGCTCAAGCAATCAGCCCGCCTCAGCTGGGATTATAGGCTTGAGCCACCACACCCAGCCTTCACAACATTGAGATATAATTCATATACTATTCATGCATTTAAGCATACAGTTTAGTGGTTTTTGTTGTGTTCAGAGTTGTGCATCCATCATCACTAATTTTAGAACATTTTCATCACCCCAGAAAGGATCTCTGCACCCATTAGTATTCACTCTCCATTTCCGCCTAAACAGCCCTGCCCTAGGCAACCACTAATATACTATTTGCCTGTTCCAGACATTTCATATAAATGAAATTATGCAATATGAATATATAATCTAACAAGCAATTTAAAAGCTAATTTTTAAAAACTAGACCGCTTAATATAGTTATTCTAGATCAGAATAACTAATCATCTAGTTTAAATAGTTTCTTCCTGAAAGTGACTCTAAGAAATGTAAGATGGATATAATTTTTTCCTGTTTTATACTTTTCATGATTTATAAATGTCATCTTTCCATCTGAAAAAAATGGAAAATACATGATCTCTTTTGGGAATTATGTTTATTTCTATACGTCATTCAAAACTTTTGAATTTTGCATACACATCATGATGGCCTTGTGACCGACAGATGCTAAGAACTTTATTTTCTGCGCTCATGTCGCTATGTATGTGCCCTTGGACTGTAATGCTTTTGACAGTTTATGTATGCCTACCTCATACCCACCCCTTCTTGCAAAAATGTATATGAAGCATTTCATCACTCTTTTTAGGCTCCTTCTTTTTTTCTGTTAGCATTATATGAAACCCATCAATTTGTGTTTATATTTTTCACTGTGTTCACATATCTAAGTTCCTAAGCCTATGCTTTTTTGTTCCACTAAGAATCTTCCTTGTTTTTACTGGTTTCTGGAAAAATCTCTATGTACTAACAATTTTCATTTTCTCTCTTATCTACCGTCAGTCGCTGATCCATGAAGCTTTTATTCCTTTTACTTACTAGTTTATAGTCCAATAAGTCATGAGAAAATAGTTTTAATGTAAACCACTGTTGGCAAACATTTTCTTTAAAGACTCAGTCTAATATTTTAGACTTTGTGGGCTGCGTATGGTCTCTTCTTTGTTTTTACAATCTTTAAAAGTGTAATGTTAGCTAATGGGCCATATAAAAGCAGGCCTCAAGTCTTAGTTTGTTGACCCCTGATGTAGATCAAAAGCCCTTCAATTATATATTACTGTGTCATCCTTCTTCAGAGATCACATCATAAGTTGAGCATCCCTAATAAAAAAAATTCCCTAATAAAAAAGTCACAACTTTTTGCTCAAAGTTTATGCTCAAAGGAAATACTCATTGGAACATTTTGGATTCTCAGATTAGGGATGCTTAACCAGTATGTATATATGCAAATACTCCAAAATCCAAAATCTGAAACACTTCTGGTCCCAAGAATTTCAGATAAGAGATATTCAACCTGTAATTGGTTTGAAGTATGAATCAGACAGTAGTCTACTATGAGTAGTAAAAATTAATTCTGGTGGTGTAAACTGTAATGCACTACAAACTATTTGTGTAATTGTAGATTAGTTTTTGCTTCTTAATGTAATATTAATACCTTAGGTTTCTAAACTGTTAACCTAAGTAGTAATGGTTTATGAAAATATGAGTTCCCTAGATATATATAAGGGTTACAGAAATGCTTTTAATAATAGTGTCTCAAAAAGTGTGAATTGACTAATATCAAGAATATTGTTATAAAATGTTTTTGAACAGTAGTACTGCAGTATAATTAATGAAAGATAAGAAAAAGTAACTCCTTACATAAAAAAATAATTTTCTTTTTTTAGTGAATTAATTAAAGATGATTACAATGAAACTGTTCACAAAAAGACAGAAGTTGTGATCACATTGGATTTCTGTATCAGAAACATTGAAAAAACTGTGAAAGTGTGAGTAGACTACTTCCTTACTAGTAGGGGTTAACTTATTAAATGTTCCATTTCTGTTTAATTGATTTAGTTATCCTTGGCACAATATGGCATGCTGTGCTAGGGTTTATATTAAAGATCAGCGGCTGGGCATGGTAGCTCATGTCTGTAATCCGAGCACTTTGGGAGGCCAAGGTGGGTGGATCACGAGGTCAAGAGATCGAGCCCATCCTGGCCAACACGGTGAAACCCTGTCTCTACTGAAAATACAAAAATTAGCTGGGTGTGGTGGTACACGCCTGTAGTCCCAGCTACTCGGGAGGCTGAGGCAGGAGAATCACTTGAACCCAGAAGGCGGAGGTTGCAGTGAGCTGAGATCGTGCCACTGCACTCCAGCCTGGTGACAGAGCGAGACTCCATCTCAAAGAATAAAATAAAGATCAGCCTTAAATTAGTGATTACTTCATCATCACAAAGGCAAAAATGCCAGTTTTCTTGGTAAGAAATGAACACCATCTCTTAGTGGTATTTCCTCCCAGCCATTGGGTAGGAAAAGGTAGTGGGGAAAACATCTCATTTCTATCTTGTAAAACAGAAACTGTGAATAAGAAAATAAGAAACCTGTAATCAACAAAGGAAATAGGAGGAGGTATTCTAGAACAGCCTTTTAGTAGTATTTTTAGAAGTATAGGAATTACTTTTAGTTTATTCTTACTTGTGAATCTTATTCTTGAGAACGTGTTTTGAAAGAATGATATTTTTAACTGCCCTCTTTCTAGAATATACTATTTGTGCTGCAGAGGAAATACAATAAATGAAATCAATAATCACTATTGACCTTCATTAATTCTGAAATGTATTTTTACTATTATCCTGACATATGATTACTTGAAATTAATTGGTCTTTTCTGTTTTATCCATCCCTTGATCTGCAAATTTGAAATAGAAGCAGATAAAATTCCTCCTTCAGGCAGGCATCATGGTTTTGTTGTTGTTGTTGTTGCTGTTTTTTGAGACAGAGTCTCACTCTGTCATGTAGGCTGGAGTGCAGTGGCACAATCTCTGCTCACTGCAACCTCCGCCTCCCGGGTTCAAGTGATTCTCCTGCCTCAGCCTCCCAAGTAGCTGGGACTACAGGCGCATGCCACCATGCCCGGCTAATTTTTTGTGTGTATTTTTAGTAGAGATGGGGTTTTACCACGTTAACCAGGATGGTTTCCATCTCCTGACCTCGTGATCTTCCCACCTTGGCCTCCCAAGGTGCTGGGATTACAGGCATGAGCTACCACACCTGGCCAGCATCAGGTTTTTTTTTTTAACAATCTGCTGGCTTATAGACTTTGAATCAGTTTTTTACTTCTAAATGGTTATGATGAAAGCTCAAATTATTATTTATAAAGCATCTTTTTAAAACTGTGTATTGATTATACTCATCTAATTTTCTCTTTTGACTTTTCATATAGATATGAAAAGTTAATGAAGATCAACCTAGAAGCGGCAGAGTTAGGTGAAATTTCAGACATACACACCAAATTGTTGAGAGTAAGTATTTACAAAATTATGAAAATTGTAAGCTCATAACCTATTCCTTTGCTGGCACTATTAGATTTAAACGTTCTTAGGTGCTAGGCATGGTAGTACACACCTAGCTACTCAGGAGGCTGAGGCAGGAGGATCACTTGAACTGAGGCATTAAAGGCTGTCCCGAGTTATGATGGTGCCACTGCACCCTAGCCTGGGCAACAGCACGAAATCTTGTCTGTAAAATAAATAATTTAAATAAATAAACTTAGAGAGATGATGTTTCTCACTGCAGAGAAATATTTTCCCATCTTTAGAAACTTCTTTACAATATTAAATACTCTTACTGCCTTGAAATTTTTTGTAACATATTCAAATGCCTACTGTAATTTAAACCCCTCTCTGTCTCTCTCTCTCTCTCTCTCGGTGTTTAAATCCATAGTGCTCTTGTGTTGTTGCTGTGGCAGTTAAAGCAAGTTCATAAATGTAATTTCACATGCAGTTGAATGTAAAGTGCTTGAGCTTGTTTAGAAATAGATTTAAATTAGGCTGGGCACGGTGGCTTATGCCTGTAATTCCAGCACTTTGGGAAGCCAAGGCAGGTGGATCACCTGAGGTCAGGAGTTCGAGACCAGCCTGGCCAACATGGTGAAACCCTGTGTCGTTAGCTGCGTGTGGTGGTGGGCGCCTGTAATCCCAGCTGCTTGGGAGGCTGAGGCAGGAGAATCACTTGGACCCAGGAGGCAGAGGTTGCAGTGAGCCAAGATCACACACCGATGCACTCCATCCTGTGTGAAAAAAGCAAAACTCCCATCTGAAAAAAAAAAAAAGATTTAAATTAGAAAATATTATCCGATTTTTTTCTAAAATAAAAAGTTAAGGAAAGAAAGATTTGAGATCCTCAAGGCAGTAATCACTTCTATAACTAGAAAAAGAAATGAGGACAAGTCTCTACCCTGCTAAAAAATATAAAAGAATCTCAGGAAGTCTCTGAATCTCTTATTAATAGTAATATATTTTTTTTGGGGATCTCAAAATGTTTCTCATTTTTATGACATTCCTGTGAGACTGAGATTTCTTTTTTTAAAAAAAAACAAACAAACAACAAAAAATACAGTTTCCCTCTTGTTGCCCAGGCTAGAGTGCAATGGCACGATCTCGGCTCACCGCAGCCTCCACGTCCTGGGTTCAAGCGATTCTCCTGCCTCAGCCTCCCAAGTAGCTGGGATTACAGGCATGTGCCACCACGCCTGGCTAATTTTGTATTTTTAGTAGAGACGGGGTTTCTCCATGTTGGTCAGGCTGGTCTGGAACTCCCAACTTCAAGTGATCTGCCCGCCTTGGCCTCCCAAAGTGCTGGGATTACAGGCATGAGCCACCTCGCCCGACCGAGATTAAGATTTCTTATGAGAAAGCATAGATGACTAATAGCTTGAGGTAATGGAGTCTTATGACATCAGGACTTCTCACTTCAAACCAACTACTTTTCCCTAGATTTCATTTTTTCTCTTTTTCTTTTTTTTGAGATGGAGTCTCGCTCTGTCGCCAGGCTGGAGTGCAATGGCGCAATCTCGGCTCACTGCAAATTCTGCCTCCTGGGTTTGTGCCATTCTCCTGCCTCAGCCTCCTGTGCCTAGCTTCCTATTGGAGACCTTAAAGAAATTTTTCCCACACAAAAGTAAAATGTATAAGTAGAAAAAATACCACATATATTCTGCACTCAAAAAATGATTCTTAAAAGTTTTTATCCATTGCCCTGCAGCAGTGGTTCTCAGAGTGACTCCTGGGTCACAGGGCTCAGTGGTTCACAGAACTTTGGGAGGCTGAGGTGGGCGGATCACTTGAGGCCAGGAGTTTGAGACCAGCCTGGCCAACATGGTGAAACCCTGTCTCTACTAAAAATACAAAAATTAGCCGGGTGTAGTGGCAGACGCTTGTAATCCCAGCTACTGGGGAGGCTGAGGCAAGAGAATCACTTGAACCTGGGAGATGGAGGTTGCTCTGAGCCGCGATCATGCCACTGCACTCCAGCCTGGGCGACAGAGACCCTGTCTCAAAAGATAAAAAGTAAGAAGAGTGGCTTCTGGGCCAGCAGCTTCAGCCTCACATGGGAACTTATTAGAAATGCACATTTTGGGACCCCACCTCAGATGTGTTGAGTCAGCAACTCAGCTGGCAGAACCCAGCAAAGGCCCTTTTTAATAAGCCTTCCAGGTGATTCTTATGCTGCTAAAATTCGGGTAATCTTTTCATTTTCTTGTATGTGTATTATTAAATTATTATTACTCTACAAACATATGGTTGTTATTTTTACTTTTTGTATAACATTATAGTGTAGGCATTTTCCAGGTTCTTTTGGTAACACCATTTTCTTAATGATATCATGTTGCAGCCAGTGGATTTATTACAGTCTTACTTATTATTCCTCTACTGTTGGTACTTTAGTTTGCTTTTCACTCTTCTATGTAATGCTGTAAGAAATGACTTTTTCCATAAACTGTTTTCCATATATTGGATGTATAAGTTAACACATTCTAAACATTAATGTTAAAAAAGACATAAAGCATAAAAACCAAGATATGTATTTGATCATATAAAAATTTAAGCCAGGCACAGTGGCTCATACCTATAATCCCAGCACTTTGGGAGGCCAAGGTGGGGTTAGACTGGTTGAGCTCAGGAGTTCAAGACCAGTCTAGGCAACACGGTGAAACCCCATCTCTACCAAAAAAAAAAACAAAACAAAAATTCTCAAGGCGTGATGGCACGCACTTGTAGTCCCATCTACTCAGGAGGCTTAAGTTGAGAGGATGACTTGAACTCAGAAGGCAGAGGTTGCAGGGAGCTGAGATTACACCACTGCACTCCAGCCTGGGTGACAGAATGAGACTCTGTTTCAAAAATAAAATAAAAATTTAAGATCTCTATATGTTTAAAAAATGTTAGAACGCAAATAAGTTGGGAAAATGTGATAAAGGGTTTTTTATAAAAATAACTCATACAAATTGATAAGGAAAATAGTCTGCAAAAAATAGATGAGCAAAGAACATTTAGAGACAATTTATAAATGAAGAAAATATGTCTGGTGAAAACACTCTTGAAAAAAAATGCTCAAATCCAATAGCAAGAAAAAATTGCTTGTTATAACAGTAAGATACTATTTTTGTCTTTCAGATTTTCAAGGCTTAAAAAATTATAATGCCAGTGCTGACAAGAGTGTGGTTTAAAGAGCACCCTTGTTTTTTGCTAGTGGCAATGTCAGCTGCTACTGACAACATTATTTGAAAGGCAATAGTGTGTATCAGGACCTTTAAAATATTTGGACTTACTTATCCTTTAAGCCTAACCTTCATCCCTTCTTCATAAATTTTAGAAATACTGTATGCATTTCTGAGGTAGGTAAGTGATAAATTTCCTAAGCTTAAAATGAACAGAATCTTAGATGAGGCTCTCATTTTCTGTTTTTAAGAGGAGTTGCTTTGGTTTGGCCTCTTAAACAAGAAGAGCACAAATCTTGCTACCTACACAGTTGATACTTGGGACTATTCTAGTAGTTCTATTTAATTTTCACAACAGGGCTGTGAGGTGGAGAATTAACCACTTTTTACAGATAAGGAAACAAGATTAGAAATATTTTACATGTGGTTTTAGAAGGGTATTGAATGAAATGTTTTATAAGATGTACTAGTGCTGGTCTCATGTTTTATTATCATACTGTACCCCTGGTGGAAATCAATGTAAGGAACTCTTTTGTATTTAAAAATGGAAATAATTACTGTGCCTTTGAATTGAAGTAATCTACAAAAGAAATGTGATCCAGACTTTAGACTTTGTTGGTACTGTGATAATCATTTCTGGCTTTTGGCAACCTGGATCTGAACCTTTGGTTTTATTTAGCTTTCCAGTTCTCAGGGAACAATAGAAACCAGTCTTCAGGATATTGACAGCAGATTATCTCCAGGTGGATCGCTGGCAGATGCATGGGCACATCAAGAAGGCACTCATCCAAAAGATAGAAAGTAAGTTATAGCTTTATGCGTAGTTTCTGCTCTTATTAATGTCCTTTTTCACATTGACTCAGTTAATTTATTTGAGTTTTTCTTCCTTAAATAGTGTAGAAAAACTACAAGTCCTGTTAAATTGCATGACAGAGATTTACTATCAGTTCAAAAAAGACAAAGCAGAACGTAGTAAGTAAAATTTGCTGTTTGTTAATTTAATAAATCCTTCTTAGTAATTAGTTATAATTCAGTTAAATTAATTTGGCATATCTGTAAGGGTGGCTTCTTAAGCTGTTTGTTTCAGAGATATGATTCTGTCAGGAAAAAGGTTGATTGTGTTAAAAAAAAAAACCCTATCCTTAAAATCAACCTTTTGGATACTTTAAATCAGGGTCATGAACTCCAGAACCTCTAAAGGCCAGGCAGGTAACAAAGGAATGAGATTGGCCAGTGGGGACTCATCTACAGGGGAGAGCCACTACTCAGATTCACCAAAGGTATTGCCCAGTCTTCCCATTTCTCAAAAAAAGCTAGAAATACAGAATTTGTTAGAAATATCTTGATTTTTAAATGTTAACAGTTAATTGTTTTTTACATTGTTATTTACAGACCAAATAAAAGCATCTGTGGGCCATAAGAAGCCCATGAGCCACAAATCTGTGACATCTGCTTCAAACTCTTAGCCTTTTTGAAGCAGTGATCTCGAAAGAAAATATATTGTGTATAATGTTATGATTCTACATTAACAACAGTAATATATTTTCCTATTTCTAGGACTAGCTTATAATGAAGAACAAATCCACAAATTTGATAAGTAAGTATCCAGATTATGTTTAATAATTAGTTATTTTTGGTGCTATTTTGGTTATCTTTATTATGATGCTTCTCAAAGTTGAAATTAATTACAATTAAAAATACATTTTAATCTTGATTTTATAGGATTGTTACAATATGTACACATTTTTGAGGTTCACACATCTGTTCCCTAATTGGGAAGTTACCATGATGGGAGAAGGAGGCGGGAGAAAGATTACTGTTCCAGTCAGTCACCTTCTGCCTCATGTGCTCTGATTACAGAAGGACAGATAATAGAGCACAGGCGAGGGCAGACTTAACCACCATCTTAACTTTAACCTCATTCAATAGGCATTTTTTTTACATCCATTTTGAACCTTCTCTTTATCTTCTTGCTGCTATAATGTCTTAGAAACGTTTACTTTCTACTGTAAATACTCTAAAACCACAACAATCATTATAAGAAAAAGATACATTTCATATATTTGAAAATTTATAAATATCGAAAGTGGAAACAGTGACATTGGTTTAAGCGTCTTGGATTATTTCTAAATTACAGGCAAAAACTGTATTACCATGCAACCAAAGCTATGACGCACTTTACAGATGAATGTGTTAAAAAGTACGAGGCATTTTTGAGTAAGTCGGAAGAATGGATGAGGTGAGTAAACTTTTGGAATGATTAGTGGTTGACTGCACAATATAAATGTACATTTGAAGTAAGAATGTTTCACTAGACTGCATATCAGTTGATTCTTCTTGGTTTTCAGAAAGATGCTTCATCTTAGGAAACAGTTATTATCTCTGACTAATCAGTGTTTTGATATTGAAGAAGAAGTATCGAAATATCAAGACTATACTAATGAGGTAGGTACAGCTATCAAAAGAAAAAAAGCTTTTTTCTCATTAGGAAAAATTAAAATTCTTCTCAGTTTATAACTGATAGTGATTGACAGGGGAGAAATGGGATATAGTGTGCCTGCATTCAGTTCTACTCACCAATTTTTAATATGTATTTTGAGCCAGGTTTTAAGAATGTAGATGTTTTACAACTAAAAACAGCTGATAAACCATTCTTTTATCAACTAAGAAAAGTTTCTTTCTTAAAAGGGTGTTGATTTAAGTATTGTATCATTGATAGTTTTGAAATCAAAATTTAAAGTTTTTATAAAGGACTTATTAAAAGCTGTAACACTTGATGTCAGATCTGTAGTAAGTACCTTTGTTCTGTGATTAATGTGGGGATTTTTTCTTTTTTTTTTTTTTTGATGTTTTAGTTACAAGAAACTCTGCCTCAGAAAATGTTTGCCGCTTCCAGTGGAATCAAACATACCATGACTCCAATTTATCCAAGTTCTAACACATTAGTAGAAATGACTCTTGGGTAAGAAACTATCATTTGGAAACTGTAGTGTTTCCATTTGCTTTCATTGCAGTTTGTGCTCTTGCTCTTACATTTTGAAATTTTTTATGTTTGTTGTAATACAATGTTTAATAAAGTTATTTATTGACTAGTTAAATTTAGAAAACTGAAACATAAACATCCTTCTAAAACATTTGCATACTTTTTCTGAGCAAAAGTGCTTGTTTATTTTATATAGTATGAAGAAATTAAAGGAAGAGATGGAAGGGGTGGTTAAAGAACTTGCTGAAAATAACCACATTTTAGAAAGGTGAGTAATACAAAAATAATTATTATGATTTTCTTTGCAATTGAGTTCATACACATCTGTACTTATATCTTCCCTGTGTCAATAGGTAAAGGGTCATAAAGTCAGAACTCAGGTTTTTCTCTCTATGATTGCGTATTTGTGATGCCTTTTAATGGTTGATTAGTTCCATTTTATAGAAGCACTGGTTAATCAAATTACTTGCTTATTTGAATCAGTTTGTAAAGATCAAACTCTATTTACATTATTTTTATAACTTAATTCATTGGAATCATAATTTTCAATTTGGTGAGTCAGAGTTGCCTGTTAAGATTCCAGCACTGTGGTGCTGAGTAGCTCACAGAGTCCTCTGCACACCTCCTTGCAGGTGAAAGCCATAGGTAAATGCAGTACTTTGAGGAGCTAGGTGTCTGCTTATTATCTGCAGAATCCTAATAGATAAGGCCAAAAGAGATTTGAAAACCTGAAGAGGCAATAAAGCAATTTTTGGATGGCTGTTTTCCTTATCCTGATTCCTCAGAGAAATTAAGTCATATTCGGCTCTTTAATAGAACCCTTTCTTTTTCAAGCCCTTAGGTGCTCCTCTATGGGTTCTCAAACCCTTGTAATGCTAATAAAAATATTTCACATTTGGCCGGGCATGGTGGCTCACACCTGTAATCCTAGCACTTTGGGAAGCTGAGGCAGGCAGATTGCCTGAGCTCAGGGGTTCAAGACCAGCCTAGGCAACATGGCAAAATGCTGTCTCTACCAAAAATACAAAAATTAGCTGAGCATGGTGGTGCACACCTGTAATCCCAGCTACTGGGGAGGCTGAAGCACGAGGAATCACCTAAATCTGGGAGGTGGAGGTTGCAGTGAGCCAAGATCATGCCACTGCACTCCAGCCTGGGTGACAGAGCGAGACTCTGTCTCAAAAAAAAAAAAAAAAAAAAAAAAAAGGATATGGAATTTTTGGGTCAGAGAGTATGCCAGTTTAAATTGTGTTGGGTTTTACTAATTTGGTTGTTTTTTTTTTTTTTCCTGAGACGGAGTTTCTCTGTTGCCCAGCCTGGAGTCCAATGGCACAATCTCAGCTCACTGTAACCTCCACCTCACAAGTTCAAGTGATTCTTCCTGCCTCAGCCTCCTGAGTAGCTGATTACAGGAGCCCACCACCACACCCAGCTAGTTTTTTGTATTTTTAGTGGAGATGGGGTTTCACCATGTTGGCCATGCTGGTCTTGAACTCCTGACCTCAGGTGATCCACCCACCTCAGTCTACCAAAGTGCTGGGATTACAGGCATGAGCCACCGCACCCGGTCAATTTTGTTCTTTAAAAGGGTGTTTGTTATAGTCCTAAACAGACAAAACCTATGCGTTTGGCAACATTGAATGTATAATGTCTTTTAAATGTTTGCCAATTTGTTTAGTAAAAACTGAGATCTTATTTTAATTTATATTTCTGTGGTTTATAGTGCTGTCAAACATCGTTTAATATGTTTGTTCAATTTCCAATTTTGGGGGGAATTACTCGTTAATTTTTAAAAATATTTTTCTTGTTTATAGTAATTATCTAACTTTTTTATAGTATACAGTTTACAGTTTCTTCACAGCTTTAGCTAAATCCTTTCAGGCTTAAAGATCACCAAGTAGAAGAGACTATAAAGATGTGCTTTTTTTTTTTTTTTTTTTGAGACAGAGTCTCACTGTGTCACCAGGCTGGAGTACAGTGGTGCGATCTTGACTCACCGTAACCTCTGCCTCCCGGGTTCAAGCGATTCTCCTGCCTCAACCTCCCAAGTAGCTGGGACTACAGGCACACGCCATCATGCCGAGCTAATTTTTGTATTTTTAGTAGAGACAGGGTTTCACCGTGTTGGCCAGGATGGTCTCAATCTCTTGACCTCGTGATCCACCTGCCTCGGCCTCCCTAAGTGCTGGGACTATGGGTGTGAGCCACCGTACCCGGCCAAAGATGTGCTTGTAACAAACTTTTATATTTAACCACTTATTCCTTGAGGAATAAAGTCCCAACTTCCTAAACCACATTTAGTAAGTCAATTCCTCCTATGTTTTATTTGCAGATTTCTTGACAATATATGGATGATATAACATGGCATAATCTTAACTTAAATGTTAAGTGACAAAACTAGTAATGGAAGCCAGATTTTGTTCAGAGTATTACACTACTCTGTCTCCATGTGGATAACCCAGTATCACTTCAAATTTTTTTTTTGAATCTAAAATCATCTGTCCTAACTCAATTTTCCCTCTAATCTCCTTAATCCTGTTTGAAGGTACCACCTTTCTCCTATTCCCTTAAACATAAATTATTTTAGACACTTAATCTTCTTTATTCCCTCTCAACAAGTTTGGCTCCCATATTTCCCCTCGTCACCCTCATTCAGATTTCCTTTCCCTTTCATATGTGATGTATGGTAATAACCAACCTATTTTTTTCTTAACCCCAAGCTCTTGCCATCTGTCTTGGGTATTACAGCCAAAATCATCTTTCAGAATACTGATGTAATCATATGACTTATTTGGCTCAAAAGTTTCTAAACTCCTGTTACCTAAAAAGTCAAGTCTAAATTTATACTTCCATTCAAAGAGTATAATAGTCTGGTTCCAGCCTGTTCACCCAACTTTACTTCCCACTGCTCCCCAAAATAGCATTGTGTTCTCTAGCAAGGTATCATTTCTCAACTTCTGTTGGGTATGTCACACTCCCAACTCGGTATTTTTTTTTTGAGACAAAGTCTCACTCTGTTACCCAGGCTAGAGTGTGGTGGCATGATCCTGGCTCACTGCAACCTCTGCCTCCTGGGTTCAAGCAATTCTGCCTCAGCCTCCTGAGTAACTGGGACTATAGGCACGTGCCACCACACCCAGCTAATTTTTGTATTTTTAGTAGAGAAGGAGTTTTGCCATATAGGCCAGGCTGGTCTCAAACTCGTGACCTCAAGTGATCCTCCTGCCTCAGCCTCCCAAAGTGCTGGGATTGCAGGCATGAGCCACCTCGCCCTGCCCCAACTCTATCTTAGTTTATAAATCCCACCCCACCAGAAAGAAATTATCCAGTTCTTACTAACAGTTTCTTAATTACATCATTACGTCGGTTTTTCATGTATTTATGATAATACCATGCTGTTCCAGTAAGAAATAGAACAAATGGTAGTTGCTTAAACTCTTTAAAAATAAATAGCTATTTATTCCTCTGAAAAGTATTTTAAGGTTGGGGGCCTTTATACATAAATTCAACTTTTGAGATTACCTTTTTTCTTTTTGTGTGTGCGTTTTAGGTTTGGCTCTTTAACCATGGATGGTGGCCTTCGCAACGTTGACTGTCTTTAGCTTTCTAATAGAAGTTTGAGAAAAGTTTCTGTTTGCACAAGAAAATAACGCTTGGGCATTAAATGAATGCCTTTATAGATAGTCACTTGTTTCTACAATTCAGTATTTGATGTGGTCATGTAAATATGTACAATATTGTAAATACATAAAAAAATATAAATTTTTGGCTGCTGTGAAGATGTAATTTTATCTTTTAACATTTATAATTATATGAGGAAATTTGACCTCAGTGAGCACGAGAAGAAAGCCATGACCGACCAATGTGTTGACATACTGATCCTCTACTCTGAGTGGGGCTAAATAAGGCATTTTCTCTGACTGCCTACTGGAAATATTTTTAAGTGGAACCAAAATAGGCATCCTTACAAATCAGGAAGACTGAGTTGACACGTTTGTAAATGGTAGCACAGTGGCTACTGTGAGTGGGGAGCAGAACCGCACCACTGTTATACTGGGATAACAATTTTTTTGAGAAGGATAAAGTGGCATTATTTTATTTTACAAGGTGCCCAGATCCCAGTTATCCTTGTATCCATGTAATTTCAGATGAATTATTAAGCAGACATTTTAAAGTGAATTCATTATTACAAACTACTCATTTTTTTCCTTTGGCCATAAATGTATAATTGTCATTAAAATTCTAAGGTCATTTCAACTGTTTTAAGCTGTATATTTCTTTAATTCTGCTTACTATTTCATGGAAAAAAAATAAATTTCTCAATTTTACTGTAAAGAGTTCATGTGTTTCTATGTATTCAGTTTGTGAAGCAAAAGTTGTCTTTTGAAAGTAACAATATAGATGGTAATCATAAACTACTCTCAGAATATTGGATGTAGGGACAATTTTGTGTCTCTTCTAAACCCACTAATTCTAAATTTAGTATAGAAGTTCTTTCATATACTTAGGGTATACAAATTGAAAAGAAACATTTTCTTTCTTTTTTTTTTTTTTTTTTTTTTGAGACAAGTCTCGCTCTGTAGCTCAGGCTGGAGTACAGTGGTGTGATCTCTGCTCACTGCAACCTCGGCCTCCGAGGTTCAAGCAGTTCTCCTGCCTCAGCCTCCCAAGTAGTTGGGATTACAGGTGTGCACCACCACGCCTGGCTAATTTTTGTATTTTTAGTAGAGATGAGGTATCACCCTGTTGGTCAGGCTGGTCTCAAATTCCTGGCCTCAAGTGATCTGCCCGCCTCAGCCTCCTAAAGTGCTGGGATTAGAGGTGTGAGTCACCACCCACAGCCAAAAAGGAATGTTTTCTCTGAAAAATCTACCCAGAGTTCTAGACCAAGGGATTGTGCTTAGCAAGAAATTATTTCATCATTTTATCCAACAGGACTTTTCTTTCTTTTGGTTTTGGTTTCTGGCTTTTCAGAGTGGTGAAGTATGATTACATACAATCTGCATATCATAAAAAGAACATATCCTAAAGAAAAATAAATTTGTGTACCAAGAACATCAGTAACCATCAGTTTTAAGAGATGAGAAGATTAGAATTTTATGTGAGATTATGATGCATTATTGTAGTGGAGAATTTTAGGCATCATATGTACAAATAACAAATAAATGCAAGGGTGAATGCCTTTATTTAAATAATACAGTTATCCACTGTCAGTTACCTGTTTAGTTTGAGAGTGTGTGGGGCAAGGAAGTATTTAATCCCTCTTTAATTTTCCATTTGACCATCTAATATGGGTATCTTGTATAGTTTAAAAGCTTACATCACTGAATATTAGATAAAATTTTATTCAAATTATGTGATTATTTGATATATTTGCCAATTTAGTTTTTATTTCAGCACCTCTAGCAAAGAACACCAATAAATAGAACCTTTATGTGGAGATTGTATTTTTATTAATAGTATTGATAGGAATATATCTATTCCACAGTAGTATTTTTTAAGTTTGACTCTTTTATTCGCCCATTACAGCGACATGGAAGAGAAGCATTCTTGCTTTCAGTATTTTACCCTCAAAAATGCATCCTCATTCAAAATATTTATTTTTTGAAAACATTTTAAATAAATAAATGCATGGTGATACCAGTCTGCTAATTTTCAGTGACTATTTAAATGAAATTAGCTTTAAAATAAGTTGTATCTTCACTTTAGTAGCCTTTTTTAAATATTATATTTTGAAAAGATAGCAATTAATGTTATAAAAATAGTATATATAACAAATAGATGGGTGTGATGGCTCATGCCTGTAATCTCAGCACTTTGGGAGGCTGAGGCAGGGATATCACTTGAGATCAGGAATTCTATACCAGCCTGGGCAACATAGCGAGAGCCCTGTCTCTACAAAAAAACAAATGTTAATTAGCCAGGCATGCTGGCATGTGCCACAGTCCCAGCTACTCAAGGCTGAGCTGTGAAGACTGCTTGAGTCGAGGAGTTAAAGGTTACAGCAAGCTATGATTGCCAGCCTGGGTGGCAGAGAGAGACCCTGTCTCAAAAAATTAAAATAGAAGAGTTAGTAGATAGAACTCTTAGCATAAAACAAGTAAAGTACGGACAGCAGAAAAAATAAAAGTGAAATAAGTGAATATAAAGTATATGAAAAGAAGGGATAGCTTTGGCCAGGTGCGGTGGCTCACGCCTGTAATCCCAACACTTTGGGAGGCCAAGGCGGGCGGATTACCTGAGGTCAGGAGTTCGAGACCAGCCTGGCCAACATGGTGAAACCCTGTTTCTACTAAAAATACAAAAATTAGCCGGGCATGGTGGCAGATGTCTGTAATCCCAGCTATTCGGGAGGCTGAGGCA
>NW_012101277.1:522367-525874 GCF_000951045.1 Mandrillus leucophaeus | reverse complement strand
AAAAAAAAAAAAAAAAAAAATCCAGCTGCCATTATTTTGGAGGTTACCAAATTATTGGCTTATAGACCTGATTATACCATGTCAAAAAGAAATGCTTCTTAGATATTAAAAAAATCAACATTTCTTTACAAATGATAGTGTCTTTATCAATAAATTATCCAGAAAAAAATTACAATAATCCTGAACTTTTTATGGTTGTTTTGGTTTAGATTGTTTTTATTTCTTTGGTTTTTGTTTTTGCAATAGTGTTTACCTTTTGTGGTGATCTGTGTTAAAAGTAAGAGATAGATTGTTTAGAATTAAGAAAGGAACTATCAGTAGGAATAAGCACTCTCAACTGAAATGTCAACAATTTATTCCCTTTTCAGAATTGCAACCACCACCAGGGCTAGTCTTTTTTTTTTTTTTTTTTGAGATGGAGTTTCACTCTTGTTGCCCAGGCTGGAGTGCAATGGTGCAGTCTCGGTTCACTGCCACCTCCGCCTCCTGGGTTCAAGTGATTCTCCTGCCTCAGCCTCCCAAGTAACTGAGATTACAGGTGCCCACCACCATGCCTGGCCAATTTTTGTATTTTTATTAGAGGTGGGGTTTCACCATGTTGGTCAGGCTTGTCTCAAACTCCTGACCTCAGGTTATCCGCCTGCCTCAGCCTCCCAAAGTGCTGGGATTACAGGTGTAAGCCACCACACCTGGCCAAGAGCTAGTCTTTTGTTTCTAATTTCACCTTACTCAGATGTGTTTTATACATTGTGCTTTGTCTTTGAGGAAGTGCTGCAGAAAATTTACAATTACTCAAACAAATTTTTGAAACTGGTAAGTGCTGGGGCAGACACAGTTGAAGGGAAAAACATTTAAAGAAATCTTACCAGTACTGTTTTAGCTGGATTCTCCACCCCACATCCCACTTTTAAGAAGACCTGAAAAACTCTTACACTGTTGTTTTAGTTGGACTTGCTCCCCACTTGTCACTTATAAGAAGAATCAAAGTCCAAATTCTTAAGAAATACCGAAAGTGGAATAGAAAACAAAAACATCTGATCTGGAAATAAAAACTGGCAATATAATAATATCCCTTGTTTCTCTTTAGAGAGTAAATCAGCTCCAAAAATTTGTTGTGGCATATAAAAAGCAAGCATCAGGCTGTTTAAACCACTTAGCTCCTAAATGAATATATGAATAAGTTTATTTCTTTTGACATAAACAGAAGGCACAAGGACCAACTGTTAGACATAGTCTCAGGAGTGATGATGGGAACCTCAGTGCAAGCTGCGTGGTAGACAACTAGGCACTGATGTCTGCTGAAATGCTGAAAGGGATTCAATAATGTTAGAAGTTCTAGAGAATTGTTCAATAAATGGTTAAAGATCAAAATAGGACCCTGGGGGAAAATGTTCTTTTGCACTTTTTTTTTTTTTAAATACGGTCTCGCTCTGTCACCCAGGCTGGAGTGCAGTAGTGCAATCATAGCTCACTGCAGCTTCATCTGGATTCTAGCAGTCCTCCCACCTCAGCCTCCTGAGTAGCTGGGACTATAGGTACATGCCACCACACCCAGCTTTTTTGTTTTGTTTTTTTGTTTGTTTGTTTGTTTGTTTTTGTAGAGACAGCACTTTGTTGCCTAGGCTGGTCTTGAGCTCCTGGGCTCAAGCAGTTCTCCCATCTCAGCCTCCCAAAGTGCTGGGATTACAGGTGTGAACCCCTGTGCCTGGCACTTTTACACATTTTTTGACTCATAAGAACTAATTTTTTTTTCTGGGATAAATTCCTGCCAAAGTTTAAAATAGGTTTCATTTTTCCAGTAAAAATGCACAAAACAAATGGGATCAAGGCTACGGCTTTGGGAGATTGCTTGCCCATCACCACTAAGTCCTGCAACTTACCACTGATAATTCTGTTGGAAATTGAGTTAGTTGATACTGGTTTTTTTTTTTTTTTCACTCCTCTATGAAAATAATTGTGTTTTTATGAACGAGGTCAGGAGGTCCATGCTTGAAAATTACCAAGTGTTGCATTAGGTTAGAGCTTCTTTTAAGAAAGCTTAAAACTCTTTCTTTAGAAAGAACATCTATTAATACAGTTTCTAGTTATGAGGGCCAAGGCCTAAAGGACAAGCCAAAAGAATGACAGAGGAAGGGGATTTAGGGCTAACAGGTGGTCCCCAGACATATTGGCTGAAAGGCAGTTCACAGCTAAAGTGTCATATGTGGGTGTTACTATGCTCCTCATCCATGCTCTCTGTAGCGAGTCGTTCTGGAACTCTCCTGGTTCTCGCTATGGCCATAAGAAGTGACTTTCATGAGACCTTCAGAAGAATAGCGCGGCTCTTTTACTGGTTCCCCAAATCACTGACCTGCTCAAAGAATCGGAAATCCAAGCTGCCCTGGAGCCAAGGTGGGGGTAAGTCACCTCAGGCTAATGCCTTATTTCAAACCCATGTTTTTCTGTTACGTTTTTAAATGGAGCCTCCCTCAAGTGGGCAGGGAGGCGTGGGAAAAAAAAGTCTTGAAGCCTTTAAAAGGTATTTTCCCACTTGGTCATCTGGAGGGAAAATTGAGAGAAAATAAAGTTAAGCATTTTGAGGCTGAAGTATTAGAAGCCATGAACACTGTTACAATCCAATTGTATGCTTTTTAGGCATTTCGATTCCGAAAAGTTGACTAGAGAGAGATGGAGAATGTTTAGTATTTAAAAACACAAAAACAGCTCTTATTCTCAGGGACTCTTAACTTGTCCTAGTACTAAAACATCTTAGAATAAACAGAACACAAAAAATAAGTCACAATGAGTTCCCCTCCTTTCCATAGGAAACTAAAAAGGTCAGTGGGCCTTAAATCTCTTTTATTTGCATCAGTTTATGCATCACATTTTAGTCAGGTATTTCTTGATGTGAGAATTTAAAGCACCTTATATTTGCTACCACATAAAGCCCTGCTTTTTCTGTCCAGTCCTGCCTGACTGGAATATGCAAGGGTCAGAGGAGAGGGGGTTAAAGGGAGTAGATGACCCCTCCAAATCTGGTATCTGCAGTTCCCGCAGGAGCCCAGCTTTCGCCTTCATACTCTGCAGCACTGGTAGTACTACTTACACTACTTAAGCCAATTCTCTCACTTCATAATGTTTCATCTTGCAACTGAATCAAAATTCTAATTATGTTTCTTTCACACCTGTATAGCTCAGCATTTTATGTAAGTGCTTAACAATTACATCAATTGTATTATGTGTTTGATACATTATCACACATAATCTGATGATGTGCCAGATTATCCAGTGCCAGATCCTCCTTTAAAAACAGAAGTGAAGACTAGGCCCTGTGGCTCACGCCTGTAATTTCAGCACTTTGGGAGGCCAAGGCAGGTATATTACCTGAGGTGAGGAGTTCAAGACCAGCCTGGCTAACATGATGAAAACCAGTCTGTACTAAAAATACAAAAAAATTAGCCGGGCATGGTGGCTGGTGCCTGTAATCCCAGCTACTCAGGAGACTGAGGCAGGAGAATCGCTTGAACC
>NW_012101277.1:486266-522297 GCF_000951045.1 Mandrillus leucophaeus | reverse complement strand
AAGAGTGAAACTCCATCTCAAAAAAAAAAAAAAAAAAACACACAGAAGTGATTATGATCTATAATCACCAAGGTGTGATTAAGAAATTTATTTAAAAGCATGCAGGCCGGGCACAGTGGCTCACGCCTGTAATCCCAGCACTTTGGGAGGCCAAGGCAGGTGGATCACCTGAGGCCGGGAGTTCCAGACAAGCCTGACCAACATGGAGAAACCCATCTCTACTAAAAATACAAAATTATCTGGGTGTGGTGGTGCACACCTGTAATCCCAGCTACTTGGGAGGCTGAGGCAGGAGAATTGCTTGAAAACCCAGGAGGCGGAGGTTGCGGTGAGCCGAGATTGCGCCATTGCTCTACAGCCTAGGCAACAAGAGTGAAATTCCGTCTCAAAAAAAAAAAAAATGCAATTCATTTAAAAAAGAAATAAATTTATAAAATATAATGCCTAGGACATTTCAATCATCCATTTTTTCTTTAATTTTTTTTCATTCTTTCTCACTGTCAAAATAGGGATAATATCAAGTCTTTCTTTATATGTACCATTCTTCAGATATGGATTAGCACAATTTGGGATGTTAGAGCCCCAAGAGAACTTAAGAAAAATCATCTTCACCAATTGCTTCATTTTAAAGATAAGCAAAAAGGCTAGGGGCGGTGGCTTAGGCGTGTAATCCCAGCACTTTGGGAAGCCAAGGTGGGTGGATCATTTGAGGTCAGGAGTTCGAGACCAGCCGGGCCAACATGGTGAAACCCCGTCTCCACTAAAAATACAAAAATTAGCCGGGTGTGGTGGTGGGTGCCTATAATCCCAGCTACTTGGGAGGCTGAGCCAGAAGAATCGCTTGAGCCCAGGAGGTAGAGGTTGCAGTGAGCTGAGATGGCGCCACTGCACCCCAGCCTGGGCAACAGAGCAAGTCTCAGTCTCAAAAAATAAAAATAAGATGAGCAAACTGCCTCCAGAAGGTTAGATACCTTAACCTCCCAAAACTATTACATAGGCACAACCAGAGCTTTATCCCAGATTATCTAATTCTTGGTCTGCTGCTCTTTTTATCACACCACAGAGCAATGGTGAGTAAGTAACAGAATATGAACATACGAATCCTCACTGAATATTTTACTTAAAGCTTTCATCAGTAGAAAATCTATACCTAGAAAGTTTGATTATCTATTTTTCCAAAGTAAAGCTTGTTAGTTTTCTTATTACTGTGGAGACTGATAGCCTGATTCCAACAATCTTTTCACTTATACACAATATTATGAAAGAAAGTTTTTTTGTTGAGGCCAAGTGCAGTGGCTCATGCCTGTGATCCTAGAACTTTGTGAGGCCGAGGCAGGCAGATCACTTGAGGTCAGGAGTTTAAGACCAGCCTGGCCACCATGGTGAAACCCCATCTCTACTAAAAATACAAAAATTAGCCAGGCATGGTGGCAGCCGCCTGTAATCCCAGCTACTTGGGAGACTGAGGCAGAAGAAGTGCTTGAACCTGGGAGGCGGAGGCTGCAGTGAACTGAGATTGCACCACTAGACTGCATGCAGCCTGGGTGACAGAGTGAAACTCCGTCTCAAGAAAAAAAAGTCCTGTTGAAATATTACTGTATCATAATGGGATTATTTAAATATGTGCTTTATAGGATTATATCCCCTCAAGAGCAAGAACTATCTTTTCTTCTATCTCCAGTGTTTAGCACAGTGTTTTGTATTTTGTATGTGGGCAGTCAATAACTATTTGCTTTACTGAATTGACTTATGAAGACAGCCCTGTGGAATTTTGAGTTAAAAAAGAATGAATTTATTCTTAGAAATCTGCTAATCCCTGGGGATCCTTGCTCCACCCTTCTGTGTAGATTAATGGATTGTGGCAACCATCAACATCACATTGTCTCTCTAGGATTAAACTCTCTGTCACTCATCAATATCCTAGAGTCATC
Source organism: Mandrillus leucophaeus (assembly GCF_000951045.1). NCBI lineage: Eukaryota > Metazoa > Chordata > Mammalia > Primates > Cercopithecidae > Mandrillus > Mandrillus leucophaeus. Next base: position 520,366 of record NW_012101277.1, on the reverse strand, counting down.
TAAAGGCTGACAGAAATATGTCAAAGTTTCCCTAAGTACCTTCATCCCGATCAACCCCGCTTGAAAACGTAAATGGTCTCAGGGCAAAACCAGTGCATGATATTTTAATACTAATTAAGTGAAGGCTCCCAAATGGCTTTACTCCCTGTAACAGCACAATTCAGCTGACTCCCTGCAGCTCTCTTCTGTCTACCCTAGAAGACAGTAAGTTACACCAAGGCATGATTTAGGAAGAAATATAGAAGGAAAGTCGTAAATCTGAATTCAGTACATATTTTACACACCGTGGTAATCTATGGTCTTGAAGGAGGATAATGGGGAGGGGTGTATGAGAAAAGCCCACATTCCATGGCCTGGAGCCATTTCTAATCTAGTTGAGGAACCCAAACTATATATAAAAAACAGAGTTCACGAGCATTGTAGGCTGCTGGGAAGATCAAGGGACTTCAGAGTCAGACCTGGCTACTGAGAGCTGTGCTACTTTGAGAGCCTGTGGGACTTCAGAGTCAGACCTGGTGTGCTACTGAGAGCTGTGTGACTTTGAGCAAGTCACTTAGATCTCTCTGATGTGGGCTTTCTTGTCTGTAAAATGTGCAGATTGGACTTGATCTTAAAGGTTCCTTCCAGTTTCATAAATGCTGTGAAACTAAGACACAGTAATACAAAGCAGCAGCAGAGTTGCTGAAGAGCAGCATGGAGGAAAGTTTCTTGATGTCAGATAGTATACCACCATGTCATTCATCTGCAGAAACAGGACTGGCATTGCTCACTGTCATAATATCTGAGACCTTATGTTAAACTCTGCTTAAGGAGTTTACATACCAAATGCATACATGCTCTTTTTAAAAAACCAATATGAGATCTGGTGAAACCCTGTCTCTACTAAAAATATAAAAATTAGCCAGACGTGGTGGCATGCACCTGTAATCCCAGCTACCCCGGAGGCTGAGGCAGGAGAATCGCTGGAACCCAGGAGGTGGAGGCTGCAGTGAGTCAAGACCGCACCACTGTACTCCAGATTCTGTTTCAAAAACAAAACAAAACAAATTTGAGATCTAGACTCTCCATATATAGGATAAGCCCTAAATTTTAGGCTCCTGCTTATGGAAACTGGCCTCCTTTTCTGTGTAACCTGCTCCAGGGCACTTTGGGGTTTCCAGCAGTCATCCTGGTCATTTAATTTCTGTGGCAAGGACATCACTTTCACAGCCTAGCTCTTGAACATTTCTTTTCCAAATCATTACTAATGCCCAATCAAACATTGTTTCCAGGACACCCCCTTGAAGACAAAAGCCTATCCTATCAATTTATTTTTTAAGATTTTTTTCAGCTCCTTTTCATCATGACTTATAAGACAGACAAACTCTCAGGATGGTCAGAAAATCAGAGCTAGAAGACCTAGCTGTTTTCAGACAGTCTATTTACACTAACGATCTTATCTAGCTCTCCCTTTCACCCCTTCCTGCCCCATGTTTTAGCAGTTACTGAGATTGCATGACTGAATGGAAGTCTACTGCTTCTTGTAAGGAGGCAGATGTAAGCACATCTGGACAACACAGAAACCCACCTCTCACCACAGGGAAGAAGAGAATGGAGGGGGCTGCTTATGAGACAGCACCCCATTTGTCTCCAGCATTGTATGGCTTTCTCAAGGACACTTACGTAGATCAGAAGTCCTGAGAGAGAGAACTGCCGTGGAAGAACTGGCAGAGGAACACTCTAGCATGGATACTCTGGTGTCTGTCTGCTGGAGGGCAGGATGTAACCTCCTGGTAGAATGTATTCTCTGTGCATCAGTGGGGCAAAAGAAAGGCTAATGGACAAGATGACATCACAAAATCTGTTCTATATTTAGTGGCCTGTAAAAGCAAATGATCAGCCAGGCACAGTGATGCATGCCTTTAGTCCTCACTACCCAGGAGACAGAAGGGTCACTTGAGGCCAGAAGTTCAAGTCCAGCCTGAGCAACATGGTGAGGGCCCCATCTCTGAAAAAAAAAAGGCAAATTGTCTCTAAGTGAGAGGGAGCCAGCTTGAAAGAAATATGAAACTATCACTGTAAAAGGCTATTTTTCCTCTGCAAGGAGAGAGGAAAAAGTTTAGATGCAGAAAAAAATATTTTCACACACAGAGTTCTTACCAATGGTTTAACGATAACTCAGACCCTTGACAATATTATCAAGCCATTATAATACAAAAAAAAATCAATAGTTATTAGTTCCTGAAATACAAAAGCAAAGAATGGAGAGGGGTCTCCTACATTAAATAAAATTCTGTCTGCTTAAGGCAATTGAGCCCCTTTTATTCTGAGACACCGCTCTAATGAGCAATCTTACTCATACCAATGTTCCTCAAACTACAGTCACTACAACTTTAAATCGTCCTCAATAAAGTTATATCAGGAGGTAGCATAAGTTTGTTGGAAGACAATAACAATCCCATGAGAAACTGGCTGATGGTTGGTAAAAAATAAAGACATTGCTTCTGAGGGTTTCTGCCCTCATCCAAAAAGTGAAGCTGTCCTGACTGCTGACCCAAGAACCAGCAGTCTCCCAGAAGGTGAAATGTACAAACAGAAGCCCTCCCGAAGCAAATCGTTCAAGCATAGACAGGGCTGAGAAATGTTCTCAGAGACAAACAACATATTACACATTGCACAAGCAGCTAAAAGACAGGAGAGATGTTAAAAGCCAGATTTCAGGCTGGGTGCAGTGGCTCATGCCTGTAATCTCAGCACTTCGGGAGACCGAGGCTGGCGAATCACCTGAGGTCAGGAGTTCGAGACCAGCCTGGCCAACATGGCAAAACCCCGACTCTACTAAAAATACAAAAAAAATTAGCCGGGCGTAGTGGCGGGCGCCTATAGTCCCAGCTACTCAGGAGGCTGAGGCAGGAGAATGGTGTGAACCAGGAAGGCAGAGCTTGCAGTGAGCCAAGATCGTGCCACTGCCCTCCAGCCTGGGTGACAGAGCGAGACTGTCTCAAAAAAAAAAAAAAAAAATACACACACAAAAATTAGCCAGTCGTGGTGGTGGGCACCTGTAATCCCAGCTACTCGGGAGGCTGACACAGAAGAATTACTTGAACCCAGGAGGCGGAGGTTGCAGTGAGCCGAGATCACGCCACTGCACTCCAGCGTGGGCCATAAGAACAAAACTCCATCTCAAAAAAAAAAAAAAAAAAAAAAAGCCAGAAGATAGCACCAGAAGATAGCAAAGTCTGATTAGAACTCCCAGATCTCAGGAGATATGTAATACCCTAACAGTGAAGGGCCAAAGGAGATTGTGATCACGTCCAGATTCAGTACAAATCCTATGCAGCTGGAGACAGAGAGACCTTGGGCAGGTGAGACTTAAGGGGTCTCAGATACGCACATTATTACTGAGGCAAGGCTCCCCTCCCAGTTGCGGCAGCAAGGCTCAAATCTCAAGAACCTCCAAATTGTTCTGGTCCAATCAGCCTAAGCCCCCTGGAGACAAACCTGTATGTAGACCATGCAACCATGGAGAGACCTCAAACCGAGGAACCGTGCGGTATCTCATCAAAGGAAATTACAGAGCTATTCTAGGATTTAGAAGAAGGGTGCAATTTACGGTTGGTTGGTTGGTTGGTTGGTTTTGAGAGGGAGTCTCACTCTGTTACCCAGGCTGGAGTGCAATGGCAGGATCTCGGCTCACCACAACTTCCGCCTCCCGAGTTCAAGCAATTCTCCTGCCTCTCCCTCCTGAGTAGCTGGGATTTCAGGAGCAGGCCACCACGCCCAGCTAATTTTTGTTTTTGGGTTCTTTTTGTTTTTTTGGTTTTTTTGAGACGGAGTCTCGCTCTGTCACCCAGAGCTGGAGTGCAGTGGCCGGATCTCAGCTCACTGCAAGCTCCGCCTCCCGGGTTTACGCCATTCTCCTGCCTCAGCCTCCCGAGTCGCTGGGACTACAGGCGCCCGCCACCTCGCCCGGCTAGTTTTTGTATTTTTTAGTAGAGACGGGGTTTCACCGTGTTAGCCAGGATGGTTTCGATCTCCTGACCTCGTGATCCGCCCGTCTCGGCCTCCCAAAGTGCTAGGATTACAGGCTTGAGCCACCGCGCCCGGCCTGTATTATTATTATTATTATTATTTTTAGTAGAGACAGGGTTTCACCATGTTGGCCAGGATGGTCGTGATCTCTTGACCTCGTAATCTGCCCACCTCGGCCTCCCAAAGTGCTGGGATTACAGGTGTGAGCCACCGTGCCCGGCCAGAATTTAGGTTAAATTTAAATGAAGTAGCGTTTCGATAGGTGCAAAGCAGGGCTGTGTGGGAAGGGGTCAACATCAGGTCTGGACTGCAGAGGGGGATCCAGGCTCCTGTTTCCTTAGAAATCACACAAAATTCGTATCTAAAGTTCTGCACCTGGCTTAGAAATGGAGGCTGCCTTTTTTGTGTCAGTGTGATTTAGATCCTCCAGGCAAGAGTGGGATGTTTCACTACTGCTGATGTTTATTTCAATTAGCACAGTTTCTCATAGTGCATGGCTTTAGGGATTTCTTAGGGGAACGTTATGACACTTTATAGCTGCCGTGTGTCCCTGAGAGAAAGAAACATTAGCATTATCTGTCTCTATCTTCGCAATCTGATGAACAGTAGGAAAGAGTTGAACTTTCTCTGTCCAAACTAATTTGTACTACCTTGTTAGTTATTGTTGTATTTTTTAAAATTTTTGTTTTCTTTATCTCTAATTCTTTCCATGTTTGCCAATAGCTTCCCAATACAATTTTTCATATAATAAAATATTTTATTTTATTTTATCTATTTATTTTTTAATTTTTTTCTTTGAGACGAAGTCTTTCTGTGTCACCCATGATGGAATGCAATGCTGCAATCTCTGCTCACTGCAACCTCCACCTCCCGGATTCAAGCGATTCTCCTGCCTCAGCCTCCCGAGTAGCTGAGATTATAGGCGTCCATCACCACACTTGGCTAATTTTGGTATTTTTAGTAGAGTCAGGGTTTCACCATGTTGGCCAGGCTGATCTCGAACTCCTGACCTCAGGTATCAACCTGCCTCCGCCTCCCAAAGTGCTGGGATTACAGGCGTGAGCCACCATGCCTGGCCTAATTAAACATTTTAGATAGCTGAGCACTTCTACACCCCCACGTCCACCCCAAATCCCTCTTTTTTCCTTGATTCCCTCCTTTCTCTTGTTCCAATGTGGACAGTTTGTTTCCCAGGCCTGGTTGGGCCTTTATCCTGGGAATTTCCTTTACCTCTTTCTTGAGCTGGATCATTTACTTCTTGAGTCCTACTTCTTCTTCATTCTTTGTTTAATCCTTCACTGTAGTGGGGAACATCTAGTAGCTTTCTGTAAAATGGGTATGTGAAAGGCATTTCATGTCTAATATTCAGAAATTTCCCTATAAAGTGCTTTGGAGTGAGCTTTTAAATTTATTTGTTTGTTTGTTTGTTTGTTTGTTTGTTTAAGGATGGGGGACTCATTATGTTGCCCAGGCAGGTCATGAACTCCTGGGCTTAAGCAATCCTCCCACTTTAGCCCCCTGAGTAGCTGGGATTACAAGCATGAGCCACCGCACCTGGCTTAAAAAGTATTTATTTAACCGGACACTCATTAGGCCCTTTTAAGCTAGAAACACGTCTTTCAGTTATGGGAAATTTTCTTGCATTATTAATTATCTTCAATGTCCATTTCAGTAGTGCATATATGGTTCAGTATTAGGAAGCTATTGATGTAATTCACCATATCAATGGATATAAAAGATGGAAAAAGACTATGATATTTTCAATATATGTTGTAAAGGCGTATAATAAAATTCACCATGCATTTCTGAGTTTTTTAAATCTTAGTAAAATAGAAATGGATGGAAATAGATTTTCTTGACATGATTTTTATACATCCCACAAACTAAAACCCAACATCAATGTCTGATATATTGCCATTAAAGTGAGGAATAAGCAAGAATTTCCACTATTACCACTAATACGTAATATTGTTCTAAACATACCATAAGATGCAAAAACCCAGTGGGATAGAATGTGACTGAAAATTTTTGGAAAGGAAAAGATACCACTGGCATTATTTACTCCCAACATGATTATATATCAGGAAAATTCAAAAAAAAATAATTAACTGAAAATAAGGAATCCTGGCCGGGTGCGGTGGCTCACCCCTGTAATCCTAACACTTTGGGAGGCCAAGGCGGTTGGATCACCTGAGCTCAGGAGTTCGAGACCAGCCTGACCAACATGGTGAAACCCCGTCTCCACTTAAAAGACAAAATTAGCAGGGCATAGTGGTGCATGCCTGTAATCCCAGCTACTCAGGAGGCTGAGGCAGGAGAATTGCTTGAACCCAGGAGGCGGAGGTTGCAATGAGTTGAGATCGCACCATTGCACTCCAGCCTGGGTGAGAGAGCGAAAATCCATCTCAAAAAAAAGAAAGAAAAGAAGGAATCCTATAAGGTATCTATGTGTGAAACTAGTATACCAAAACTAATAGTTTTTCTTTATAAAAATAATAACCAAGAATAACAAAAAAAGCAAATTTGTAGTATCAGTGAAGTAACAAAATACCTAAAAAATAAACCTAACAAGACGTGTATAAGGCCTATCAGAGAAATACTTAAAAAGTCATCTTAGGAACATAAAATATGATATACATGGAAAGGTATCCTTTGTTCTTAATGAAAGGATTCAATATTGTATTGATATTAATTCCTCCCCCCCCAATTAAGCTATAATCTTGATGTGGTCACAATTAAAATTCAAAAAATATTGTGGGGGAAACAAAATAAAATGTTCTAAATTTCATCTGGAAGAATAAACATGGAAGAATATGAAAGAAGATACTATCCCTACCAGATATCAAAATATATTACAAAGCTACTAAAAAGAATGAAATAGACCTGGACTTACTAATGTATTGCTATGTGAGGATAAGAGAGAAAACAGGTTGCACGGCAAGATGTAAGTATGATGCCACTTGCACACAGAAAAGTAAGTATACTGTACATACATACAGACACATACACTTTTTTTTTTTGACACACGGTCTTGCTTTGTCACCTGGGCTGGGGTACAGTGGCACAATCATGGCCCACTGCAGCTTCAACCTCCTGGGCTCAAGCGATCCTCCCACCTCAGCCTCCCTAGTAGCTAGGACTACAGGCACACACCACCATGCCCAGCTAATTTTTATACTTTTTGTAGAGATGGAGTCTCACTATGTTGCCCAGGCTGGTCTTGAACTCCTGGGCTCAAGTGATCCTCCTGCTTTGGCCCCCAGAGTGCTGGGATTACAGGCATGAACTACTGCGTCCAGCTGCACACTCACTTTAAATAGTTATAAAGTTCACATCAGACTTCTAGACATTGTTTACTCTGGGAAGTGGGGTTGAAGTTGGGACAGGGAAAAATGGGGAAACTCCCTTTTACTCTCTATTATTTTTATGACTTTACTTAAAAGACTAGGCAATCATAACTCAATAAAGTGTTTTTAAAATAAAAAATAATTAAAAAGATAAAATTAAAAAATCATTCAGAGTTAATGAGAACAAAAAACAAAGAAGGAAGCAAAATCTTTTGCAGGATGAATTTCACTTCATCACATTCTATGGTTGGCGGAACACTCACTGTTCTTTCATATACTCCGTCTGTTAGTCCATTTTTTGCATTGCTATAAAGAAAATACCTGAGGCTGGGTGACTTTTAAAGAAAAAAGGGCTCTATGGGCCCATGGTTCTGCAGACTGTATAGGAAGCATGGTGCTGACATCTGCTCCTGGTGAAGGCCAGGAAGCTTCCAGTCATGGTGGAAGGCAAAGAAGAAGCCAGTGTATCACATGGCAAGAGGGAGCAGGAGAGAAGGAAGTTCCAAGCTCTTTTAAACAACCAGGTCTCACATGAAGAGTGAGAACTCATTACTGCAAGGATGGCACCAAGCCAGCATGTGGGATCCATCGCCACATTGGGGATTACATTTCAACGTGAGATTTGAAGGGGACAAGCATGCAAGCCATATTACCATCATAAAGGATCTTGCGGCCAGATGAGTATGAGAAGCAATGTGTACTTGATTTCCTCCTCCTCGGAGACACCCAACATAAATTAGCACATGTATGTTGTTCTGCAGTTAAAAAAAAAAAAAGTTTAACTTTGTTGAACCATTGTTTCCAGACTTATTCGAATGTAATTTTGGCCTCAGCATATCTACCTGCTCTTGTTGTCTCTGTCTCATTTGTATACCTCCTAAACACGAAGGACATATTCAAAGAGAGATGTGGTCCGAAGGGAGAGGACCCTGAAAGATGACAGACACAACAGTGTGATGGGGATACCTTTATGACCAAACATATAATCAAGGGGGAACACATTTTGGGAAATACTGGCAGGTTCATTACTTTTATTCTATGACTAGAAGATCAAAACTCCAAGAAGTCACATGATTGATTGTGCATGGGTATATGATTTGGGTCCTTTCTCCCACCTCCCTCATATTATTTTCAAAAATATATTAGCTCTGGACTGGTGTGGTGGCTCATACCTCTAATCCCAGCACTTTGGGAGGCTGAGGCGGGAGGATAGCTTGAGTCCAGGAGTTCAAGACCAGACTGGGCTACATGGAGAGACCCCATCTCTACTAAAAATAGAAAAGTTAGCTGGGCATGGTGGTGCACACCTGTGATCCCAGCTACTTGGGAGACTGAGGCACAAGAATCGCTTGAGCATGGTGAGTGGTGGTTGCAGTGAACCAAGATCATGCCCCTGCACTCCAGCCTGGGTGACAGAGCAAGACCCTGTCTCATATATATATATATATATATATATATATATATATATATATATATATATGTGTGTGTGTGTGTGTGTGTGTGTGTGTGTGTGTGTGTGTGTATGTATATATATGTGTGCGTATATATGTGTGTATATATGTGTGTGTGTATATATGTGTGTGTGCATATATATGTGTGTGTGTATATATATACACTCTTAGGATGATAGAAATCAGATCAGAGGTTGCCTAGACAGAGGAGAGGACAGACTGGGAAGGGCCATCATGAGGGTCGATATGTCATTACTTTACATTTTATTGGGATGTGATTTACCTGTGCATCCAAATTGACCCAACTGGAAATTGTATGTAAACTCTACCTCAAGGAAATGAATCTAAGTGAATATATATATATACACACACACATACATTCACTTGTCCCAACCTGAAGTTGGGACAGGGAAAAATGGGGAAACTTCCTTTTACTCCCTATTCTTTTTATGACTATACTTAAAATATTAATTATCTAGGCAATCATATCTCAGTAAAATGTTTATATATATAAACACATGTATATGTGTTTATAAGCACATATATATGTGTGTGTATATGTGTATATATTTTTATATGTAAGCTCTGAAGAGATTTAAGACACAGATTAGCATTGTGGCTAAAAGCATAGGCTCTAGAACAAAACTCCCTAGGTCCGTAATCCCACTCCCTGCCCCCACCTTGTGTGTACCTGACTTTGATCAAGTTCCTCACCCTCTCTGTCAAATGGGGATAATAACGGTACTACTGTTGCAGACTACCTCCATGAAAGTTAAGTGGGTTGATAGAGATCATGCATTTAGATTGAAACTTGTCACACAATAACTACTCAATAGATGTTAGCCTCTAAATCTAGCCATAATTGTGCATTAAAGACAGTTGCTCATTTCTGACTTCTTTTTTTTTTCTTTTTTTTTTTGAGATGGAGTCTCGCTCTGTTGCCCAGGCTGGAGTGCAGTGGCGCGATCTCAGCTCACCACAACCTCCGCCTCCTGGGTTCAAGCAATTCTCCTGCCTCCCAAGTAGCTGGGACTGCAGGCGCCCGGCACCATGCCCAGCTAATTTTTGTATTTTTAGTAGAAATGGGGTTTCATTATGTTGGCCAGGCTGGTCTCAAACTCCTGACCTCATGATCTGCCCACTTCAGCCTCCCAAAGTGCTGGAATTACAGGTGTGAGCCACTGCACCCAGCTAATTTCTGATTTTTTAAAGCAAATATATATATATATATATATATATATGTGCGTGTGTGTGTATGTGTGTGCATATGTGTATGTATACACACATAGATATACACACACGCGCATATATATATATGCACATATATATTGTAGGTTCCCAGACTGGAAACCTAGAAATATGTGTTAAATATGAATTTGGTGTTTCAGTTCTTTGGATTTCTGTTACTATCCCTGCTAGCTAAAAAAAAAGTATTGAGGTCATAATGGAAAGAAGGACATTGGAAAAAAAAGAGAAGGACCAAAGAACCAAGATGACTGATTGAAATTATAGGTATTGCTACAGCCCCTGGGGAGTCTACATTAAAGTCTTAAAATAGATGGACTTTGAACATCTATGAGCCCAAAGGAGCTAGAGATGACCTTTCTTTAGAATACGTGAAAGTGGTGCCCAGTGGCTGAACAGCGTCCCGAAGGGCTCCAGATGTAGCCTTCTGATGAAAGAGATCTACAGACAGAGAAGGTGATTGGACTAAGCCAGTTTACGGCACTGAGCTGGAAACGGTTGCGGGGTCATCTGTAGAAGGGTGTGGGGACTGGGGCACCTCAACCAGTGCACAAGCTCCCTATTATGGTCTGAAAGGGTGCAGAGACTTGTGACCCCACCTCACCCAGACCTAGGCCCAGTGCCACTCCCCCAGCTGACCCACCCAAGCAATGCCTCTGAGGTTTGGAACTACCCCCTGAGCCCTTCCCTGTAGTGATGCTCGATTGTGCCCCTGTAGCAGGTGTGCTCCTAAAGTGGACAGGTAAGTGATATTCTTTGATGGAGAAATCCATCCCCACTCCTTGGGCAGTGGCAGGAGAAAGAGGCCCAAAGTCCCTCCTGTGAGGCTGAGATTAGGATCCCAATGTTAGAGTTTCTATTCTTTCATCCTCTCCTGCTCTGGACCACATCCCTTCATGAATATGTCCTTGGTGTCAGGGACACCAAGAAGACATCAACTCTAAAAGTAGGTAAATCTCCCTGGGCCAAAATTAAAGTCAGAGAAGTCTGTCTTTTAATTTTGAAAGTCCTCACTGGATAACCTGACGCTGAAAATGACACGTGGGCTGTATCACCTATGCACCAGGAAAAGAACCGTTTCCACAGGTATCACGATTGTGGGTAATGTTTTCCTTCTTCCATGCATCTATGTCGCTGTTTTCCAAAGCTCCATCGTGCCTGTCACTGCCGTTTATTGGATGGCTGCTCTGTGTCTGTATTCTACACTGAAACATTGTATTAGTATTCCCCAACCCTCTTTATTTTGACCAAAGGAGAGATTTCAGGAGCTCAAAGAGGGTAAATAATTTGCCCAGGTCACACAGCTTTAAAGAGGCATAGTCAGAAGAAGTCAATTTTAGTTTCAGCAGTGGCTGAGTCTGAGCTCTCCTCCCACCTTCAGAACCCTCTGGGGTCTCTTCTCCCAAATGCTGGGAACACAGCCCTTCTGCTGGCTCGGTTGATTCATCTCAACTGGAGAAGGGAGTCTGTGAAATTATACAACGCTCAACTTGTGAAGCTTCAGATTTTCAGTTTCACACTTGAAGTTCTTTAGGCACGGTAAACTTTTTTGGAACACCATGAGGCATGAAAGCAGATGCCTTTGGAAATGAACTGTTTTCTATGACATGGTTTTCCAGACAGATCTGGGAAGTTCAGTCAAAGCAGAATGAACATCTTTGAAAATACCAAAAAGTCTATGTTACAGGGTAGATCTTCTCTGGGCTCAAAACTATTCATTTCTTTCTTTTTTTGAGGGCATATAAAATAAAAAACAGAAATTGCAACCGAACTTCTGTTCTCCAGATGTCAAATCTATTGTTTTCCTCCCAGCTCCTGCTGGGCGGATGTGGGGAGAAATCGTCAGGGACCCCTTTTCACTGTCGTTTAGCATGCTAGGGCATGCCCAGTGCTGATGATGAAATATGTGCTTAAAAACGTTTAACCCTTTGTCCCATCCTCCCTCCTCCTCCCACTCAGCCCAGCACGTGCACAAAAGAGCACAAATGCTACCCACACATAAACACGAGCACCTACCAAGTCTCTTGTCAAAAGCCATTTTAGGATTGCAGCTATCAGATTGTTTGAATGATGCGCCTTCTTAGATTTTTTTTGCTGAGATGATTGAGAGTTGATTCATAATAAGGACTGTGAAACTTGTGTGCCAGGAGTCTCAACGCAAGAAATTTAAAAACTGGAAGTCTCACCCACCTAAATTATCCTTTTGGCTATTGTCATAGCCATTCAGCTACTTGGTTTCAGCTAGAGAGGCTGGAAGGACAGAAATTTATCTGTCCCCATAGCGGGTTAAGATGCAACAAAACATATATAGAACTAATACCATCAGGCTCCCGGGGGAAAGGTGGGGAAAAGTGTATCTTCATTTCCATTCCTCTCCCACTCCTCCGGGCTGCTGGGACCCTTTGGAAATCCAGAAAAAGAGTCGCTTCTCAACCAACTACATCCCCCAAGCCCAAATCATCAGGCACAGGGCGGGAGGGGTAGGGAAGAGTGCTGACTTGTGTCAGGGCAAAAGAAGATGCCCATATTTTTTTTTAAACTGCTGCCCTGTTCTTTTTCTGGAATGCTTTCTCTGTTGATTTGCTTGAAAAAATAAGCTTCTGGCCAGGCACAGTGGCTTACGCCTGTAATCCTAGCACTTTGGGAGATGGAGGCAAGCAGATCACCTGAGGTCAGGAGTTCAGGACCAGCCTGGCCAACATGACGAAACCCTGTCTCTACGAAAAATACAAAATTTAGCCAGGCATGGTGGCGGGTACCTGTAATCCCACCTACTTGGGAGGCTGATACAGGAGAGTCTCTTGAACCTGGGAGGCAGAGGTTGCAGTGAGCCGAGATCATGCCACTGCACTCCAGCCTGGGCCACAGAGCAAGACTCTGTCTCAAAAAAATAAAATAAAATAAAAAAGAAAAAATAAGCTTCTTTGTACGGGCGTTGCTTTGTGGATAAAGATGTCACCTGAGGTTCCAAAAAGCTTTCTCCTTACCCCCCAAGGTCCAGCAGCCTTCAGTGGGAGCTCTCTGTGGAGACCACCTCCTGAATTTGCATATGATCCAGAGTCGTTTGCAGGCTAAGACCAGAAACCAGGACTCTTTAAACCCTTTGTCCTACCCTCCCTCCTCCTGTAACTGGAGGAAAGGGGCAAAAAATGCAGGAGGAACAAATGTTTTCAATTTTTTTTCTTCGAGACAGAGTCTTGCTATGCTGCCCAGGCTGGGGTGCAGCGGCTATTCACAGGGGTGATCACAGTGCCCTGTGGCCTCAAAGTTCTGGGCTCAAGCAATCCTCCCACCTCAGCTTCCCGAGTGGCTGGGATTACAAGAACACGCCACTGCACCCACTAAGGGACAAATGTTTTCAATAAAGAGGGCCTCATCACCTCTATTTGATCTCCTGCCCCACAGCCCAGTTCCTGAGCTCATCAGGGTGACTAATTCAGGGAGGAATGGGAAAGCTGCTGGTAGAGAGAAGGCTCCCAAATCCCACCCAGATTGCCATCACCACTTGCTAGCTGTACTTGCTTTTTTTTTGAGACAGAATCTTGCTCTATTGCCGAGGCTGGAGTGCAATGGCACAATCTCGGCTCACTGCAGCCTCTTCCTCCTGGGTTCAAGTGATTCTTCTGCCTCAGCCTCCCAAGTAGCTGGGACTACAGGGGTGTGCCACCACGCTCGGCAATTTATTTATTTATTTATTTATTTTTGTAGAATCAGTGTTTCACCATGTTGGCCAGGCTGATCTCGAACTCCTGATCTCAAGTGATCCACCCGTTTTGGCCTCCCAAAATGCTAGGATGACAGGCATGAGCCACCACGCCCAGCCTGTACTTGCTCTTAATCATCCCTCTTCCCTCTGTCCTCCAAGCTTCTCCAGAGTGGTGTTTCTAAAGTTCAAGCGTGCTCACATCATCCCCAAGTCACATTGTTTTGTGGCTCCCTACTGCCTACAGCTTTGGCTCTCAGCTGTTGTTCTACCTCCACAACATTCTCACGTACAACACACTCCCAGAAGAAGACCTCTTATACTCAGTGATGTCAAGGTGCCCGGGTCTAAAAAGGGGCCCACCTTCCAGTTGACAACCACTGACTTTTAATGTGCAAACTCCTTTGCATAGATTCAAGGTCCATTCCAGTCCGGCCCACATGGCCAGTTTCATCACATCCTCTGCAGCAACTGCATGAGCATCCATACCATGCTTGGAACCAAGGACTGCAAACTCTTATGCTTGTAGGAATCCCAGCATAACTTAAATGAATAAAAGGAGTTGAGTAAAAGAAAAATCCGAAATAGTGAGAACTATGGCAAGCTGAAGAGTTCATGTTCCAGCTTCATCCTCTTTATCCAGTTGTTAGGCATCAGGTCTTACTTAGAGTTGTGAAAATATTTTCTTTCATTTGCTCATCAAACTTGTTCTACACCTCTTTGAATATATTTGTAGTGGCCGGACACAGTGGCTCACGCCTGTACTCCCAGCACTTTGGGAGGCCGAGGCAGGTGGATCACCTGAGGTCAGGAGTTTGAGACCAGCGTGGCCAACATGGTGAAACCCTGTCTCTACTATAAATACAAAAATTAGCCAGGCGTGGTGGCATGTGCCTGTCATCCCAGCTACTTGGGAAGCTGAGGCAGAAGAATCACTTGAACCCGGGAAGCTGCGGTTGCAGTGAGCCAAGATTGCACCATTGCACTCCAGCCTGGGTGATGGAGTGAGACTCCGTATCAAGAAAAAAAAAAAAAAAAGAAAATATTTGAACTACTTTTGTGATGTTCATTGCCATTTTCTACTCTGAATTGCAGATATTTGTGTATGTTTTAAAATCTGTTTTCAAGATTGTGGGTCTGAGGAGGGCTATAACTAGAAGACTGCTTCCTTTTTTTTAGATGCTGTGAAAGCATCCTCACTCATTTTTCCTTTTGTTTCCCCCCCCATCTCCTTTTAGCAGGCCTGACTGGCAAAGCCATGCCTGGGTCAGGCAGCTCTTCTCCTCATTGTCTCATATGAACAGTCATACACATGCTCCCACTTCATTTTCAGCCTTTTTCAGTTCCATCTCCTTGGCCTACTTAAGATCATAATGAGCCTTGGCTGCGGAATGGGAAAATGGGCTGGCAGGTGGCAGTGGTGAGCGTGGGCGAAATTCCTGCAGACCCAGAATTTGTTTGCTTCTACATTTCATTTTCAAAGTCTACTTTTTTTCTTGCTCTCTGCTTTGGAGTTTCTTATATTATTGTTCATATTACTGTAGTGTGATCAGAAGCATATAGATCTACTGTTAGAACAGACTTGAGAATAAAGGCCATTTGATTCCTCACTGCTACTGTGATGCGTGTGAAAGACAGTATTGAAAGAGGCACATCATCAGCACATGACCTCCATCCCAAAGACTGCAAAGAGCCTCAAGTGGGCGTGACAAGCCAGGTGAACAGGGAGAGATGTCTGTAGTGAGCTCATCTCCCAAATAGAGCTCATTATTCTAACGATTCCTAGAATTGCCTTCATTTCTCACCAGGAGACTGCAGGTCCACGCACTTCAGAACTATCTGGGGCGATTATTCATACTGCTTTCCCATACCCGGGCAATGTAAGGGCCAGGATTTCTGGAGAAGGGACTATGCATCTACATTTTTATCTACCTCTTATTTTTAATTGACAGATAAAAAGTATATATACATATATATATTTATGGTATACAACATGATGTTTTGAAATATGTATTTATTATGGAATGGCTAAATCAACCTCATTAATATATGCATTATCTCACATACCTGATTTTTGTGGTGAGAACACTTCAAATCTGTTCACTTGGCAATTTTCAAGTACAGGATACGTTGTTACTAACTATAGTCATTATGTTGTACAATAGATCTCTCACACTTATTTCTTCTATCTAGGTGAAATTTTATGTCCTTTGACCATTATCTCCCCTAACCCCTCCCAACCCCCAGCCTTTGGTAACCACTATTCTATTTTCTGCCTCTGTGAGTTCAAAACTTTTTTTAAAATGTTTGTTTGTTTGTTTGTTTGTTTTTTAATTTTTTAGAGACAGGGTCTTGCTTTGTCACCCAAGCTGTAGTGTAGTGGTGCAATCATAGCTCACTGCAGCTTCAAACTCCTGGGCTCAAGCAATCCTCCCACCTCAGCCACTGAGTAACTGGGACAATAGGCACATGCCACGTTGCTTGGATAACTTTTTAAAACTGTTTGTACAGACAGGGTCTCGCTATGTTGCACAGGCTGGTCTTGAACTCCTGGCCTCAAGTGATCCTCTTGCCTTAGCCTCCCAAAGTGCTAGGATTACAGGCATGAGCCACTGTGCCTGGCCCTGAGTTCAACTTTGTTAAATTCCACAAAGAAGTGAGAACATGTGGTAATTGTCTTTCTATGCCTGGCTTATTGCACTGAACATTCTCCATATTTATCTACACGATCACAAATGGCAGAATCCTTCTTTTTTTAAGGCTGAATAGTATTCCACCATGTACGTATACCACATGTTCTTGATTAATTCATCTGTCCGTGGACAGCGAAGTTGATTTTCTATCTTGGCTACTGTGAATTGTGGTGCAATGAATGTGGGAATTCAGTGAATCTGCATTTTAACAAGTTACCCGGCTGAAGCTCATGCTGTCCTCCTCTGAGAAGTGCTGAATTGCAGAATCATATCACTGAATCCCAGTGAGTCCTTCGCACTCCATCAAGGTCGCCAGCAGAGAACTGGACTGAGAACAAGGCTTGAGGTCAGAACCTGGTCCTGCCATGTGTTGGCAGATGACTGTAAGAAAACAGCTTAACCCTTTAGTACCCCAGTGTCCTCTTCTGGGTAGGACACTACCCAGAAGATAACGACAGTACCTATTCCTTGGGGATGTTTTAAGAATTAAATAAATTAATGCATATAAAGTGCACTAATATGACACACAGTAAGTGCACAATAAATGATAGCTCTCATTTCTTGCCCAATCCAGTGTTTCCCAAATGTCATTCACGGGCTATCTTCACAATTTTTGCCATACTTGCATAACTCTCTACTAGTATTTACTTATTTTTTACTAAGTACCTTACCCCTTTTTTTAGCATCATCCTAAAAAGTGATACCTAGGGAATTATTTGATATACGATTATATTTTTAAAACGTTAAAATTAATACCAGCAACGGGGTATGGTGGCTCACGCCTGTAATCCCATCATTTTGGGAGGCCAAGGTGGGCAGATTACTTGAAGCCGGGAGTTCAAGACCAGCCTGGCCAACATGGCGAAATCCCATCTATGCTAAAAATACAAATATTAGCTGAGCATGGTGGCACACGGCTGTAATCCCAGCTACCTGGGAGGCTGAGGCACAAGTATTGCTTGAACCTGGGAGACAGAGGTTACAGCGAGCTGAGATCAAGCTACTGCACTCCAGCCTGGGTGACAAAGCGAGACTCTGTCTCAAAAAATAAATAAATTTAAATTTTAAAAAAACTGATACAGGCCAGGTGCGGTGGCTCATGCCTGTAATCCCAGCAATTTGGGAGACCAAGGCAGGAGAACTGCTCACACCCAGGAGTTTGAGACCAGCCTAGGCAGCATAGTGAGATCTTGTCTCTCCACACACACACACACACACACACAGTGTTAAAAAATTAGTGGGGCATGGTGGTGCACACCTGTAGTCCCAGCTACTTGGGAAGCTGAGGTGAGAGGATCACTTGAGCCCAGGAGGTGGAGACCACAGTAAGCCGTGATCTCACAACTGCATACCAGCCTGGGAGACAGAACACAAGATCCTGTCTCAAAAAAGAATTTTAAAAAGAAAGAAAAGAAATTGATACATAACTACTGAAATTTCAAAATGTTGATTTTAGGTACCACCATGGTATGTCAACCACCGTCAGGAAACACTGATCTCATCCAACTTCAGTTCCAGCAACTGAGACTCAGAGTGGTTAAGTGGATTTCAAAGGTCACGCAGGGAGTTGCTGGAAAAGCCAGAAATACAGGAATTCAGATTTCTTTCTAACTAGGTCAGGGCTCTTTGTTCCACATCAACCTGCTGGTTTTACAACGGCCTTCAAAGGCACATTAGAAAGTACTGAAAAAGGAACATCCTTTTGTTAGCCTGACATTAGGAAACTAAAGGAAACCTTATGTATTAAATAGGCTACAAAGGAAACCTCCCTTTAGCATTAAGCAGAAGAGGACATTGAAAGCATAGGTTCACCTCATTTCACCCCTTCCAACCCCAGGGTGGGCACTGGATAACAGTGTACAGGGCAGGTGAGGCTGAAGAGGCCCAGCCGTAGCGGTGCCACGTGCCAGGCCCCCTCACAGCTGTGACTCGTGGTGACTGATGATGCTGGAGACAGGAGTCTGCCGAGGATGACAGCAGCTGGGAGCACAAGCTTCAGCGTCACATGGGCCTGGGTTCTAACCCTCTTCACCATTTGCAAGCTTGACCTTGGGCAGGTTACTCAGCCTTTCAGAACCTCAGTTCCCTCATCTGTAACACCCTCATACGTTGCTGAAAAAATTAACTACTAACTACAGAAAATGCTTAATACAGCAGAGGTAGCTTTTTAAAATTTTTTTATTTTTTTTTACTTCATGGTGCATTTCCCTAGATTCGATGATCATATACCGTGAAATACAAGTAGCTTTTAACCACAGCTTCAATGTATTAGGAGATAGGAAACTTGTTAAACTGAGTAGTTAGACCTTAAATGTCCTTTTTAATCATGTGAGTCCACAATTCTAAGTATCTTTAATACAAATGCAATTACTTTCCAAAAGTCAAGTCTTCAGGAAATAAAAAGCACCACATTAAGCTTGTTATTAGTGTTTTTTAAGGGGTTAATATTGAAGATGTAGTAGATATCTGATTTGCCTTGGAGAGACATTTATGCCTTACTTGCAGTTGATCCATGGGTGAACACATACCCAAGCCTGACCAATCAGCATTTTCTAACATCTAGACATAGACGTTTGCTGTAAGTCCATTCAATCAGAGCCAATCCTGGACTCTTAGGAAAATAAGCACTCTGTCTTCTAGCTGTGGGCTTAGAGCTGCTGAGAGCCATCCTGCCACCCTGAGAGGACTTTCCTGGCAATGGCACCGTCAAGAGGAAAGGAGAGCAGAAAGATGTAAATAGATCAAGAATCGAAGACTTTGTTTGGGTTCCTGGACCCAGCCACACCTGAATGTAGTGTATTACTATACTTATCAGTATGTGAGCCAATAAATTCCCTTATTGGCTTATCTACTGAGCTAGATTTCTTATTATTTATAATCAAAATACTCTCAACAATAAAATAGGCAATATGGTTTGGAAAATATTTTTGGAAAAATACAGAGAAACTTAACCAACATGTTGTTCACCCAAAGTATTACTATGACAAACAAAGAAAAGAGAGAGGTTTCAGAGGACTCAGCCATCATATTTTGTGGCAATTCAGCTTGGTGAGAGATTTTCTTGCTAGTACAATGCTTTTATTCTGCTGAGACCCTGCAAACTTTTCTACCAATCTACTCCCATCTCAGAAGAGCTTGACTTTGTAACCCTGCAAGTCACCATATTAAGATAATGAACATATCCATCACTACAAAAGTGTCCGCATGTTCCCTTTGTAATCCTTCTTGTTCACTCCTCCATCCCTCTCACCGCTAAGTAACCTCTGATCTGTTTTCTGTCATTATAGATTAGTTTGCATCTTTTAGGGCATTATACAAATGGAATGATACAATACACATTCTTTTTTGTCTGGCTTCTCTCACTCAGTATAATTATCCATATTTTATGTGCATCAATAATTCATTTTTAATTGCTGAATAGTATTCCATTGCACAATTTTTTTTTTCATAAAGACATGGTTTCACCATGCTGCCTAGGCTGGTCTTGAACTCCTGGGCTCAAGCAATCCACCCGTCTCAGCCTCCCAAAGTGCTGGGATTACAAATGTGAGCCACCACGCCTGGCCCATTGCACAACAATTTATCTATTTTTCTGTTGATGGACATTTGAGTTGTTTCCACTTTTAGGTTATTGAAAATAAAGCTACTATAAATATTTGTGTACAAGTCTTTGTATGGGCATATGCTTTCCATTCTCTTGGTTAAATATGTAGGATTAGAATGGCTGTGTCATATGGTAGATGTATATTTAACTTTTTAATAAACTGTTTTTCCAAAGTAGTTGTATCACTTTACATTCTCACTCGAAGCCTATAAGAAAAAGTTCCAGTTGTTCCATATCCTTACCAAAATGTGGTATTTTCACATCTTCATTTCAGCCATTCCAATAGGTGTGTGGTAGCATCTCATTGTGGTTTGATTTTGCATTTCTCTAGTGACTAATAATATTGAGCATCTTTTCATGTACTTATTTGCCATCTCTACGTCTTTTCTTGTGAAGTCTGTTTGTGTATTTTGCCCATTTGTTAACTGGGTTGCTTGGTTTCTAGTTAAGTTTTTAGATTCTTTATATATTCCTATATCAGACGTGTGATTTGCAAATATTTACTTTCAGTCTCTTGTCTTTTCATTCTCTTAATTGTATCTTTTGAAGAGTAGTTCTAAATTTTGATGAAGTCTAGTTTATCAATTTTTTCTTCTACAAATTGCGCTTTTGTCATCTCACCTGGAAAATCTTTGCCCAACCCAAAGTCACAATGATTTCCTCCTATGTTTTCTTCTAGAAATTGTATAGCTTTAGGTTTTACATTTAGCCTTATGATCTACTTCGAATTAATTCTTATATATGGTGCAAGGTATGGATCAAAGTTGATTAAAGAATATGCAAAAAAGAATATGAATATCTAATTGTCCCAGCACCATTTTTAAGGGAATTATCCTTTTTCCACTGAAGTACCTTTTTACTTTTGTTGCAAATCAGTTGACCGAGTATGTGTGAGTTTATTTCTAGACTCTCTAGTCTACCTGAACATTGCTTTTTAATTTTTTTTATTGTGGTAAAAATTGGTTTTACCTTAAATTTTGCCCTTTTGGCCCTTTTTGTTTTTCCATTTCGTTGGCTTTATTTTTATTCCCGGTGTTTTGCACCCTTCCCCCTTTTTTTTTCCAAATTGACCTTTTTTTAACCTCACTTTAAAAATCTTGGGAACTTTGAATTGTATTTCATAAAAAGTCCCAGTTTTATTTTAATATAAAAAATAATGTTACCTTTCTAGAAAGATGAGCTATGTTTAGCCTGTAGCTTTGTGTGATTCCACGGTCTCCGTCCTTCCCTAGGGTGTGTAAACACCCATTTCAGAACCTCAAAAGAAAGCAGAGAATTTACAGGGACCTTAGAGGTCTTCCAGGAACACCCCTTTGTTTTATAGATGTGAAAAGTGAGAAGCCGGATCACAGGGCTGGTAAGTGACAGAGCCAGCTGAGAAATAAGAAATGCTATTTTTGTGCTGCTGAAGAGTTTGCACCCAATCCTGATGGCCTCCCCTCTACGTGATCTGGCTTTGGTGAAATCAACTCTCCTCGGCCTCAGAACACCAGAAAAGTAAAGCAATGCAATCTTTCTCAGAGGGTTTCACCAAGGGCAAAAATGCCTCATAGTCAACAAAAGTGGGAGATCGGGGAGAGAAAAGGACGGCTACTTATGGGTTTCTAACCATTAAAAAGGCAGCCATTTGGGAGAGAATGCTTCAAAAGAGCTCGAGCACAAGGCAACAGCAACACTGAGCAGCTCTGCACCCTCTCGGGAGGGATTGCCGACTGCGGGTTCAGATAGAAAACAGCCCTATTTACAGGGCTGGTTGAAGAACGATGCTGAGCAGCCTCTCCTCTCCTCTCCTCTTCATTCTTGGCTATTATTATAGTGGGTCTTTCCCTCCAAACACTGGGAATTGTAATCTAACCTATCATGTGAAGTGGGGTTTCCTAGTATTCTCAGAAATATTTAGAAAGCAGTACCCCAATCAATCAGCAGCCCCGCTCATAAATGCAAATTTTCTGAACAAGAAACACCCAGAGTTTCTTTCAATGGCTCACCCTTTCAGGGCACTTACTATGGTACTGAATAATATTCTAAGCACTTTTCATACTTATCACAACTCAGAGAGGGCTAGACATGGTGGCTTATCTCTGTAATTCCAACATTATGGGAGGCCGAGGTGGGAGGATTGCTTAAGTCCAGGGGTTCAAGACCAGCCTGGGCAACATAGGGAGATCCCATCTCTAAAAAAAAAAAAAAAAAAAAAAAATTTTTTTTAATTAGGCAGGCATGGTGGCTCTTGCCTATGTTCCCAGCTACTCAGGAGGCTGAGGCAGGAGGATTGCTCCAGCTAGGAGATCAAGATTGCAGTGAGCAGAGTCATGGCACTGCACTCTAGCCTGGGCAACAGAGGGAGACCCTATCTCAAAAACAACAGCAACAGCAAACTCAGTGAGATGGGAACTATTATTTTCCTCATCTTACAGAAGAAATGGAGGCACAGAGAGGTTAAATACATTGCCAAAGGTCACAGAGCTCACCTAAAGTGTCTGGGTCCAGAGGCCCTAACCACCTCCACAGATGCCCAGAGGCCTTAACCACCTCCACAGGCACCTCCAATCAACACTGTGGTCTCAGAGACGCCCCTCAGCCTCTTCTAACTTGACTTACAGACACAGGTGTGAACATTTGACGGTCCCTGTGAGCAGAGTTGCTGAGCATGCTGGTGACCACTTGGAAAAATACACGAAGCCAGGGAGTGAAGATAGGCCGAGGGCCTGCTCCCTGGTGGGCTCTGAGTCACGCAGGTCAGCCAGGCCTGGCCGGCTCAGCCTGTCACCATCAGCTGTCTCTCTGTGCTCTGCTGCCCAACAGGGCCAGGCTCGAAGATGGGAACTGCGATTTATAAGCTCTCGGGCAAAATCAACTTTCAGGTGAAGAAAACCCACATACCTGGTAGGTTACCTTGCTTCGGATGGTCTGAGGGCACCAGGGCTGCTGGACAGAATACATCCCCATGTTGGTTCAATTGTTTGTGCCTTTGATGTTACAGAAAGACCCAGCTGGCTTTCAGGGCTGGGGATGAATGCTTCAGCCAGGCCCGCTGTTTTGGTTTCTTGTCATCTGAGTTCGTTTATAAGCCATTTCACAAGTAAGTTTTATTTCTTGTAGGCAAATGTGCTTTAAATGTTGCCTGAGTTAAACAAAAGATGAAAACAACAGGGCTCTGCAGCTTCTTTCTATGACCGGACAGCTCAGGAGGTTTCATTTTCCGTAACAGATGTAACATTAACTCCAGCGTTATTTTGACCAGTTACAAATATAAAGGACATGTGTTTTGCAGTTCAGATTCTTCCTAAAAAGACTCAAGAACTTTCAGGCTAAAGCCATGGCTCCCAGGTCTTTCTCAGGAAGCAACAGAAAATGCATACGGGCTTGCAGTCCTGGAAGGAGAATTGTGGGAGGTGCCCAGGTAACGGCGGTGCACCTAGAAAATGCTTGGTAGAACCTGGGGCTTCCTGCGGCTTCGGGAAATGGGTAGATCTTTATTATTAACAAAATCTAAATAAAGCTTTAGCAGAAATTAAATATCAAGGCAGGGCAAGGTGGCTCATGCCTATAATCCTAGCACTTTGGGAGGCAGAGATAGGAGGATTGCTTGAGCCCAGGAGTTTGAGACCAGCCTGGGGAACATAACAAGACCCTATCTTTAAAAAAATGTTGTTGTAATTAGCTGGGTGTGGTGGTGGGCACCTGTAGTCTCAGCTACTTGGAAGACTGAGGCAGGAAGATTGCTTGAGCCTAGGAGTTCAAGACTGTGGTGAGCTATCATTGCACCACTGCACAACCAGCCTGGGAGACAGAGCAAAACTCTGTCTCTAAAAAAAATAAAAGACAACCTGGGCAACATAGGGAGACCCCATTTCTACAACAACAGCAACAACAACAACAAAAAAACCTAGCTAGGCGTGGTGGTGTGTGCTTAAGATCCCAGCTACTCGGGAGGCTGAGGTGAGAAGATCGCTTGAGCCCAGGAATTTGAGGCTTCAGCGAGCTATGATCGTGCCACTGCTCTCTAACCTGGGTGACAGAGTGAGATCCTGTCTCAAAAATAGAATAATAAAATAAATTAAATTAAATATTAAGTAAAAGAGGGAATTTCCCACTTCACTGTCAGCAGTGGCTGATAAATGACAACCCCAAGGCTAGTACGGACCTCTGCAAGGCTGGTAGTAGGAAGGAGGGAGCTCACAAGGAGTGGGTGTATGTGTGTGTGTGAGAGAGAAACAG
Source organism: Mandrillus leucophaeus (assembly GCF_000951045.1). Classification (NCBI taxonomy): domain Eukaryota; kingdom Metazoa; phylum Chordata; class Mammalia; order Primates; family Cercopithecidae; genus Mandrillus; species Mandrillus leucophaeus. The sequence goes on along the minus strand of NW_012101277.1, from coordinate 496,091 downwards.
AGAATAGAGAGACAGAGAGACAGAGAGAGACAATGTGTGTTTTTAGGGTGGGGAGGGATGGAATGGACTTGGAGAGGAATTCTACCTGATCTTAAGCCATGACCTGCTTGTTTGTGGGTAGCGAGATGCCTGCCTTCATGCTAAGTTATGGAAAATGTTGCCAGGCTGTGTGTTTGCCACATGACCATCTTACTACCATTATCTAGAGGCTCTTACAACATCAGTAAGTAGTTGTATTTCTAGAATAGCTTGCCTGGTAGTAAGGCACAGCATTACCTATTTCCTCATCTCTAAAGCACCATCTATTGTGACATACACTGTCACTTATGTACCACTAAGAAAGGAAAATGCTGTCAATTTCAGCATGCTGTGCCATTGGTGATAAAATGTATGCCCATTTCAGAGATGTTTACATGTAAAAAAAAAAGAAGAGTACCTTTTAATATAGATAAAATTCAGTAGATGACAGTCCAAAGTTCCTTTGAGTCTTTTATGTCAGTGCTAATCCTGTAAATCAGTGGTCCATATAAGAGCATTCCATTCTATTAAAACTACATTTATGGCCAAGCATTGTGGCTCACGCCAGGAGTTCAGGGCTGCAATCATGCCATTATACTCCAGCTTAATTGACGGAGTGAGACTCTGTCTCGGAAAAAAAAAACAAAAAAAAACAAATAAACAACATTTACAATAAGGGATAAATAGCTCCCCTATTCTTGTTTGGAGACACAGTCTTGCTATGCTGCCCAGGCTGGAGTGGAGTGGTCCAATCATGGCACACTGTAGTCTCAACTTCCCAGGCTCAAGTGGTCCTCCCACCTCAGCCTCCTGAGTAGCTGAAACTACAGGCAAACGCCCCTACAACAGCTAATTTTTTGTATTTTTTTGTAAAGACTGGGTCCCTCCATGTTGTCCAGGCTGGTCTCGAACTCCTGGGCTCAAGCAATCCTCTCACCTTGACCTCCCAAAGTGCTGGGATACAGGCATGAGCCACTGTGTCTGGACATGCATGGGTTTTGTTTTCACTATTTTTTTTTTTAGACGGAGTTTTGCTCTTAGTGCCCAGGCTGGAGTGCAATGGCGCGATCTTGGCTCACTGCAACCTCTGCCTCTCAGGTTCAAGCAATTCTCCCGCCTCAGCCTCCAGAGTAGCTGGGATTACAGGCATGTCCCACCATACCCAGCTAATTTTGCATTTTTAGTAGAGACAGGGTTTCTCCATGTTGGTCAGGCTGGTCTCAAACTCCTGGCTTCAGGTGATCTGTCCACCCAGGCCTCCCAAAGTGCTGGGATTACAGGCATGAACCACCGCACCCAGTCTGTTTTCACTTTTTTAAAGTAAGCTTTTAATGGAAGAAAATAGCGGGCCTGCTGTAGACTTGACATGGTAGAAATAAAAGTTAAAAATAATTATGATGGAGAAACAAAAATGCATCAAAAGAATAAATGTTTCCTGTATTGTTAGTGAATTCCCTCTTAGAATACTGTTGACCAGCACACAGCTCTCTAATTCAATTTGTCTGTGTTGGTTTTATTACCACATAGACATACATAAATAATAACATAATAACTTTATTTCCCAAATAAGAAAGGAGAGCCTTGGGACTTAAAAAAAATGGTACATAGTATTAAAAGGAGAAGCACACGGAATAAGGAATTGAAATGAATCATATATCCCATTCTATTTTGAATTTAAATAAGGAATTATATAGGATTTCAGTTCTAGTCCCATTTTGGGGTAGAAAACAGAAGACGAGCAGCCAGGTGAGGGATTCAGTGCCTTTTTCCCTTCAATATCATGTCTATGTTTTACTGAATAATAAAATACATAGCTCATGGTCACATCTCTGTTCTTTGCAGACAAGATCCAGTCCTATTAGCCGCCCCCACCCCCCACTGCCTGGCAGAACACAGTTAAACTTCTTGAAGAAGTGGCCTATGCCTACAAACCCACTCCCTTACCTCTCATTTACTTCAAGGCGAGGTCTCTTTCCCCCTAGACATCCTGATGGCCAGGTCTCCTGTGCTCGGTTCCGTGCTCATCTTCTTGACTTCTCTACGGCACATCACATTGCTGATCAATTGTTTTCTTGAAGCCATCTTGGATCTTGACTTCCTTGCCCCACACTCTTGCCTATTTCTCCCCCTATCTCTCTGACTTTGCCTTCTCAGTCCCCCGCAATGTTCACCTTCCTCTGAGCACCTCTTCAGGAGCAGTGTTCTCTCCTTGCCCTAGTTCTTACTAAAATAGAAATAGCTGCCACTTTGTGTGAACTCCAACTCTAGAACATGCTAGAACTTAACATGGTACATCATTTAAGGCTCCCAAGACCCTGTGAGACCCAGCTATCCCCTCTGTCTCACAAACAGTAAGTTGAGGTTCTGAGTAGGATAGTAATGGGTGCAAAGTCTCACAGCTAAAAAGAGGTAGAGACAAAATTCAAAGCCAGTCTGCCTGACACACAATCTGTGCTCTTTCCAAAAATAAGTCACCCTCTCTCAGACTGCTCTCAGTCACACCCTTGACTTCCCATACAACTTAATAAGCTAAACTACTCCCAATCTCCCAACCCCATCTCAGCTCTCCCTCCTGAAGACTCACACGTCCAACTTCTTACTCAACATCTCTGCTCAGTTCCACTGGCATCTGAAGTTCAAACTGCCTAGAACTCAATCTTTAATCTTTCCTGTCAGTGTTTACCTTGAGAAAGGCAACCTGGAAGTAATCTTAGAGTCCTCCCTTCCCATATCAAAATCCTGACAATACTAGCTGTCTTCGTTTTCTAGGGATGCCATAACAAAATACCACAGACTGGGTTGTTTAGACAACAGAAAGTCATCTTCTCCTAGTTCTGGAGGCTGAAAATCCAAGATCAACATGTCTGCTGGTTTTATGTCTTCTGAGACCTCTCCTCTTGGCTTACAGATGGTCACCTTCTTGCTGTGTCCTCACATGGCCTCCTCTTGGTCTTGGCCTGTGTGTTGTCTATGTCCTACTCTCCTCCTCTTTTTTTTTTTTGAGACAAGGTCGCTCCATCACCCAGGCTGGAGTACCGTAATACAGTGGCATGATCACAACTCACAGCAGCCTCAATCTCCCAGGCTCAAGCAATCCTCCCACCTCAGCCTCCCAAGTAGCTGGGACTATGAGTGCATGACCTCATGCTCAGCTAATATTTTTCTATTTTTTGTAGAGATGGGATCTCTTCCTATGTTGCCCAGGCTTGTCTCAAGCTCTCGGCCTCAAGAGATTCTCCCATGTCAGCTTCCCAAAGGGTTGGGATTGCAGGCATGAGCCACTGCACCTGGCCTTAGTTTCCTCTTCTTGTAAGAGCACTAGTCATATTGGATTAGGGCCCATCCACAGGATCTCATTACATCTTAACTACCTCTTTAAATATCCTGTCTCCAAATACAGTCACATGTTGATGTACTAGTGGTTAGGACTTCAACATCTGAAATTTGGAGGCATACAACTCAGCCCATAACACTAGTTTTTAGGCATCTTTCAAATTTGACTTTCCATTTTCAGCTCTAATTGCCACCCTTTTAGTTGAGGACTATGCCATTTCTCACAATTATAATATTCTCACCATCATGACTATTATGCTTTATAAATAATATTGTTATAATTATAAAATTATTACATGAGCTCTGTAGAAAACACACACACACAAAAAAAACCACAAATAAAACATAAAATCTCTGTAATCTCAACAACCAAACATGATTAGAATTGATCATTGGCATATATCCTTATCTTTTTTCTATGTATATATTCTTAAAAACTGGGGCTGGGTGTCATGGCTCATGCCTGTGTAATCCCAGCACTTTGGGAGACTGAGACGGGTGAATCACTTGAAGTCAGGAGTTTGAGACCAGCCTGGGCCAACATGGTGAAACTCTGTCTCTACTAAAAAATACCAAAAAATTAGCCAGGCGTGGTGGTGCATGCCTGTAATCCCTGCTACTCAAGAGGCTGAGTCAGGAGAACCACTTGAACCTGAGAGGTGGAGGTTGCAGTGAGCTGAGATCGTGCCACTGCACTCCAGCCTGGGTGACAGAACAAGACTCCATCTCAATAAAAATAAAAATAAAAATTGAAATTTTCTTAGTATGTTTTGCATTACTATAACAGAACACCACAGAATGGGTAATTTATAAATAAAAGTAATTTATTTCTTATAGTTCTTCAAGCTGGTAAGCTCTAGGTCAAGGGGTACCTGGTGACGTCCTTCTTGCTGCATCATAACATGGCAGAGGGCATCACATGGCAAGGGAGCAGGAGCATGTGTGTGAGCTCAGGTGTCTCTTACTCTTCTTATAAAGCCACCGGTCTCATCATGGGGGCCCTATCCTGATGGCCTCATCTAATCCTAGTTACTTCCCAAAGGCCGTACCTTCAAGTAACATCAACACATGAATTTGGGAATTAAGTTTCCAACACATGAAATTCGGGGGACACATTCAATCCATAGCAGAATCATAACATATCTTCTCTTTTGTAATTTGATTGCTTCCATTAACAATGTCTTGCCTGGGTGCAGTGGCTTATACCTATAGTCCCAACACCTTGGGAGGCCAAGCGGGTGGATCACTCGAGCCCAGGAGTTCAAGACCATCCTAGGCAACATGGCGAAACTTCATCTCTACAAAAAATACAAAAATTAGGCAAACATGGTAGCACACGCCTGTAGTCATAGCTAGTTGGGAGGCTGAGGTGGGAGGACTGCTTAAGCCCAGGTGGTTGAGGCTGCAGTGAGCTGTGATCACCCACTATACTCCACCCTGGGCAATAGAGTCACACCCCGTCTCAAAAAAAAAAAAAAATTTATCATAACATTAAATATTATTATTCTCCAACGTTATGTATTGATCACTTCACAATAGTCCATCATATAGATAGACCAATAATAAAGTTATTATTAAATCAGTTCATATAGTCTATCTATATGATGGAACATTGTGGACATGTGGGTTTCAGGCAGGCCCACCACTCATAGCCCATAGAATGGTCTTTTTATCTCCATGGCTTACGTATGTATCTTCAGAGAACTGAGCTCAGATTCATTCACTGCCATTGCTTCTCTCTTTATTGCCTGTTTTATCTGAAGCTTAACCCTGGGTTATAATTTTAGAAACAATGAGATAGTTGGTAGACTGATGGCTTCATTTTAAGTAGTATCTTATGTGAAGTTTACAACTGAAGCCAATTGGAGTTCTTTCCTAAGAAATCTCCTTAAGAATTTCATTATGTTAGACCTGTCCTGAGTGTGTTCCATTACTAGATTCTTGATGAGAGAAATCTATTGCTGATGAATAAAATTGTGGCAGCTCTTAGTTATGTGTCATAATGTGGCTAAGAGAAATGTTTTTAAAATGCTTACTTTGGAAACAGTTTGGTAGTTCCTCAAAAAGTTAAACTTAGAATTACCATATGACCCAGCAATCCCATTCCAAGGTATATATCCAAGAAAATGGAAAACATTATGTTCACACAAAAACTTGTCCATGAATGTTTGGCTATTATTTATAATAGCCAAAAAGGGGAAACAGCCTAAATGGCCATCGACAGATGAGTGAATAATCAAAATGTGTCACATTCATATAATGGAATATTATTCAGCTGTAAAAAGAAATGAAGAACAGACATATGCTACAACATGTATGAATTTTGAATATTTGATAGGTGAAGCTGTGCTGGTGGCTTATGCCTACAATCTCAACACTTTGGAAGGCCAAGTCAGGACGATTGCTTGAGCCTAGGAGGTCGAGGCTGCAGTAAGCTATGATTGCACCACTGCGTTTGGTGACAGGGTCGCACTCTGTTGCCCAGGCTAGAGTGCAGTGGTTGAACACAGCTCACTGCAGCCTCAATCTCCTGGGCTCAAGTGATCCTACCAACTCAGCCTCCCAAGTAGCTGGGACTACAGGTGTGTGCCACCACACCTGGCTAATTTTTTTTTTTTTTTTTTTTTTTGTAGAGACAGGGTCTTGCCATGTTGCCCAGGCTGGAATTTTTTTTTTTTCTAAGTAAGGCCAGTGTGGTGGCTCATGCCTATAATCCTAGCACTTTGGGATTACACTTGGGAGCCTCCACCTCCCAGATTCAAGCAATTCTCCTGCCTTAGCCTCCCAAGTAGCTGGGACTAGAGGCACCCACCACCACATCTGGCTGATTTTTGTACTTTTAACAGAGATGGGGTTTCGCCATGTTGCCCAGGCTAGTCTTGAACTCCTGGGCTCAATTGATCCACCTGCCTTGCCCTCCCAAAGTGCTGTAATTACAGGCATGAGCCACCGCACCCAGCCAATGTTGTCTTAATTTAAACCTTGCAAAAAGAAAAAAAAAAAATGTATCGTAGCCTAATCTCCTGTCTTTGTGAAAGATATTCAGTCATAGTATGATTGAATTTCAGAGGAGGCCAAGATAGTCTAGGTTTAAATGGATCTGCCTTGTGAACAGATGGGCCCCACACAAACTCATTTTTATTACTCCAGGTTGGATGCTGGCTTTTTGAGTAGGGGGGGGGGTTCAATTTCCCTCGGCCTGTTGGATGAATAGAGAACGACATAGATCTAACAGGGAACCTAATGTGCTTTCTCTTTCAGAGGGTAAATATATATGTCATGCTCACTGCCGAGACCTGGTACATCTGGATTATCCACAAAATGGGAAAGTATCAAGCTGCATGCCGACTTCTGAAGTAAGATATTCAAGCAAAAAGAACAATCAGGTAGGCACTATTGGTGTTTGTGGACATGATGTGTTTCGGTCACTCCCATCACTCATACCCCATGGTATGGTCTTTTTATCTCCATGGCTTATGCATGTATCTTCAGAGGATCGAGCTCAGGTTCATTCATTGTCATTGCTTCTCTCCTCCCTGCCTGTTGCATCTGAAGCTTAACGGTGGGTTATCATTTTAGAAACAAGAAGATAGAGTATATCAGTAGTTTCATCCAACAGATTTGTCATAAGATAAGAGACTTTCATCTGCTTGATGACTTGTCACATTCAGGATGCAATCTTATTGACAGACATACTTCCTGCTGCGGAAAATAGGACATGAAATGTAAATGTGTGTGTTCATTGTTTTTTTAATCCGATAAAAGAACCTGAGCATGTAGGAGTTTGAGACCAACCTGGGCAACATGGTGAGGCCTGCATCTCTACAAAAAATAAAAATAAAAATAAATTAGCTGGGTGTGGTGGTGTGTGCCTGTGGTCCCAGCTACTCACCCAGCTATTCAGGAGGCTGAGGCAGGAGGATCACATAAGACCTAGAGGTGGAGGTTGCAGTAAGCTGAGATTCCGCCACTGTACTCTAGCCTGAGTGGCACAGTAAGATCCCATCTCAAAAAAAAAAAAAAAGAGCATGAACACTGTGCTGGGGAAATCCATCAGTTTTTACTGGTTAAAGCAAAGATCTTCAACTAGTGGAACTAGTAGATCCTCAACCTGGTTTCAGACAGCACCTCCATCCTCACTCTGTTCTCCTGATTTGCTGAGAGACCAGAAGGGAAGGGGTACAGCTGGCAGTGATGTCTGCTCCTCTGCAGACTCAACTATAGCATTCCCTCTCCTGATACATCAAGGTTCTTCTTTTTTTTTTTTTTTTTTGTAGCTGGGACTAAAGGTGCCCGCCACCACGCCTGGCTAATTTTTTGTATTTTGTAGTAGAGACGGGGTTTCACCATGTTAGCCAGGTTGGTCTCAATCTTCTGACCTCGTGATCTGCCCGCCTCAGCCTCCCAAAGTGCTGGGATTACAGGCGTGAGCCACCACACCCGACCACATCAAGGTTCTTCTTAAAAGGTAGACCATTTTTTCGGCCGAGCACAGTGACTCATGCCTGTAATCCCAACACTTTGGGAGGCTGAGGTGGGTGGATTACTTAAGGCCAGGAGTTTGACACCAGCCTGGGCAACATGGCAAAACCTCGTCTCTACAAAAACTACAAAAATTAGTGGGGCGTGGTGGTGCGCACCTGTGATTCCAACTACTTGGGAGGCTGAGGTGGGAGGATCACTTGAGCTGGCAAGGTTAAGGCTGCAGTGAGCTGTGATCATACCACTGCACTTCAGCCTGAGCAACAGAGTGAGACCCTGTAAAAAAAAAAAAAAAAAAAAAAGTAGGGTATTTTTTCAGAGGCTTGGGGGCACTTGCATTAAATTATCTGAGTGTCTTGTCAGTTTCTGGGAGTTTACCGGCATGTCTGGATAGAATTACTGAAACTAGGCAGCAATATTTATCCTTCCTGCATGGGAATGAAACTATTTTCAGTTTGGGCCAAGAGGCTGATTCTCTACTGTCCCCTGACCAATGCTGAGTACAAAAGACCAAATACATGGGTTTGCCACTTGTTTTTCCCTAACAAAGTTAACTCTTGATCAGAACAGTAATAGCTGTTTTGAAGAGTGTGTTCAGCGTGTGTGGTTTACATATGCTAAATTCCCATTCAACTCAATTACGCTTGGCAGGGACACAGAAAGCTAATGGGGAATCTGTAAAGGGCATGAATAATAGCTTTTCTGGCAGACTGATGCCTTCGTTTTATGTAGTATCTGATGTGAAGTTTACAACTGGAGCTGATTGGAGTTTCTGCAAAGTTGTATCAGCCTTAAAATTAACTTCAGAAAATGCCCTCGTATCAGGAAGAAAACCTTGGATTGGGGATGCAACTTGTAATTTAATAGGATGACTTTGGAGAGAACAGCAAGGATAATAGAGGTATTATGAGAAGCTCTAGGGAGAACAAATATATGCTTGTTCAGCTTGGAAAAAAAAATGTAGAGTTCAAGTGTAAGGTTTAAACAAATGCTTTGCAAAGTTTCTCAAAAGGTACCTGAACTACTGATACTTTAGTAACTCGCATTATTTTCTTATATTGATTTTGAAACAGTAATACTGAGCTCTCTGATGTGGCTCTAAACATTTTAGAAAATGATAAAGTATTTTGATATTTAATTTATTTTAGTTCAATTCTTATAAAATTGCAGAATTTAAGATTCAGAAGTTGATGTCTTAGGCAGCCCCAGATTTGGTTTGATAGACAACTTTATAAAGATCACGTGAAAGAAGGCTTCCCAACAAGTTGATCATAAAATTATTCTAGATCAGGGTGAGAATCCCCTCATTTAAGAATGCTCCTCTTGGCGGACCGCAATGGCTCATGCCTGTAATCCCAGCACTTTGGGAGGCCAAACCGGGAAGATCGCTGAAGTCCAGGAGTTCGAGACCAGCCTCGGCAATATAGTGAGACCTCATCTGTACAAAAAATTTTAAAATGAGGCAGGAAGGTTGCTTGAGCCCTGAAGGTTGAGGCTGCAGTCAGCCATGATCACACTACTACACTCCAGCCTGGGTGACAGAGTGAGACCCCGCCTCAAAAAAAAGAGGAAGAAAAAAAAAGAGAGACAGAGAGAGACAGACCATCCTGGCTAACACGGTGAAACTCCGTCTCTACTAAAAATACAAAAAATTAGCCGGGCGTGGTGGCAAGCACCTGTCGTCCCAGCTATTCTGGAGGCTGAGGCAGGAGAATGGCATGAACCTGGGAGGCGGAGCTTGCCGTGAGCCGAGATAGCGCCACTGCACTCCAGCCTGAGTGACAGAGTGAGACTCCATCTCTGAAAAAACAAACAAACAAAAAAAGAATGCCACTCTAGCACATAATTTTCCGTATATACACGTAGGTCATAATGATATGTACTTCATAAGGGATCATAAGTATTAGATTATTTCCTGACTATTTTTGTATACCCAAAGTGTGGTGTTATAATACATTGTTTTATTTATTTATTTATTTATTTATTTATTTA
>NW_012101277.1:478913-485931 GCF_000951045.1 Mandrillus leucophaeus | reverse complement strand
GCCCGGCTAATTTTTTGTAGTTTTAGTAGAGAGGGGGTTTCACCGTGTTAGCCAGGATGTTCTCCATCTCCTGACCTCGTGATCCCCCTGCCTCGGCCTCCCAAAGTGCTGGGATAACAGGCGGGAGTCACCGCGCCCAGCCAATACATTGTTTTAATAGTCTATCAAATCAATCTGCTCTTGTGAATTAATTTAACACTGCACTTAACTTTTTTTCCTATTGGCTTTAAAGGTGCCCAATGATAAATGCAATAGTTCTCAAGCCATTAACAAAATTCTAAATCTTGTCAATATCTCAAGACCCAGGATTTTAGCCTTTTGGATATGTGTGTCAGCTGATTATGTTAGATCTCTCAACCCAATTATAATCCCCAGTGTTGTTGACTTCAAGCACTGATAGAGTGATAAACTTCAGAAAGGTTTCAATTTGGTCCTTGAAAAGAACTGTTCAAGCAGAAACTCCTAGAAGCTATAGAATTTGGCCAAGAACCACAAAAACCATTCCCTCATTCTTATTTTGCTCCCACTTTTCCATATGGAGAGGACATTGAAAGATTGCTGGGGCCAGGCATGGTGGCTCACACCTGTAATCCCAGCACTCTGGGAAGCTGAGGCATGTGGATCGCTTGAGCCCAGGAATTCAAGACGAGCCTGGCCAACATGGTGTACCCCGTCTCTACTAAAAATAAAAAAATGAGCCGAGCATGGTGGCAAACACCAGTAATCCCTGCTACTTGGGAGGCCGAGGCATGAGAATTGCTTGAACCCAGGAGGTGGAAGTTGCAGTGAGCGGAGATCATGCCAGTGTACTCCAGGCTGGGTGACAGAGGGAGACTTGGTCTACACAAAAAAAAAAAAAAGCCGGTTACAGTGGCTCACGCCTGTAATTCCAGCACTTTGGGAAGCCAAGGCGGCTGGATTACGAGATCAGGAGATGGAGACCATCCTGGCTAACACAGTGAAACCCCATCTCTACTAAAAATACAAAAAAAGAATTAGCCGGGCGTGGTGACGGGCGCCTGTAGTCCCAGCTACTCGGGAGGCTGAGGCAGGAGAATGGTGTGAACCTGGGAGGCGGAGCTTGCAGTGAGCTGAGATCATGCCACTGCACTCCAGCCTCCGCAACTTACCAAGATGAGCAAGACTCCGTCTCAAAAAAAAAAAAAAAAAAAGAAAGAAAGAAAGCACTTTTCAACTACAAAATATTTTAAAACATATTTAGTTATTTATCACCTTTAGAGTTTGATGAAACCTGGTATTCAGTTTCTAAATTCAATACCATGAAAAAGATGAAACTCAAATTTGACCAATTTTTCAAATCAAATTGCTTCACCCCCCACCCCCAACAACCTTGATTCAGGATCAAATTCCTGTTGTATTGCATATTTTTTGTTATAAAAATAATGCATGATTATTATAGAAACTATGGAAAATGTAAAAAGGTTAAGAAAAACATTAAAATTGCCTATAATCCCACCACCCAGAGATAATTGCCCTTAATATTTTAGTGTCTTTCATTCCCCTTTTTTCAGTGTCCACTGTCTATATGTATTTCTTCGTAAAACTGAAAATCAGTTTTTGGATAGATACAGACATAAGTATGTCTTCACCCTTCCTTACAATGTGACCATGTTTCCTGTTACTCTATATTCTCTGAAAACATGAGCTCTAAGGTGTAATATATATGAATCTTTCATACTTGATTTAACAATTCTACTTCTTATCTTTTAAATTTTTAATTGTATATTATTTATGTATTTATTTTGAGACAGGGTCTCACTCTGTCGCCTAAGCTGGAGTGCAGTGGCGCAATCACAGCTCACTGCAGTCTTGACCTCCTGGGCTCAAGGGGATCCTCAGCCTCCCAAGTAGCTGGGACCATGGGCAGGCACCATCATGCCCAGCTAGTTTTTTAAATTTTTATTTATTTATTTATTTATTGTATAGATGAGGTCTCACCGTCTTGGTCAGGCTGGTCTCGAACTCCTGGGCTCAAGCTATCCTCCTGTCTTGGCCTCCCAAAGTGCCAGGGTTATAGGCATGAGCCACAGCACCTGGCCAACAATTTTACTTCTTTTGGTGCTGTTTCTTACTGTTGAAAATGAAGCTGCAACAATATATTTGTATGAAAATCTTTTCCTACATTTCTTCTTGTTCCCTTACTACAGATTCTGAAGGAGGATTTATCAGTCAAGAGCTTTAATAGCCCTTGATACGTACTGTCAAATTCTTTAATAGGAACTTCATACCATTTTACATTCTTTCCAGCAGTTCACCAAAAGCTCACCTCACTATAAATTCACCCATTGTCTCCTGAGTAATGTATTCTGCCTAAAATCTTTACATTTTAAATCCATTTTAAAATTCCATTTTAAAGGGCTTAGTACCTTAAGATTTGGTGGGCAGGGTGAGAGAATGATCGAGTGGTTTGATCTGTTCCAATTTTCAAATTGTAATTAATGAAGTTAAGACTCAGAGGTTAGTAATTTTTGTGAGCCCTTGATCTGGTCTTTCTCAGAGGGTGTGGACTTCAGAATCAATTGTCTTCAAGGCCCGGAGAGTGGGTCCTTTCCCAAGTGGGAAAGGAAAGAGAAGGTCGGAGTAAACTCCCAGAAAAGTGGGGCACGATAGCCCAACAACACTTGAATTTCTAACTGGGGTAAGGTGGGGACATAAGGGTGAAGGTGTTAGAAGAGATACTGGAAATAAGGAAAACAGAACTAGTTATTAAAATCCCTGAGGGGTTTGACTAAATGTGGAGACACAGACCGTTCTTCTGCCAGTTCCAGATCCTACAGAAGACCGGGTGCAGTGGTTCCGGCCTGTAATCCCAACACTTTGAGGGGATCACTTGAGCCCAGAAATTCGAGAACTTCCTGGACAACATAGTGAGACCCTATCTCTAAAAAGAATTTTTAAATGTTGAAAGCTAATAAAAAGGTTCCAGAGGCCACAAAGTCATTCTTAAAGTCATTGTGCACTTTGCTTCCTTTGTTGTATGTTTGTTTCCTTTGTAACTGATTTACCACTTTACACACTCAGATTTTTAATTATAGCAGCAATTACTAGATTCAATGACATAAGGTTGCCATTTCTGTCAGTAAAGATTCAATACCAGCTAATTTCATACAGTTCAATTTCATACCTGGGGAATTAATTGTTCTTAATCATTAGGAGTCAACAGTAAAACTTTCTGATGAAAGCGCCTGTAGCAAGGCCTCCACCGAGCTCCCCGCCTGTGGGGTTGTCCACATGTTGGCCAGCAGCGGGCACAGCCTCTCTCCCCTGAGCCCCATAAGGGGAGGTAGGGATACAGTAGTTGGTGTGTTTGTGACAGCAAAGCCACCAGAGGGAGCTCTAGCATTGACTCCTGTATGTTTATGTGTGCGCCACGGATTCAAAGAAAAACAAACATCTAATGACTGCTTGTGTTTTTGAGCACTCCCTGCACAGTCCTAAGGTTTAGACATCATCATATCAATATAATTTCATTGTTAACATGAATTAAGCTTCTTTGTGTCTGTCAGATATTCTTTCATTTCGTGCTTACCACAAGTCTATCAAGATATTATTATTCCCACTTTTACTGATGAGGGAGGAGATTAAGGTTTACAGAAGTTAAGTGATTTTACAAAAGAAGAAATAACACAGGGATTTTATCTACTGTCTCAGCGCCTCCCACCCCCTTCCCACCTCCATCAAAGTTCTCCTTCCTGTCCTCTCTCTTTTTTCTCTTTTCCTACTGGGAATCTAAAGGAGATAAATCCTTGCTTTAAAACTAAGGAAAGAAAGAAAGAAGAATGCATTTTATTTTCTGTAAGTTATTCTTCAATATATTTAACATGTAAGGGAAACCAAAAAAGAAAGGGAAAGGAAATAAGAGGAGAGGGGAAGAGAAAGGGAGAAGAGAAGAGAGAAAAGGCAAGAAGAGGGGAGGGGAGAGGAGAGGAGGAGAGGAAAGGAGAAAGAGAACAGAAGAGAAGAGAAGAGATAGAAAAGAAAAGAAAAAAGAAATAGCTTGGCACGGTGGCTCACGCCTGTAATCCTAGCACTTTGGGAGGCCAAGGTGGGCGGATTACCTGAGGTCAGGAGTTCAAGACCAACCTGGCCAACATGGCGAAAACCCATCTCTACTAAAAATACAAAATTAGCCAGGTGTGGTGGTGCACACCTGTAATCCCAGAAGCTGAGGCAGAAGATTCTTTTGAACCCGAGAGGCGAGGTTGCAGTGAGCCAAGATTGCGGCACTGCACTCCAATCTGGGTGACCGAGCAGGACTCCGCCTCCAAAAAACAGATAGAAAAGAAAAAGGAGGCAGGGCATGGTGGCTGGTGCCTGTAATTCCAGCTACTTGGGAGGCTGAAGTGGGAGAATTGCAACCAGGAGGAGGTTGCAGTGAGCCAGGATCTCGCCACTGCAACCCCGCCTGGGACAGGAAGAGAGACTCCATCTCAATTTAAAAAAAAAGAAAAAAAGAAAAAGAGCTGATGCTCATGTCCATAAAGTCTGAAAATGTTCCAATCCTGCCAGCTACTGCTAAGGGAATACTTCACCTGCAGCACCCCACCTCCCGCCACACATTCCTTAGGCTACTGTTTCTATGACTCCTTTTCCCTCCTCAAGCTTGCCCAAGATGGCTATTTGATCTTGGTTTCACCCTTATTCAAATTCAGAAGTAGGGACAGAGACCAGAGGAAGATGTTAGGAATATCCATAATCCCCAAAGATAGTCACTAGACTTACTCCTTCTTCTTCTTTTTTTTTCACCCAGACTGGAGTACGGTGGTGTGATCTTGGCTCACTGCAACCTCCACCTCTCAGGTTCAAGCAATTCTCCTGCCTTAGCCTCCCCAGTAGCTGGGACTAGAGATGCGTGCCACCACGTTGGGCTAATTTTTTTTAGTAGAGATGGGGTTTGGGGTTTCACTGTGTTAGCCAGGATGATCTCGATCTCCTGACCTCTTGATCTGCCCGCCTTGGCCTCCCAAAGTGCTGGGATTACAGGCGTGAGCCACTGCGCCCAGCCTAGACTTACTTCTACAGCACTTTACAGTATTAGACTAAACTGTGCTCTTAGTATGCACAGATTAAGAGCAAGGAGGGTCAAGGGATACAGCCTCATATTTGCTGGGTGGACTTGGTTAAGTCACTTAGCCTCTTCCATAAACTGTGTGTAATAGGCGGGCACTATAACATACAAAATGTATATAATAGGCTCACTCCTGTAATCCCAGCACTTTGGGAGGCCGAGGTGAGTGGATGGATCACTTGAGCCCAGGAGTTTGAGACAAGGCTGGGCAACATGGTGAAACCCTGGCTCTATAAAAAATACCAGAAATTAGCTGGAGGTGGTGGTGCATGCCTGTAGTCCCAGCTACTTAGGAGGTTGAGGTGGGAGGATCACTTGAACCTGGGAGGTCGAGGCCTCAGTGAGCCATGATCATGCCACTGCACTCCAATCTGGGAGACAGAGTAAGACCCTGTCTCAAAAACAATATGCATGTAGTAAATGTAATCATGTCTACTTCTTAGCATAGCTGTGGAGATTTAATTAGACAATGCATAGAAAAGTACTTAGCCTGGTGTTTGTTGGGAAACTTCAATCAATGTTAACTAATATTATTGTTTTCTTTAATACTCACAATATTTGTCCATTTAGCATAGAACTTGGCACAGACACATGATTTGTAAGCGTGTTTGTGGTTAACAGCAGGCTTCAATTAAAGAGAGGCTAACCAACTTGCCAAAGGTCCACAGCCAGTTTTACAACTACGAAATGTTTTCCAAAATATTTTCAGTTTTTCTGTGAGACTGAGAGATAGTATCTTCAAATAGATTATGAGATGTGCACAGCAATGTCCACCCGCCTTCCACAAGAGCGAATGGCCTTCCAACAGCCATCAGAAAACCCCTGGGGTTGGTGGGTCCAAGAACAAAAACAATGCAGTCACACCCGGACCCTAAATTTAGGAGGGGCCTTAGAGTTGGTTTTATTTAAATATTGTAATGTGACTCTGAGCAAGCAACATTTTCTTTATGCTTTGTATTTTAAAGGATATGGGAAAATTTACTTTGGGGAGCCAGGGCGCTTGGCTAGAAGGGGAAGGAAAAAAGAGAGAAAGGAAAGCGTAGAGGGAAAACTGAGACCTGAGACCCAGGAGACCTCGGGCAAGTGATTTGGACCCTGGGTTCCACTGTCCTTGTTTTCTTTTTTTATTATTTAAATTTAATTATTATTTTTAGTTCTGGGATACACGTGCAGGATGTGCAGATTTGTTACATAGGTGAATGTGTGCCATGGTGGTTTGCTGCACAGATCAACCCATCACCTAGGTATTCAGCCCAGCTTCCACTAGCTTTTTTCCTAAGGCTCTCCCTCCCCCAACCCCACCTTCCGACACACCGGCCCCAGTGTGTGTTGTTCCTCTCCCTGGGTCCATGTGTTCTCATTGCTCCGCTCCCACTTACAGGTGAGAACATGCGGTGTTTGGTTTTCTGTTCCCAAGTTAGTTTGCTGATAAAAATTACTTACCGCTCCATCCATGTCCCTGCAAAGGACATGATCGTGTTCCTTTATATGGCTGCATGGTATTCCATAGTGTATATGTACCACATTTCCTTTATCCAGTCTATCATTGATGGGCATTTGGGTTGATTCCATCCTTATTTGCTTTTTCTTTCTTTCTTTTATTTGTTTTTTTCAAGATGGAGTTTTGCTCTTGTCACCCAGGCTGGAGTGCAGTGGCACAATCTCTGCTTACTGCAACCTCCACCTACCAGATTCAAGCGATACTCTTGCCTCAGCCTCCCAAGTAGCTGGGATTATAGGCATCGCCAACATGTCCAGCTAATTTTTGTATTTTTAGTAGAGAAGGGGTTTCACCATGTTGGCTAGGCTGGTCTCAAATTCCTGACCTCAGGTGATCCACCCACTTCAGCCTGTCAAAGCACTGGGATTATAGGCGTGAGCCACCATGCCCAGCCAATTCCATCCTTATTTTCTTTTTCTTTTTCTTTT
>NW_012101277.1:476417-478113 GCF_000951045.1 Mandrillus leucophaeus | reverse complement strand
GTGCTGGGATTACAGGCGTGAGCCACCGTGCCCAGCCCACGCCCAGCTAATTTTTTTGTATTTTTAGTAGAGATGGGGTTTCACCGTGTTGGTCAGGATGGTCTCGATCTCCTGACCTCGTGATCCACCCACCTTGGCCTCCCAAAGTGCTGGGCTTACAGGTGTGAGCCACCACGCCTGGCCTCCATCCTTATTTTCAAAAGTAGCCACTTGGAGCTGGGCACGATGGCTCACACGTGTAATCCCAGTACATTGGAAGGCCAAGGTGGGTGGATCACTTGAGGTCAGGAGTTCAAGACCGGCCTGGCCAACATGGCAAAACCCCATCTCTACTAAAAATACAAAAATTAGCTGGGTGTGGTGGCACACGCCAAAGGCCTGTGAGTCTATAAACATTTTCTGTCTGCCCTCATCCTGCAGCACTTTCCACACAATCTCTTTTCAATATCACATGATATTTTATATGCTCAGTACCAACTTTAGAGGTCTGTAAGTTGTAAGCTTTTTCTTTTCGGTAACTTTGTTAATATCATTATTAGAAGTCCAGTTCAATAATTACACTAGGTTCAGTTTAAATAAGCAAGCAGCAATATGTCTAAGTGCAGAACTACTGACCAGTGAGGGTGGACAAGAGGGGTTAAATATTCCTGACACTGGGCCAGGGAGAGTTGAAAGTTGCCAATTGTGGCACTGGTAAACTACTGCAAAGAAATTTGGAAGTGTTATCAAGAATTACAATAAGATAGATGCTTTAGGATAATATGTCCTTTGCAAAGAGAAGTATGCCATTTGGGGTCAAAAAAACATTTGATGCACTGTCCAGGTCGCAGAAATCACCAAATCTCAGAAGGAGATGAGACCTTGGATGTCAGACAACCTGACTTCCTTTCCGATCAGGCTTACAGTCCAACAGGTGACCATCGAGCCTCTATGTAAGCATTTCTCCAGAATGGAAGCTTCTTAATTGAAGAAGTTGTCTGGACTGAGTGCAGTGGCTCACACTTGTAATCCCAGCATGTTGGGAGGTGGAGGTGGGTGAACCACTTGAGCCTGGGAGTTCAAGACCAACCTGGCCGACATGGCAAAAACTTGTCTCTACAAGAAATACAAAAATTAGCCAGGCATGGTGGCATGTACCTGTAATCTTAGCAACTCGAGAGGCTGAGGTGGGAGGATTCCCTGAGCCCAGGAGGTCAAGGCTGAAGTGAGCTGTGATTATGCTACTGCATTCCAGCCTGGGTGACAGAGTGAGATCCTGTCTCAAACAAAACAAAACAAAAAAAAGGTGTCTAGGGCATGTTTAGGACTATGCACTTTTGGATTAAGAATACATTTGTTTCCCTGTAGTTTTAGCCCATTGACCCAGTTTCTGATTTGAAGAACAAAACAACACATTCTTCTCTTTTCAGACCCGTGACTATCTTGCTCTTCTCTGGGTCACTGTCCCTCATAAAATGTGATGAAAGCAAAGGTTCAGGGTCAATGCTGTCGAAATTGAGATGAGCATTGGCCTTAGCAAATGGAGAGATCAATCCTGACAAGAGCAAAGTCTGTAGATTGAAATGTGGTTTTTTGTGGGGGTTTTTTTTTAGGTTGAGTTTCGCTCATGTTGCCTAGGCTGGAGTGCAGTGGCGCAATCTCGGCTCACTGCAACCTTTGCCTCCTGGGTTCAAGCAATTCTCCTGCTTCAGCCTCC
>NW_012101277.1:468097-475167 GCF_000951045.1 Mandrillus leucophaeus | reverse complement strand
GTCAGGTGTGGTGGTTCATGCCTGTAATCCCAGAACTTTGGGAGGCCAACGTAGGAGGATCACTTGAAGCACGAGTTTGAGACCAGCCTGGGCAACATAGAGAGATCTATTAGAGAAAAAAGTCTCCCCCTCAAAATAGATTACTGAGTCTTCAGGATACACTTCTGCATAGTGTGGGTCATCAAAGAAGCAGAAGCCAAGATGGGATTGGACAGGAGAGAGATTTACTGTGGGAATGTCTGTGAAGGATAAAGGGGAGGGAGCCAGAGAAAGAGAAAAACCTTCCCACAGCCACACAGAGCTGACACCTGTGAAGAGAGAGGGGAAGGTGAGAGACTGGGTGGAAAGAGTCTGAGGGTGCAGCACAGTTCTAAAAACTCCTTGAGTAGGGAGTTCTTTGGCTAGGGGAGTGGAAAGGATCTCACTCTGTCACCCAGGCTGGAGTGCAGTGGCCGTGATCATGGCTCACTACAGCCTCAGCCTCCGGTGCTCAGGTCCCACCTCAACCTCTTCAGGTGCTCAGGTCCCACCTCAGCCTCTTCAGTACCTGGGACTGCAGGCATACACACCACGCCCAGCTAATTTTTTGGTATTTTTTTGTGGAGATGAGGTCTCACCATGTTGCCCAGGTTGGTCTCAAATTCTTTGGGCTCAAGAGATCCTCCCACCTCAGCCTCTCAAAGTGCTGGGATTACAGGAGTGTAATCCTGCATCTGGCCGAGTGGGGGGTTCTATAAAAGAGCCTGCCCCTGCCCATTAAAGGAGTCCTGCCTTTTGCAGGAATGGGCCTCCATGAATACCCTCTCCTTGCTCAGTCAGGCTGGGTGCAGCCTGTAGGAAGTGTGGGCTTCAAGAAAGTGGGTCCAGGGATCTGCAGCCAGGGCCATCAGTCAGTTATGCTCCCCACAGCAGAAGAGCTGAGCAGTGGGGACTCACAGCTGCCACAGTTCACCTCTGTGTCACAGGTCTACTTTTCCATGCAGATTGGGGAGCAGCTCCTCTTCTCTTCCTGAGGGGAAAGTCCTATTGCTGCAGTTGGTCTCAGGGGCACAGTTAGTATTCGTTTTCTCCTTCCATCCCTGCCCCCGGCCCCCCTTTTTTTTCACTTTATTTGTTTATTTATTTATTTATTTTTTGCGACAAGTCTTGCTCTGTCGCCCAGGCTGGAGTGCAGTGGCTCCATCTCAGCTCACTGCAACCTCTGCCTCCCGGGTTCAAGCGATTCTTCTGCCTCAGCCTCCCAAGTAGCTGGGAGTACAGGCGCCCGCCACCATGCCTGGCTAATTTTTGTGTTTTTAGTACAGACGGAGTTTTGCCATGTTGGCCAGGCTGATCTTGACCTCCTGACCTCAGGTGATCCACCCACCTCGGCCTCCCAAAGTGCCAGGATTACAAGTGTGACCCACAAAAGTGCTCAGCTTTCCCTGCCCATCTTAAATTCCCTTCCCCTTAGAATCTCACCTTGGCAGTTCTCAGTGCTTATCTTGTTATGTGACCCAAACTGTCACTCCTGAGAGCCTGAGTTCCTGGCAATCACACTGTTTTGAGACTGGGGGTTGCTATGAATGTCCATACACAGTTACAGTGGGGCAAGGAAGTACCGGGAGGTGCCCAACTGGGTCACGTGGGTTCCACATAAATTCTTCCCTGACCCCATGTGTAAGTACAGCCCTACATCTTGCTGCTAGTAATTGACCAGAGTCAATTACTCCTGCCACAATGGTGACTCTTCTCACCTGTCGGTCTCACAGGAGTTCATAGCACCCTGGCAATAACTACAGCTTGCAATTCCATGTTCCCTGGCAAAAGTGTACCCCCTTTGGACCTCCAATTCTGCACAGCCTAGAGTTGTAGGGATGGGAAGCACAGAATCCCCCAGTGAGTCACTGGGAGTGATGGTAGGTAAGGCCGCTCTTGCTTCCATCCCTTGGTTCCCAGATCCATTTATTCTTTCTATGGGGAACACAGCACCACAGAGACATCTCTGATTTAATGCATGTTCCTCATCCTGAAGATGGAACTCTGTATTTGCATAGTGTTGCCTCTGAGCTGGTACTTTAGTTATCTTTAGAAGCCATGCTATTGCATCCAGCTGCTTCTGGATGGTGTGATGTGTGATATGACCAGTGGATCCCATGGTCACGAGTCCACTCCTGTACCCCCTTTATTATAATTGGGTCCCCTGGTCAGATGCTACGTCATAAGTGATTTCATACCTATGGATCAGGCATTGTATAAGACCCCAGACAGTCATGCTGGCTGAGGCATTTTGGGCAGAAAGTCAAACACATACTCAGAATATATATCTATCCCTTTAAGGATCAACCACTGGCCCTCCGGGATGGAGGGTGCCCAATGTAGTAGGCTTGTCAAAAAGCAACCAGTTCTCTTGCTCAAGGAATAGTGCCATATTGAGGGCCTGTTGTTAGTCTGTTTTGCTGACAGTTGGACATTCAAAGTCAGCAGTAGCTAAATCGGCCTTGATACGTGAGAGTTCATACATTGGGATGATGTCTGGGCTCCATTTACGCCACCATGGCTGCTCCATTCATGTGCCCATGATGCCTGTTGTGGAGTGGCTGATGATGAAGATTGGCTAATGTCACCTGGCTAAGTAATTCTGCCTACTTGGTTGATTGGTACCTTTTCCATGGGAGATGCTTTCTGGTGGTTGTTAACATGTGAAACAAAAATTTTCATACTCAATGGTCATTCAAATATGTCTAGCCGCATGCCTCTATTCCTACTTTATGACTTGGTGGATCTGACAGAAGCCAGTTCATAGTGGGCAGTTCTGGGGGTGTGGTTACTTATAACCATAGTCAAGTATTCTCTCTGTCAGAGCCCAGTAAAATGTGAGAAAAGGGCTGGCGTAACTCAAGGAATCAAGTCAATTTAGACCCTATGTCCAATAATCCTTGAAATGACTGAGTATTCCCCTTTCTCTATTTCATAATCACCTGAGTAAATGGCCAGAGGTCTCTCTGAGGAATGGCTGCAAGAATTATTACAGTAGATATTTGCTGCAGTATGGCAGGCTCCTTCTCCCTAGGGACCTGGCCACCCCTTCAGTCAATGGGTTACAGATCTGAAAACTGGCTCGAGTATGGGAACATTGAAGGGATGTGGCTTCTGACTGGAGTGATCTCCCTCAGCCTCCTTCCCCTCCCTTCCTGACGTTTTCTAGTGTCAGTATAATGCTGCACCCTCTTGGCTCCCTTTTACTCCTAGGGACGGCATGCTCTACTGTCTCACAGCTCCCTTCAGGTCCAGCCCTCTGGCTGCAGCCTGACCTTGCTAGTCATTCTGGTGATTGTGGCTGCCTGGCTCCTGACTCTTAAGTGCCACCACCTGGCCTCTATTACTCTGGGGTCTCATATTCCCACAGATATTAATAAGTCCAGCTCTGCCACTGCCACTTCTGCCATCGGCGCTGACCTGCAGAGGAGGGCCCCCACTGCTTAGTGATACTGGTGCCTCTCTCAAGTCCTGAAGGTGTTGGTGAACAGCATGTCCTCTGGGTCCTTGTGGGTCCGTTTTCCTCAGCTTCTTCATTCTTTTCTCTGCCATCTGCCAGGGCAACTCAAGCATTTCCACTTTGCTCAGCATGGCCTAACATTGCAGTAGGCTTCTAAGAGCCACGTTAGCGTGAGTTTCACTCATCCTCTGGGGTCCTTTTCAGGGGCCTGTGTCCCCCCCTAGAATTGTCCCCTAGTCAAGGAAGTCTTGCTTTTCTAGTCTTATTTTCTGGCCTCCTTGACCAAGTACTCTCAAATCTGATTCCAAAGTTTTCCACTGGTTCCTGCTAGCTAATTCTTATAGGTCCTTTGATATATAATCTCTTTTCTCCCTATTAGGCCCAGCCCATCCCTGTCTTGATTATACTGGGTTTGTTTATTGGCTTGGGAGACAGTAGAGGAATTGGAGGCAGCTCCTGAGAGGGCAACCTATTGCCTTGCTAGAGAGGGACGCATTTTCTTGGCCACAGCCTCCCATCAGGTCCCCTGAAGCCGGCCTGTGAAAGTGGTAGTTCTTACTATGAAATGATGGGCCAGCCTGGCAGACCTGGAGGGTTCAGAGGGCTCTGCCAAGTCAACATCCTGATGGGCATGCATTCAGATGCCCCCATCCTGTGTTTCAGAGTCCCAGATTCCTCCAAACAGGGCCCTGACCTTAGTGTAACTGACTTGCTTTAGCTGAGCATTTAGGCATCTCTAGAGCTCTAGGACTACCAGATCCTCAGTCTGTTGCTCAGCTGTGGCAGTTCTTTTACTGCAGGAGAGGAGGGCCCTTTTTAAAGCTACCAAACAGGTTCTCTAGCTCTCACAGTCTCTATTGCTTGTTATCACTTGGTAGGATGTCAGTACAACTTAGCAGTAATCAGTCAACTCTGCTCTCCCTGTAGCTATCATTCCCCCACCACCATAGCTCTCCGATGCCTGGAACTCTGCACCTGCACTGCATTCTCCTCCACCAGGACATCTTCCCGAACCACCACAAATGAAATCTATAGCAGTTGTGCCACCACCTTGTGCGAGGGACTATCCACACCCCACATGTCATTCAGGGTAGCATCCTCTTAGCCTACTGAGCAATGAGGGAGCCAGTCTCCAAACCCCATCTTATTCTTGTTTTCTCAGACCACTGCTGACATTACTTGGGTTAGTTTGAGTTATTTGAGAAGCAGAAGCTAAGATGGGATTGGATGTGCAGGAAACTCCTTGGGGAATACTTGTGCAGGAAAAAGGAGAGGGAACCGAAATAGGCAAGAAGAGCATTCAGACGCAATGCAGGTCTGACCTCTGTGAGGGACATGGGGAAGGAAGGAGGATCTGATAGGAAACTCTCGGGCTGCAGTCACAAGAACTGCTCAGCCTGGTTGATGGGGCATCCTTGAGCCAAAGTCTGCCATTTAAAGAGTCTGTATTAGTAAAGAATGAGTCTGTATTAGCACAGAATGAATCTGTATTAGTTGTGCCCTGCTTGCTCAGTCATTGGCTAGCAGCAGCTTGTAGCAAGAGCATTCTGTAAATAAGATGGGGGTGGGTCCAGAGGTCTGCAGCTGCAGCCATCAGTCAATTATGCTCCCCGCAGCAGGAGAGCTGAGGGATGCATTTTCATGGCCACAACCTCCCACCAGGTCCCTTGAAGCCTATTATATCACTATTGTTTGTGTATCTTGTGAGTCATAGAATAAGGAAGCTGGATCTAACCTCAGAGATGATTTCATGTGATGTCTTCATTTTAATGATGAAGGAAGAGAGAATTGGAAATTTAAAACAAACTTTCCCAAGGCACATGCATTTTGGATTGGACCTTTTTACTTTGTGTGAAGATATTCCACGCACTGCTGCACATTTGGCATTTCTGGCCCCAGGGACTTAGATGCCATTGTCCCCCCCCGATCTCCTGAATCATGAAAATAAAATTGCTCCCCAACCACCTCATTTCTAAAAGCTCCCTGGAGGCAATACAGTCCCAAGTAGTACCACTGAACAGCTCATTGATCGCAGTCAGAATTAATATCCAGACAAGACCCCTGTATAATGCACTTCCATAACTTCAAGAGAGCCACTAAAACAAAAAATGCCTCAGCCTCAGGGAGTCACAACCATTCCTGCTTCAGAGAGTACTCTGCACTTCTTTAGCATTTATCTTTTTTTTTTTGAGATGGAGTCTCACTACGTCACCCAGGCTGGAGTGCAGTTGCATCAGCTCACTGAAACTTCCACCTCCTGGGTTCAAACGGTTCTTGTGTCTCAACCTTCCGAGTAGCTGGGATTACAGGCGAGCACCACCACGCCTGGCTAATTTTTGTATTTGTATACAAATACAATGTTGGCCAGGTTGGTCTCAAAGTCTTGACCTCAAGTGATCCACCCATCTCAGCCTCCCAAATTGCTGGGATTACAGGCCTGAGCCACTGTGCATGACCCATAGTATTTTTATTTATTTATTTATTTATTTAGAGACAGAGTCTTGCTGTTGCCCAGGCTGGAATGCAATCTTGGCTCACTGCACCCTCCGCCTCCCGGGTTCAAGAGATTCTTCTGCCTCAGCCTCTTGGATGGCTGGGACTATAGGCGCGCACCACCAAGCCCGGCTAATTTTAGTATTTTTGGTAGAGACAGGGTTTTGCCACGTTGGCCAGCCAGGTCTCAAACTCCTGACCTCGAGTTATCTGCCCACTTTGGCCTCCCAAAGTGCTGGGATTACAGGTGTGAGCCACTGTGCCTGAGTACCCATAGCATTTATCTTACATATATAAGCTCCTTTGACATCGTGGTTAGGAGACCCACTGTAGGCAATTTGGTCATAGTTCAAATTGCCTTCCTAGTATCTTCATATGAGTGAATGAAATGCACTTCAGCACCAAACCATTGCTTTTCCATTCTTTCCGAAACTGCTCTTTCATGTCTTTACCCCCATCTTTCCCTTCTAAATAAATAATGCTTCTCTGCAGCTAGTTGTTCAAGCTAAAAGCTGGGGAAACTTCCTCTATTCTTCTGGGTGTTTAAATTTTATTTATCTATTTATTTATTTTATTTTTGAGGCAGGGTCTCTCTATGTTGCTCAGGATGGAGTGCAATGGCATGATCACGGCTCACTGCAGCCTCGACCTCCTGGGCTCAAGTCATTCTCCCACATCAGCCTCCCAAGGAGCTAGGACTACAGGTGTATGCCACCACACCTGGCTAATGTTTTTTAAAAATATATTTTGTAGAGACAGGGTTTCACTTTGTTCCCCATGCTGGTCTTGAACTCCTGGGCTCAAGTGATCCTCCTACCTTGGCCTCACAAAGTATTGGGATTACAGGCATGAGCCTCTGTGACCAGCCCAATTCTTCTCTTTTTCTTACACCCCAAATCCAATCCATGATCAAATTCAATTGTCTTTGTCTCCAAAATCTAACCAATGTCTATCTACTTCTCTCTATGCCCACAGCTATTGCATGTCCAAGCCACCATCATCTCACTTATACCAATATAACAGCCTCCTGTCTATGTTTCTATGTTCTCTGCTTCCTTTACAATATAGCAGCCAGATAATATATTTTTTCTTTTCTTTT
>NW_012101277.1:466519-468047 GCF_000951045.1 Mandrillus leucophaeus | reverse complement strand
TTTTTTTGGAGATAGAGCTTCATTCTTGTTGCCCAGGCTGGAGTGCAATGGCATGATCTCAGCTCACTGCAACCTCCGCCTCCCAGGTTCCAGTGATTATCCTGCCTCAGTCTCCCAAGTAGCTGGGATTACAGGCACCTGCCACCATGCCCAGCTACATTTTTTTTGTATTTTTAGTAGAGACAGGGTTTCACCATGTTGGCCAGGCTGGTCTCGACCACCTGACCTCAGGTGATCCACCCGCCTCGGCCTCCCAAATTGCTGGGATTACAGGCATGAGCCACCACATCCGGCCAGAATATTTTCTTAAATGTAAATCAGATTACATCTGATGTTAAAATCCCTACTTCCCTAAAATAAAATCCACGTGCTTTACCAAGCCTTAGAAGGCCCTCATGATCTAGCCCCTGCCTACCTTGCTGATGTTGGCTCATGCCCCTGCCCTGCTCAATCACTATATACCGCCAGCTCTGCTGACTCTTGCTCTGTCCCTTAAATACACCAGTCCTGAGATCCATTGCTGTTCATTCTGCCTGGAATATCCTCCCACATCCTCTCTAAACTGGCTCCTTGATTCAGGTCTCAGTTCAAATGTCATCTCTCAATGAGGACTTCCTTGACCACCCAAACTAAAGCAGCCTCCACACTACCACATCCTCTAACATATTACATACTCTGTTTAGTTTCTTCTTACCACTTACCACTATGCAACATCATTTTATTTATTTCTTTTCTCCCCCATCTAGAATATAAGTTTCATCAGCAAAGGGGCTACATCTGTTTTGCTCACGGCTGCATCCCTAGCACCCACCCCAGCTGGGCATAGAGTGGGTTCTCAACAATGTGTGTGTTACATGAATGAATAGTACCTTTGATGTACGTGGTCCCCTTATAGCTAATGTCATTGTAGATTTTGATCACTGACATCAATCTTTTGGCTTTCAATATACAGTATCCCAAATATTGGGATTTGTTGTTCTATACACTGTCAGTTGTAAGTATTGACTTCAACTGTCAACTGATAGACAATATTTGCTGGTCAACAATGGAGTCTGCATAATTTCTAAAGAGAATCTTTATAAACAAGAAGCCAAGGGGCCCTTGCCCTCTGAAAACTACTATACTAACTTTATTGGATTGGGGACTGATTCTTCTTTGTTAGCCCCCTAAATTCAGTAAAGTCCTCCTCTCCCTGACGCATTTCTTTTCTTTCTTTCTTTTTTTATTGTATTTATTTATTTATTTATTTATTTTTGAGATGGAGTTTCACTCTTGTTGCCCAGGCTGGAGTGCAATGGCACGATCTCAGCTCACCACAACCTCTACCTCCCGGGTTCAAGCTATTCTCCTGCCTCAGCCTCCCGAGTAGCTAGGATTACAGGCATGCGCTACTACACCTGGCTAATTTTGTATTTTTAGTAGCAATGGGGTTTCTCCATGTTGGTCAGGCTGGTCTCAAACTTCCGACCTCAGGTGATCTGCCCGCCTTGGCCTCCCAAAGCGCTGGGATTACAGGCATGAGCCACCA
>NW_012101277.1:449399-461199 GCF_000951045.1 Mandrillus leucophaeus | reverse complement strand
TTATTATGCATGCCTGTCCGTGTCTGCCCTAAGGGGCAGGGTTTCTAGATTCCTAAAACTCTGAGGTGGTGTTTTTGTTGTTGCCAGGTGGGGACCAAGGGCAAAAAACAATTGTTGAAGCGATTAGGTCCAGATTAAGTATAGCTTTATGGGCAAGGCTGAGACCTTGAATCCTATCCTCTGGCAGATCAGCAAACGCCGAGGTTCACTGAGGCCAGGGATAATTGATTCTCTTGCTACTGGTGGAGGAAGTAAAGGAGCAGCTGGGGGTTGCAACTGTTGGGGTGGATCAATTTCAAAAGACGCCTGGTCAGAGGAAACCTGTTGCAGGAGCCAGGCTGGGAGACAAAGGCGTGGGTGACCACAGCAATGCCCCAAGGGAGGACCTGGGTGACATTTTGCCTGAACATAAGAGGGTGATAGTTACACCCTGGTTCCTGGCCCTGCCTTTATCAGTCACAGTTACAGCAGCAACTCTCTTGCCTGAACAAGTACAGATACAAAGAAATGGAAGGAATCTCCTACCTGTGGGTCACAAACAAATACCATACCCATCTTCTCCTCTGCTTCCTGGGCACACAGCTACGTTCTCTTCCCCAGCCTCCCTTCCGTTAAGTGTGGCCAGTGACTGTGTTCCAACCAATGAAATGTGAGTGGAAATGCTGCTGGCCACTCTCAGCCCTGGCCCCTCAGACCTCTCGTGCACAATCGTTATTCTCTCTCCTTTCCACCTACTGAACAGAGACATCTTTGGGAAGCTAACAGTGTCACAGCCATGGGTTGGAAGGAGCCTGGCCCTGAGTGACGTCTCAGCCACAGCGGGCTACAGCATGAAGGCTAGGATTTTGGGATTCCCTACAACAGTTGACATGCCCTGAATAATAAACTCTGGAACTGCAACTGCTAATGTCCCGCTCCCTGATAGAGTCTCACAAGTCCCACTGTCGGAGCTACCGGCCTGGGAGATGTGACTCCACACACCAGAGCTGCCTCTGCAGAGCATGCACTGCTGGGCTGTGGGGTGTCCACATCTGTCCCTGCTGCCCAGGCAGGAGTAATGGGAGACACAGCCTTTCCACCGGGCAGGGTGAAGCTACTGCTCTTGTTCTATCTCGAGTTGGAGGCTGGATAGAAGAGAGTGTTTGCGTAGATCCCCATGCCTTTCTCCTCACATCCTGAGGCATGCATGTGTCCATGGTGTCTGTTTCCTTGTTTGGTTTTTATTTGTTTGGTTTTTGTTTTTTTGAGATGGAGTCTCACTCTGTTGCCCAGGCTGGAGTGCAATGGTGCGATCGTGGCTCACTGCCACCTCTGCCTCCTGGGTTCAAGTGATTTTCCTGCCTCAGCCTCCTAAGAAGCTGGGATCACAGGCATGGACCACCACACCCAGCTAATTTTTGTATTTTTAGTAGAGACAGAGGTTTCACCATGTTGGCCAGGCTGGTCTCGAACTCCTGACCTCAGGTGATCCACCTGCCTTGGCCTCCGAAAGAGCTGGGATTACAGGAGTGAGCCACCACGCCTGGCTGCTTGTTTGGTTTTTTAAACTTGTGTGTGTGTGTATGTGGTAAAACATACGTATATCAGCAAATTGTCTATTTGAACCATTTGCTTGCTTTTCCTCTATTACAACAGAGTCCTTGGTAAGGATCATTCATCTTCATTCAAGTTGGGTGGGGCCATTTCCTGCAGCTCCCTTTCCTCACGTCCCCAACACACCATGTGGTGGCAATTCCTTCTTCCCCTTCCTCTGTCTCCGGAACAGTCGCTGGACTCCACCCCAGTAGGGGCTGTAGTCAGGCACTTCCCAGTCTGTTTGGTGGGGTTCTAGTCTACTGAAAATTTCCAGAGGAGCCTTTTTCTCATTCACCCACCAACCCCAACCCTAAGGTGTAATGAGCCTTTTCTGAGTTCACTTTTTTTTTTTTCTGTCACGCAGGCTGGAGTGCAGTGGTGCGATCTTGGCTCACTGCAAGCTCCGCCTCCCGGGTTCAAGCAATTCTCCTGCCTCAGCCTCCCGAGTAGCTGGGACTACAGGCGCCCGCCACCATACCCAACTAACTTTATTTTGTATTTTTAGTAGAGAGGAGTTTCACTATGTTAGCTAGGACGGTCTCGATCTCCTGACCTCGTGATCTGCCTGCCTCAGCCTCCCAAAATGCTGGGATTACAGGTGTGAGCCACCGCGCCCGGCCAATTTCTGTTTTGTTTTAGTAGAGACACGGTTTCACCATGTTAGCCAGGCTGGTCTCGAACTCCTGACCTTGTGATCCACCTGCCTCGGCCTCCCAAAGTGTTGGGATTACAGGCGTAAGCCACTATGCCTGGCCATGAGTTCAGTTTTAATTGCCATCCTCTCACTGAAGTAGCCAGGTCAACTAGGGAGTCTCAAAGTAGTATGAGAAAATTTGGAGAGGACTAAGCTTGGCTGCAAGAAGAGGTTTTGGTTGGGCCAAGTGTAAACCCACTCAAGTGCTCAGTGACCCAGACATACAAATGTGTGTGTAAATGGCAGCTTCTCTCTCGCCTCTCCCCGACTGATACTCTCTTGCAGAAAAGCCATCCTTTGCTGTAACTATTGGAACCCCTAGAGCTTATCTGGGCCAGAGCTCTTTGCACAAGTTAGAAAAAAGCCGCCGCTCTGTCTGACACAGCCCTGTCCTGCAGCCTCAGCTTGGCTGGTAGAGGGCAGGCTGGATTTCAGCCTCTTCTTGGCCTCCAGCCAGCTGCTTTGTGCAATGCACCAACTCCACACCTGTGGTGTTGGCCCCTTCCCACTTGGCTGCTAAAATCTCTCCCGAACGTTGCCATGAGTTACAACCAGTTCCTCCCAGCTCCATCTCATCACTGTCAACCTTGGGGATCTTAGGGTGACCAGAGGTGATTTTTAGTTACACTGTCCCAAATGGAATTCTGTGGGCTGATCCAAGAATACAAGTATCTTAACGTCATTATTCTTATGAGGAAATGTATTCCTAGGTCTTTTCAAGTAAGCAACTTAAAAATACATCTTTAGGCTGGGTGCAGTGGCTCATGCCTGTAATCCCGGCACCTTGGGAGGCCGGGGCGGGCAGATCACTTGAGGTTGGGAGTTCAAGACCAGCCTGACCAACATGGAGAAACCCTGTTTCTACTAAAAATATAAAATTAGCCAGGTGTAGTGGCACATGCCTGTAATCCCAGCTACTCGGGAAGCTGAGGCAGAAGAGTCGCTTAAATCGGGGAGGTGGAGGTTGCAGTGAGCCAAGACTGTGCCACTGCACTCCAGCCTGGGTAGCAAGAGTGAAACTCTGTCTCAAACAACAATAACAACAACAACAACAAAACATCTTTAGGGGACAAACTGCCCACTAAAAATACCAGGTCTGCCTGTAATGTATTTGCCTTTCTTCTCCTCACCCCTTAAGCTTGTGAACAACTGTGGCTCACTCAACCTTCCGCCTTGGCTGGTTCAGATTTGACCTTGGCTGTCTCAGACTTCGGCCTATAAAGTGCACAAACTTTAGAGAATAGATTTCTGGATGTACTATTTTCTTTGAGACCTGAACCTCAAGCAAAGGGTGTGTCATTGTAAATGAATGATTTAATGAAAAAGTGGGCCGATGCTGATTATACAGATTTCTTCTCTTGGAATGCTTATTCTGGTGCTGTCCTAAAACTGATGTTTCGCAGCTGATGGATTAGGAGGACGGATGTTTTCGCTTGGCCTTCTCTCCTTTATATTTCTCATCTGGGCATAATAATAATAATATCAAGGGACAAACAGAGTTGAACTCAACACCAACACTTGACCCCGTTTCTGATTTATGAATTCTCCCTCTGACCATGCAGTGTGAGGAGAAGGCTGCCTCTGAAATGTGTTTTGCATTTTAATATTTTTTCATACTGGCCTCCTTCTTTGTCAAGCCACTGTGTGTGCAGCTGGCTTAACTTGCTGACTAGAAAATTGAAATATGCTTCTATCCAGCAGCCAAAAACAAAGGGAAAAATTGTCTTTCTAGGAGCTATGTAGCTGCCTGCGTTTCCCCCACCCCATCCCTCCTATCGTATATGAACAATCCCCACAAGAATCTAAGCTGCTTTTGGATTAATGTCAGCTGCAGCATTTCTCACGAGGTTCTTGGGTAGCACTGAAAACGTGAGGGTTCTGTCATCTCAGCGTGGCTCTGTGAAATGTCCTACCCTGCTCCAGAGGACGAACTGGAGACCCTTCTTAATCTTGGGGGACTCAAGTCATCTGGCAAGCCAGATTTTGGGTTAAAAAGTGTCTAGAGGCCGGGCACGCTGGCTTATGCCTGTAATTCCAGCACTTTGGGAGGCCGAGATGGGTGGAACACCTGAGGTCAGGAGTTTGAGACCAGCCTGGTCAACATGGTGAAACCCCATCTCTACTAAAAATACAAAAATTAGCCGAGCGTGGTTGCGGGTGTCTGTAATCCCAGCTACTTGGGAGGTTGAGGCAGGAGAATCGCTTGAACCCAGGAGGTGGAGGTTGCAGTGAGCTGAGATCACGCCATTGCACTCCAACCTGGGCAACAAGAGCAAAACTCCATCTCAAAAAAATAAAAATAAAAACAAAAATAAAAGAATGATAGTTTGTCTCCAAGCTTGTCCAGGTTGGTGCATTATAAATGACATACTGCAGATGCCAGGCCCTTAGACAAAGAAGAGGTGCTGTTGCTTTTTCAGGACATGGGCTTCAGAGAATCGTGAGGCTACCTGGCCACAGGAAACGAGAACATGATCCTCACACCCACACCAGTGAGCACAATCGGAAGCCTTGTTATGACCTGGCAGCGAAGGAGAAAGTGGGTTCAGTGAGATCTGTCTGGAGATGCACTGGGCTGGGCTGAGGCTTCAGCACACATGAGCTTCCTGATCATTTGGCATTCTCCTTTGTATTTTTTTTCTTTAAGACACCTGTGTTTTTTGGCTGCCATGGGGGTGGGAGGAAGCCAAGCTTGGCAGCCTCTTCTGATCTGGTGTTAACAGCACCATACAGTAATTTCCAGCAATTATCTCCCTATCGTAAAAGTTCTGTGGAGAGATTTGTGACATTTTTTTTTTTGTGCTATTCCAACGTATACATTTAAATGGGGAACAAATTCTGTCCATATGGTGTCTCCTCTCTCTTCCCAGGTTCCCAAGTGCTTGGCCATGCCCAGCCATGAGTGGCTGCATACACAAAGTAAGGCTTGCTGGTCTAGACAGTGCGGGCAAGCAGTGATTTTGGGATTCTGCTGGTGCCAGAATCACTTACTTTATTCTCTTCTTTCTGATAGCTGGAGGACAAAGGGCCTTCCACCAAGCCTAGAATTCATAGGTTATGACATTCATAAGCTACTCCTTACCTGAGATTAGGCCTAGTTACCTGGTTAATTATTCTCGTGGCTCCATGAACCTTGCCTTCATGGCACCGATCACAGTTTGTAATTGTAGATTTGTGTGTGTGTGATTATTTATGTCTTCTTATTAGACTATGCTATGGGCTGAATCGTGTCCCCTCAAAATTTATATGTTGAAACCCAATGTAGATAATTCGGGAGATTAATCTTCGGGAGATAATTTGATTTAGATGAGGCCATGAGACTGGGGACCTTCATGATAGGATTAGTGCCCTTGTAAGATGAGACACCAGAGAGCTTGCTGTCGCCGGCATGTTCTGTCTCCCTCTTTGTCTTGCCATGTAAAGACACAGTGAGAAGGTGGCCTTCTGCCAGCCGGGAGGAAAGCCCTTACGAGAACTTGACCATGCTGGTACCCTGATCTTGGACTTTCAGCCTCCAGAGCTGGGAGACAATAACTTTCTGTTATTTAAGCCACCCAGTGTATGGTATTTTGTTATGGCAACCTGAGCAGATGAATGCAGACAGTAAACTTTATGAGAACACAAGCCACATCTGTTCTACATATCACTGAACCCCAGCACCAAGCATAGAGCTTGGCATATGGTTGGGGCCCCATAAATATTTACTAAGTGAATGAAAGAGTGAATGAATGTACGAACGAAGCTTGAATAAATCACAGAAAGTAAGTTTACTGCCTTCACTTAATAGATGAAGAAACAGAGGTTACATTTCCAACTTGTCCAAGTCTATGAAGCTTGTTATTTTGTTTCACATGTATAAAGACAGATTGAATGTGTCAATTCCAAACCATTAATTGGACATCCATTTTTGTTATGTTAGAGAATTCAAAGATCAATAAAATGCAATTTCTTTTTAAAAATTTTTTAAGGGACAGTGCTTCCCTCTGTCACCTAGACTGGTCTCAAACTCCTGACCTCAAGTGATCCTCTTGCCTCGGTCTCCCAAAGCACTGAGATTATAAGCATGAGCCACTGTACCCAGCCCAAAATGCAATTCCTATTTTTAAAAAGCTTTCATCTTGCCAGGTATGGTGGCTCATGCCTGTAATTTCACCACTTTGGAAGGATGAGGTGGGAGGATCACTTGAGACCAGTTTGAGCAACTTAGTGAGACCCAGTTAGCTGGGCATGGTGTTGTGCCTCTGTAGTCCTAGCTGAGGCTGAGGTGGGAGGATGACTTGAGCTTAGGAGGTCAAGGATGCAGTGAGCTGTTATGCCACTGCACTCCAGCCTGGGTGACAGAGTGAGACCCTTTCTTAAAAACAAACAAACAAACAAACACACCTTTCATCTAAACAGCAGTTTAGCCAGTTAAGATAAACAATAATGACTATTCATTAAGTGCTTACTAATACATTATTTTATTTCATGTTTACAGCAATCCTATGGAATAGATCATATTATCCCCATTTAACAGATATGAAAAGGCAAACTCAGAGGTAGTGTTGCTAAATTGTATTACGCTTTTACCAGGTGCCAAAATTGTTCTACATGTTTTACCTCCATTTATAAATTCACTGAATGCCCCAGGCTTGACTAGGGAAGGATCTACTTCCAAGCTTGGTCATGTGTATTTATTGGACTCAGGTCCTCATTGGCTGTTGGACAGAGACAGTTCCTTGCTATTTGGGCCTCTCCGAAGCAGCCTTCACAACATGGCAGTTTGCTTTCCCTGGAGGAAGGACAGAGAAAGATTGAAGTTTAAGTCTTTGTAACCTAATCTCGGTAATGACTTTTCATATCACTATGGCCATTTTCCATTCATTAGAAGCAAGTCACTAGATCCAGCCCCCACTCAAAAGTAGGGATTAGGGTGTCAACAACCAGGAGTCAGGGATCACAGGTCACCTCACAGGCTGCCCACGACAGCAAGGTTACTTTAATAATTCAAAATCAATCTGTGTAATTTGTCATATTAATAGTACAAAGGAGAAAAATATGATCACCTCAATAGATATTAAAAATGTGGGCCAGGCATGGTGGCTTACTCCTGTAATCCTAGCACTTTGGGAGGCCAAGGTGGGCGGATCACTTGAGGTCAGGAGTTCAAGACTAACCTGGCCAACACCGTGAAACCCTGCCTCTACTAAAAAAAATACAAAAATTAGTTGGGCCTGGTGGCTGGCACCTGTAATCCTAGCTACTCGGGAGCCTGAGGCAGGAGAATGACTTGAACCTGGGAGATGGAGGTTGCAGTGAGCCAAGATCATGCTGTTGCACTCCAGCCTGGGCAACAGAGTGAGACTCCGTCTCAAAAAAAGAAAAAAAAGTTTGATAACATTTAATATCCACTGATGATAAAAATCCTTAGCAAACTAGAAATGGGAGGAATTGTTCTTATTCTGATAAAGACATACAGTAGATTGCACTTCTTCACCCTTCCTGTTTCACACCTTTTGCTATACAATTTTGCAATGCCCTCAATCATGGGCAAAGTTACCCTTGACTCTGGACTCAGGCATATGACTTGCTTTGGCGAATGGGATATTGGCAGATGTGATGCAAGTAAAACTTTGAAATGAGCTTGCCTACTGGGTTTGCTCTTTTGTTCTTCTCCTTTTTTTTTTTTTTTTTTTTTGAGACGGAGTCTTGCTCTGTCCCCAGGCTGGAGTGCAGATCTCAGCTCACTGCAAGCTCCACCTCCTGGGTTTATGCCATTCTCCTGCCTCAGCCTCCCGAGTAGCTGGGACTACAGGCGCCCGCCACCTCACCCGGCTAGTTTTTTTGTATTTTTTAGTACAGATGGGGTTTCACCGTGTTAGCCAGGATGGTCTCGATCTCCTGACCTCGTGATCCACCCGTCTCGGCCTCCCAAAGTGCTGGGTGTTCTTCTACTCTTTACTATGAAAATAACCTGCCTAAGCTGCTCCTTCTGGTCCCAGGAAGAAGATATGAAACACGTAGAACACAGGTTCTCCAGCTAAGGTACTCAGTCAAGCCCAGTTGAGAACAGAGCACCTAGCTGAGCTGCAGATGCTGGTCTCAAACTCCCGACCTCACGTGATCTGCCTGCCTCAGCCTCCCAAAGTCCTGGGATTACAGGCGTGAGTGAGCCACTGTGCCCGGCCCCCAACAGATCTTTTTGTGAAATTTTACAAATTGATTCCAAAATATATTTGGAAACACAAAGGGCCAAGAATAGTTAAAGCAATCTTGGAGAAGACAGAAATGGGAGGATTTTTTTCACAGAAAAATTAAACCAATATAATTAAGGCTGTGATTTTGGCTCAAAAATAAACAAATAAACCACAGGAACAGAACTGAGAGCGTAGAAACAGACTGACATATTTATGGATGCTTAATTTATGACAAACGTGGTGCCCTTGAATGGTCTTTTCAATAAATGCTTCTGGAACGGTTGAATATCTATGGAAGGAAGGAAGAATCTTGACCCTTATCTTACTGTGTACATAAAAAATCAACTCCAATTGAATTATATGTAAATCTAAATGTGAAAACCAAAACAATAAAGATTCTAGAGGATATCACAAGAGAATATCTCTAAGATCTTGAGGGTAGGAAAAGATGTATTAAACAGGACACAAAAACCACTAATTACAAAGGAAATAACTGATACATAGACCAGGGATTGGCAAACTACAGCCCTCAGGTCAAATCTGGCCACCTGTTTTTGTTATCCCAGCACTTTGGCACTTTGGGCAGCCGAGGTGGGCAGGTCAGTTGAGCCCAGGAGTTTGAGACCAGCCTGGGCAATGTGGAGAAACCTTGCCCTACAAAACATACAAAAATTAGAAGGGTATGGTGGCACATGCCTGTAGTCCCAGCTACCCAGGAGGCTGAGGTGGGAGCCTGAGCCTGGGAGGTTGAGGCTATAGTGAGGCATGACTGGGCCACTGCCCTCCAGCCTGGGCAATGAAGTGAGACCCTGTCTCAAAAAAAAAAAAAAAAAAAAATTGACGATGAAGTATAAGAACATGGAAGAGTATGATATTATACAAAGTAAAGGAAGCAGGAGGCACAGTGGCATGCACGCTATAATAACAACTATGGAAAATATGAGTGCATCAGGCCAACGACGAAAGGGTGTTTTGAAAAAAATAAAAAATAGTTGTCTAAGGTAGCAAGTTTTCTCAAAATGATTCCTAAAATTGTTGCATAGTCTTTCTATGAATGATAAACTAAAAAAGAAGGGAATGACTTTCTTTTCTTTTCTTTGAGAAATCTCATTATTCCAAAAAATGTATTATAGGTTGTTAAACGCGACTCTTCTCAGGTTCTTAAAAGGAGACTAGCCTGCCCCATAAGGGTTGTGATGGCAGGAATTCTGGCTTCTATTTCTAGCCCTGTTGACAGACTGATGATGAAACTCATGCATACCCTTTAAGCTTTTCCCATCTTTGAAGCTGGGAGCAATTCCACTTGCTGCTGCCATTTAGTGCTACAATGTTTTAAAAATTAATGAGGTGCATTTACTGCCCACGATGTTCAGGAGATTGGCTTTCCTTGAGAAATCGGTGTTGTCTGTGAGGAAGATAAAACAGTAGGAGTGGCCGGGTGTGGTGGCTCAGGCCTATAATCCCAGCACTTTGGTAGGCCGAGGCAGGTGGATCACCTGGGG
Source organism: Mandrillus leucophaeus (assembly GCF_000951045.1). Taxonomy (NCBI): domain Eukaryota; kingdom Metazoa; phylum Chordata; class Mammalia; order Primates; family Cercopithecidae; genus Mandrillus; species Mandrillus leucophaeus. Next base: position 451,252 of record NW_012101277.1, on the reverse strand, counting down.
TCAGAAGTTCGAGACCAGCCTGGCCAATATGGGGGAATCCCTGTCTCTACTAGAAATATAAAAATTAGCTGGGCGTAGTGGCGGGCTCCTGTAGTCCCAACTACTGAGGAGGCTGAGGCACAAGAATCTCTTGAACCCAGGAGGCAGGGGTGGCAGTGAGCCGAGATCATGCCACTGTACTTCAGCCTGGGTGGCAGAGCAAGACTCTGTCTCAAAACAAAATCAAAAACAAAAACAAAAAAAAACAGTAGGAGTGCTGTTATGTTGTCAGACATTGAATTCCTGCAACCAACATTTGTTACTGGGCACCTGTTGTGGACAAGAGACTGTGTTCAGAGTTATGATTATATGTGAAGATGTCTAAATCATGGTTTCTGCCTTCAAGGAACTTACAGTAGGGTAATGATAAAAATACCTAAAATTGCCAGGCGCGATGACTCATGCCTGTAATCCCAGCACTTTGGGAGGCCGAGGTGGGCAGATCACTTGAGGTGATCTGTAACAGGAGTTCGAGACTAGCCTGGCCAACATGGTGAAATCCCATGTCTACCAAAAAAAAAAAATTAGCTGGGCATGGTGATGGATGCATGTAATCCCAGCTACTCGGGAGGCTGAGGCAGGAGAATCACTTGAACCCAGGAGGCGAAGGTTGCAGTGAGCCAAGATCACGCCACTGCACTCCAGCCTGGGCAACAGAGTGACACTCTGTCACAAATTTTAAAAAAACCTAAAATTTACTGAGGGTTTACAATGTGACAGGAACTATACTAAATGGTTTATGTACATTAACTTATTTAATTCCAACAACACCCCAGGGAGGCAGAGGTTATTGTTATCATTTTAAGAGACAATTAGGCCAGGTGTGGTGGCTCCTGCCTGTAATTCTAGTGCTTTGGAAGGCCAAGGTGGGAGGACTGCTTGAGGCCAGGAGTTCAAGACCAGCCTAGGCAATATAGCAAGACCGTCTCTACAAAAAATGAAAAAATTAATTTAGTCAGGCGTGATAGGGCACGCCTGGAGCCCCAGCTCCTCTGGACACTGAGGTGGGAGGATTGCTTGAGGCCAAGAGTTTGAGACCAGCCCAGGGAACATAGTGAGATCCCTGTCTTTACAAAAAAGAAATAAAGAGAGCAATAGATATTTAAATTGATGGTAAGAGAGGCTAAATAAATACCCAAGGTCATGAAACTAAACCCACCTGACCCTGATGGACTGCCTGGCAGGAAAGTCAACGCTCTTGACTACTCGCCTACACTGCTGCCCAGGCATCAGCCACACTGGGAAGCAGCTGCTTCCCTCAGCCAGCTTGCAATTTATAAACTCTATAAAATCATGCCTTTTTGGCTGGGCATGGCGGCTCACGCCTGTAATCACAGCACTTTAGGAAGCCGAGGTGGGTGGATCACCTGAGGTCAGGAGTTCCAGCCCGGCTTGACCAACATGGTGAAACCCGGTCTCTACTAAATATAAAAAATTAGCTGGGTGTGATGGTGCATGCCTGTAATCCCAGCTACTTGGGAGGCTGAGGCAGAAGAATTGCTTGAACCTAGGAGGCAGAGGTTGCAGTGAGCTGAGATTGAGCCATTGCACTCTAGCCTGGGCAACAAGAGCAAAACTCCGTCTCAAAAAAAAAAAGAAAAAAATAAAAGCCTTTTTGATGGGGTACCAGTTGAACCTACTAATCACACAACCATGTTAGAAATTCTGCACCTTTGTTCAGCTTCAAAAGAGTTTCCAATAGAGTGGGAATTGTCAAGTAATCAAGCCATGGAAATCATCGCATTTAAGTTATAATTAAATGTTTTAATATCTATTATTTGGGGGAAGGGAATTATTAGCAACAGGCAAATCCT
>NW_012101277.1:443942-448989 GCF_000951045.1 Mandrillus leucophaeus | reverse complement strand
TTTTAAGACAGAGTATTGCTCTATTGCCCAGCTGGAGTGGAGTGCAGTGGTGCAATCTTGGCTCACTGCAACCTCTACCTCCTGGATTCAAGAGATTCTCCTGCCTCAGCCTCCCAAGTAGCTGGGATTGCAGGCATGCCCCACCATGCCTGGTTAATTTTTGTTTTTTTTGTTTTTTTTTTTAGTAGAGATGGGATTTCACCATGTTGGCCAGACTGGTCTTGAACTCCTGACTTCAAGTGATCTGCCCACCTAGGCCTCCTGAAGTGCTGGGATTATAGGCATGAGCCACTGCGCACAGCCTTTTTTGTGTTTTGATTCTTCTGATCTGTGCCCCACTTAGGTCCCATAGAATCACAAACTCTCAAGTTTGGAAAGAACCTTCAAGGGTATTTCTGGTATATTATTCACACTTTGGATTACAACCCATTAGATTATGAAACCAGCGAACTGAGTTATGACAAGCTTAAAAAAAGAATAAAATAAAATTGCACATGGTAAAGGTAAAGGTAGCAGTTAGCAAAACTTTCGTTTTAATTATTATATTCATTTTCTAGAACTGCCATAACAAAGTTCCACAAACTCGGTGGCTTAAAACAACAGAGCTGGCACAGTTGCTCACGCCTGTAGTTCTAGCTTCCCGGGAGACTGGGGTGGGAAGATGCCTTGAGTCCAAGAGGTCAAGGCTGCAGTGAGCTATGATCATGACACTGCACTCCATCCTGGGGGATAGAGTGAGACCTTGTCTCTTTTTTAGGAAAACACACACATGCATACACACACACACACACACACACACACACACACACACACACACATCCACACGGATAAATTTATTCTGTCTTGATTCTGGAGTCTAGAAGCCCAAATCAAGGTGTCAGTAAGGCCGTGCAACTCTGGGTAGAAGCCTTCCTTGACTCTCCACCTGCAATCCTTGGCATCCCTGGCTTGCAGCTGTATCACTCCAATCTCTGTCTTTGTCACATTGTATTCTCTTGTCTGTGTGTGTCTGTGTCCAAACTTCCCTCTTCCTATAAGGATATCAGTTGTACTAGATTAGGGCCCATCCTACTGACTTCATCTTAACTTGTTTATATCTGCAAAGATCCTATTTCCAAATAAGTCACAACCACAGATACCAGGGGCTAGGACTTCAACATATCTTTTGGGGGTGAGGATTCAACTCATTTAACCTGTTTTTTATATATATATATATAGAGAGAGTACATATATATTTTACATATATATTACATATATATTTACATGTATCTTACACATTTATACATCACATATTTACATATATATGTAAAACCTATGTATTGAATCACAATGCAAAAATGTGTTTAATATTACTTGTGGTAAAAAAAAAAAAAAAGAGAGAGAGCTTATAAACACTGATTTAATCTAAGCACTCATCCAGTTCTTGAATTCCTTTGGTAAAAACTTGACAATAGTAGTTGTGCCTACACTGAGCCCACTGACAGGTGACTATCTCTGTAGATTGCCCAGGGTTTGGACAATTCTGACTGTTGGCAGGGCTATCAGAGAAGAATTCATTAGAACTGTACACGTAGCTTATAAAGGACTTAGTTGGGCACCTTAAAACATCAGGTTAGTTTTTAGCAGCAGTGGTTACAAGTAAAGTGCTCTTTTGAAACAAAATATAATACAACTTGCAAGTAGTTGCTTTTCAAGCCTGTAAGCCCGGTCCTTTGGGAGGCCAAGGCGGGCAGGTCACTTGAGCTCAGGAGTTTGAGACCAGACTGGGCAACATGGTGAAAACCCATCTCTCCAAAAAAAAAAAAAAAAAAATTAGCCAGGTGTGGTGGTGTATGCCTGTGGTTCCAGCTACTAGGGGGGATGAGGTAGGAGGATTACTTGAGTCTGGGGAAAAAGTAGTGATGAAAATGAGAATGTTTTTAAAGTTATAGGCAAATTTGAAGGGTTACGTATAATGAAGACCTCATTGCCAAAGCCCAAAAAAGGATGTTTCTTCTTTTTAAATCTGAAAACCTTTCAAAAGAGATTATGACCTGTTTTTTGTTTGTTTTTGTTTTTTGAGACAAGGTCTCACTCTGGTGTTCAGGCTGGAGTGCAGTGGCACGATATTGGCTCCCTTCAGCCTTGACTTTCCAGGTTCAAGCAGATCCTTCCACCTCAGTCTCCTGAGTAGCTGGGACTACAGGCATGGCCCACCATGTTCGGCCAATTTTTGTATTTTTTGTAGAGAAGTGGTTGCCCAGGCTGGTCTCAAACTCCTGGGCACAAGTGATCCTCTTGCCTCAGCCTCCCAAAGTGCTGGGATTACAGGAGAGAGCCACTGCGCCCAGCTGACCATGACATTTTTGTAGGAGACAGAAAAATGAACTAGGTCAAAGATCCCCTAACCAAAAGATTTGGGTCTATTGCAAAATCATGAAGGCTTGCCCTTGTAGGTCTTTCAGCACAGTGCCACCACCCTGCCCAGCTCTCTGAAATGTGCCAGGTTTTCCTTGTCTACTCAGAAACTTTGCTGACAGCACCAGCCTGCTCAGCTAGTGAAAATGCCTCCTGCCAAAAAGATTAACTACACTCATCTTTCTTTACGTAATTTCATAAATCATTGTGCCTATTTTACTTTGAAAAGTTTTACTATTTTCGTCATAGAAGATAATTTAGAGCCTGAAGAACACTTTAGGTAACTGAATCTTTTTCTGTCTTCAAGACACTCAGATTGGAAACAGTCTCATCAGTTACAACCCATTTCAGCACAGAGACTCCCGGATATGAGACTTTGAGGGGTAGGTGAGGGGTGCATCTCAGAATGGAGGAAAGAAGGTGTGGAGTTAGAAAAAGATTCATTCTGAAGCAATCTCCCTCTCAACACCCACCCTTGAGCTGGCTTAGGAACAAGTACCCTGCAGTGTGCTTCTTAGAGCGAAGAATCAGACCTGGAGTCTTTCATAGCTTCTAGCTGTTTGGACCTTTCTACTTCAAGGAAAACACTGAAGGTTGAGCCAGCGTTCTGATTTGGCATTACTATTGATTTTCCCACACTTTTGGCCAGCGTGTATGTCCATTTATTTTCTCATTTCTCACATGAGCAGGCTGGAAGTGTAGAAAGATCTTCGAGACACTACTTACTCATTTTGAAGTGCTTGATCAATCTTTGTGCATAGCAGCATAAACCCTGGGCCTGGAAGTGCACATTTCAAAGAGAGCCCTGTACCTTTTGTTCTCTTGCAAGACAAGCAGTTCTCTCCCCCAGAGAGACCTTCTCTACCCCTCCTCCTTCCCACTTTCTACTCAAGGCAATGGGAGGTACCTGAGGACCCTTCGCATGGCACAAAGTATTGAGTCTGTGTTCCAGGGTAGGAACAAAATGATCTCCACCCTCTGACGCAGTTAATGCAGTTGCTTTGTTTAGGCTCTTTCTGAAATTAAAAAGAATCTCCCTTTTTACTCACTGTTAATGGGGTGAAAAGCTCAAGTGTTCCATGTCACGCAGGGGAAATCAGATTTGTGTTTCATACAAAACCAAAGTTTCAAGCTCGACACAGTCGCTCACGCCTGTAATCCCAGCACTTTGGGAGGCCGATGTGGGTGGATGGCCTGAGATCAGGAGTTGGAGACCAGCCTGGCCAACATGGTAAAACTCCATCTCTACTAAGAATACAAAAATTAGCCAGGCATGGTAGCACGCGCCTGTAGTTCCAGCTACTTGGGAGGCTAAGGCAGGAGAATTGCTTGGACGCGGGAGGCGGAGGTTGTAGTGAGCCAAGACTGCGCCATTGCACTCCAGCCTGGATGACAGAGTGAGACTCCATCTCAAAAACAGAACAAAACAAAACACCAATGTTTCAGTCATCCACAAGATTTTTGCTGGCACCAGGCACACGTTGCAACCTCTCTGCCTCGGTGTCCATGCAACTCCTCCACCCTAACAATCCTTGCTGTATTCAGCTGAAAGAAACCAAGGATCTTGGTGGTGGAATTTGCTTGACTTATTGTCCTCCAATCACGTCCACTTCCTGTTTTCTTTTAAAGCTCATTGACAAGATCTTATTTTATGTGACAAATATGGTCGGTTTATCTGTGCTATCAATTTCTGATAAACTGACATTTTAATCTGTCAGCCAGTGTTCCAGGCACCAATGCTGCTTAAATGTAGCTGCACAGCTCTTACCCAGAAATGGTGCCGTCCAGCTAAAATCATACATTCCGGCAACTGATTACAGACACTGACCTTGAGCTCCATTCCTGTGCGGTAATCCAAACCATCTGCACTCAACAACAATTAAAACCTTCAGATCTCTCAGGCGTTTCCTTCCTCTGATTATAACTTATGAGCTGCAGCAAAACTCGGAAAGAAACAGAACTAAAAAGACCAGGCTTTGATGCCAGCTTGATTTCTGCAGGGCAGTTCTAAACAGAGAAATCTCCACTTTATGGAACAGCTCCTTCCTCAGCTGAAATGCAGGCACCTAACATCTAACAAACCTTGAACATTTCATTATGCTGATTCTCTCTTTTGCCCAGAAGGGAAAAGGGACCTTTCATTGATGGAGCCAGAGTCAGGCAAAACAATGAGGTGGTTTGTCCTGGAGATCTCCCGTCACCCCTGTTTCCCATACCTCCCTCTTTGTCTCTCTCACCCACTTTTCATACCCTCAAAGGTCTTGCTGCCTTCTACAAAAGAGGTCCAAGCTAAGGAAAAAAAAAAAAAAATCTAAAGAAAGTCAATGCTCTATTTCTAATCTCCTTTCTCTCCCTTCAGATTTCCTACCTCTTCATGACTATGACCGTTCCTATGAATTCCAAAGGAAATGCACGCAAACAAATACATTCAGCCAAAGTGTCTGAACGTAGGATGCAAGAAAGATGTAACTGTCACCCTTGGGAGGTAGAGGTGAGGCGTGGTTAGGGAGAGGCCTCACAGAGAATAGATTTCTGATGGGAAGCATCCAACCCTTAGCAAATTTCTGGGGAGAGGGAGGTTTGGTTGGCTGAAGCACAGCAACTCACATTACACCTGTTGCAATGTTATTCTCAGGATCACCCTGGAAAA
>NW_012101277.1:437301-438551 GCF_000951045.1 Mandrillus leucophaeus | reverse complement strand
AATGTAAAATACCACATTTAATTTAAAAGACCTTGGTTTTAAGAGTGGGTCACCATTCACAGGATTAATGTGTCTGAAGCCTGGAGGTGTCGCAGTCTTCCTCTCCTTTTCACTTGTGAGGTGGGGGACATATGCATCCAATGCAGATGGTGGTGTTTTGTAGGCATTTGCCCAGCTGTTGAGCTTCCACAGTTGTGGCTTCTATACTAGGATGCAAGGTCCTGGTTGTTTTTTATGATTCCCACCACTTCCAGCAAGTAACTGTTTGAAGAAAATAGAAACTGTAGGACTTCTATTTTTGACCTAGTTTAAAATACTGCAACATAGACAATGATATCTCAACCCACGATTTTTTCCAAGATTATACTATTTGGTAGTTTCCTGGTATTAACTAAATGAACACCACCCCCTAGCTGCATCTTTGGGTTTCTATATTTATCAAAGTACATTTATGTACTAAATTAGTTTATCAGGAAAGAGCAAGTTATTCCAAGTTTTGCTCAAATGGTTACTGAGAATAAGAAGGAATAATATCATAGGGAATCATTCTTTACATCCCCACCCCCCCTTTTTTTGAGACAGGGTCTCAGTCTGTCACCCAGGCTGGAGTGCAGTGGCACCATCTCAGCTCACTACAACCTCCACCTACTCCGCTCAAGCGATCCTCCCACCTCAACCTCCTGAGTAATACATTTTGCCTTTTGCTGTGGTGATGAATGAAAGATTAGAAAAGTGAATTCTTGAATTGTCTAGTCAACTGTACATTTTGTAGGCCATTTCTGCATGATACAGAATTGCTGAGAGCTATAAAAAACATTATTAATAATATTAATTATTATAGATTAAAAACTGGCATAGAAGCCTTTAAATACCTTTTATTTTCTGCCGGGCACAGTGGCTCACACCTGTAATCCCAGCACTTACGGAGGCATAGGTGGGAGGATAGCTTAAGCCAGACCCACCTGGGCAATATAGCAAGACTCTGTTCTACACAAAAAAGGGAAAAAAAAGATATCTTTTTTCTTATGATAAATGTATATAATAAATAAAATATATCTATTATGAAAAATTCGTTAAATGTAGGAAAGCATTTTTAAAATGTTTAAACAACACATACTTCCACTAGGCTAAAATTATATTCATAAACAATATGGTATATTTCCATCTGGCTTTTTTTCTATGCATTAGTTATCGTTAAATAAAATTGGAATCACACTGGATATTTAGTTTTATATTCTATTTTTGACTTA